>NC_141600.1:26515502-26858627 GCF_047967505.1 Dipteris shenzhenensis
TTTTCGATTCAAATCCACATGTGAGTTTGATGATCTCAGTGTCATTATGTAGTTGCCAGCATGAGATTGGCATTACTACCATTCTCCACTAGTGGTAGTCTAGACAAACTAAACCTATAGATTGACATTCCACTAATTTTTTTGGCTACAGTAGGATAATGGCAAAAGTGCCAATGCACATGTGAGTTTAGGATTCCTTGTGCATGCTTTAAGGTCATGGTATGAGATTGGCACCACTGCCATTCTCCACAGGTGGCTTTCTCCACAGAGATTGACACAAATCCATATGATCTCTACACAGTGGAGATAGTGATCACGACATAGAAGAATGCACATGTGAGTTTAGGCTTCTTAATGCAATTTCTTAGGGCCTAATAAGAGATTGGCACCACTACAATTCTCCACTAGTGGTAATCTAGACAAACTAAACCTATAGATTGACATTCCACTAATTTTTTTAGCTACAGTATGATAATGGCAAAAGTGCCAATGCACATGTGAGTTTAGGATTCCTTGTGCACGTTTTTAGGTCATGGTATGAGATTGGCACCACTGACATTCTCCTTTGGTGGCATTATCCACAGAGATTAAAGTGAGCTTCACACCCACGCCAGCAGCCTTGGTCGAAGGTTTGTAAGCTCCATTAAATTGAAGGATCCAAGATGTCATCACACCAAGACTAAAATCCGGACATCCCAAGTTTCTCGATAGTCCAAGATAGGTAGAAGGAGAGGGTGGGGAGAATTCAATACTTGAGCCAAACGTTCAGCACCAAATAAACTTGCAATCCTTTGTTGATAGTTTATCTTTAGACAAAAAAGAATTACAACTTGAAGCTCAAAATGAGGCACAAAGGGTTGATTAGGTACAAAGGGATTCCTTGGTCGAAACATTACCAACCATAGCTGAGCCGTAGAAACCTTTGTAGTGAGATTGAGAATAAACCATTCAAGACGAGCTTATCCACAGGAATTAATAAGCAGATGCGCCAAATCTCCCCCCAAGCTTGGGAAGCATCCCACCCTTCAAAGAAGGACACCCTTTTAATTACCCACGGTGTATCATCCCACCCGTTGCCTCCTTGAGCAATGAACTGTACAATCAGTTGTTGAAGATCAACATGAAGATCAAGAAAGAGATCTCGCCCATTGGTAACCGTAAGGTGCGGAGGACCAGGCACCAAATCCTTGAATTCGTCGAGAAGTGACATAAATATCCACCCTCCTCATGTGGCATGCATCCGTGAAGTGAACTTGAAAAAGTTTAGAATCTATGGTCTAGGAGATATGAGTAGAGCACATGAAGTGAAGTACTTTTGCTTTTTACAGCATGTGAAAACTCCCCATGGTTAGAGAGTTACAATTCCCGAGATTTCAATATATAAGCAAAAATCATTACATTTTCATCACTTCTTATCTGCTGGCCCAATGATAAGTCTCCCTTTTGTGAAGGGGGAGGTCTTGGGTTCAAATCCCACTCTTTAATAAAAAGAGAGGAGAGGAGAGGAGAAGGAGAAGAGAAAGAGAAAGAGAAGAGAAGAGAGGGGGGCGTAGGATTTGTTACAGTTTTGCAAGAAAAACTATCCATGACTAGAAGACGCAGGAGCCCAGAAAAACATCGCGATTTGTCCGCGATGCATGCAGGCGTGCATGGTAGACGCGTGAATGCACGCGCAAGAGCTCAGAGGGAGCATGGATGTTACAGTTTTGCAGATGCAACCGGTAGAAGCAAAAGATTCGCCAGCTAGAATACACGTAAAAACCGCAAGTAGAAAGCAGGCAGACTGGAAGCGCAGAAGCAAGGAGGTTTTGCAGCCGTAGAGACAAGGAAGGCACATAGTTTGGAGGTGTAATAGTAGAGAACTGTGCATGGAAGAGGCCGCAGAGCCGCACCCAGTCATAGGAGTAACAAGTTTTACACCACTAGCCGTGGAGATTTCGATCCCAGCAGCCACACCATTTCTATTAGCCGGAAAAGAAATCAAGACAAGAGGCTAGAGGATAGGTATGGCGACGCTCGAGGGCCATAGAGGAATAGGGAACGTGAGGGGAGGAGCGTTAACATGGGTGGGGAAAAGGGATTAAGAGGGGAGGGAAAGAAGAGGGAGACTATGGCACAAGGGGAGAGGGAGAGGGGAAAGAGGAGTATGTACATGGGTGAAGGAGGAATGTAGAGATGGAGACATCAAGGGAAGAGGGTCATGCTTTATTTGAAAGTAAGGATGAGGGGAAATATGAAAATACTAGCTAGGTGGCTTTACAAGAATGAGCAAGTCTCATCAAGGAATAGCCCCTTCCTTTTATAGCCAAGAGAGAGGGTCTCTCCCAATAAATGCATCCTCCCACATGCATGGTGTGTGTGGAAGAGTCTCCCACGTGGGCTAGGCGGTTACGCACTCTTAATTGTGTGCGATAACGTTTGGCCACATTTTTCCACATATATCAACTCCCATATCCCAAGTCTATGATACTCCCTTGGTCTCTTCCCAATTTTATAATACGTTCAAACATCTAAGAGGACAAGTGGAGGGTTGGCACAAGGAATCTTGCCACCTCATCCTACTTTCCCCATTATTTAACTTGCATTCTTGGACCTTCTATACCTCCCCCACGTGGACCTATCCTATATGGAGGGAATAACCCAATATAATATCCATCTCCACCTATTTTATATTACTTCTCCCATGGACTTTGGGCCATATCTCACTAAATGCAGGCATGGGACCGCCTAGGTGGAGGGGTGGCACATGGAGGAACCATGCCACCTTACATTTTATAATATTACTACCATGGATTATGTACATCACACCTTATGGGTCCTCTTACATGGAAGGGTAGCACATGGTCATGCCCTACCACCTCAACCCTGGGCCCTATGCACACCATATTTTATTATACTATTGCCACACATACAAACACACACACATATTTATGCCTTTTTCCTTAAAAAAATTTATCCATAACTCTGTGTGTGTGTGTGTGTGTGTGTGTGTGTGTGTGTGTGTGTGTGTGTATCTGTCTGTCCATCTGTCCGTACATACGTACGTATGTATGTATGTATGTATGCATGTATGTACGTATGTATCTCTCTCTCTCTCTCTCTCTCTCTCTCTCTCTCTATCTATCTATCTATCTATCTATCTATCTATATGTAAGTATGTACTTATGTATGTATGTATGCATGTATGTACATACATACATATGTACGTATGTCTGTCTGTCTCTCTCTCTCTCTTCACATGTCAGTAGCGCGTCAAAGTGCATCAGACTGTGTGTCAGTTGTTTGTGAAGCCCATGTAGACTAGTGTCTATTGCACTACAAGCTGGTGTCAAATTGTGTGATCTGTAGTCTTGCATTGCGGTACATTGCACAATAGTGGCTCCTCCATGTCTCTTGACATATTTATTTATACCCTCTCTCTCTCCCTCATTGGACACACATATTTTCCATTTGTCCCTGCTCCTCTGTCGCAATCCGTCCTTTGTCACAATCCGTCCTCTGTCGTGCTAGCATCTCTGCCACCACATGTAGTACTAGCCCTATCGTTACCACATGTCAATTCTCATGGACCTCCTTTCCCGAACCTCCTCAACCCTCCCAAACCTCTCATGAACCTCCCTCTTGCTCTTTCCCAACCTCCAAATCCCTCCATATGGCAGATTTGGGACCAGCCTCCTTAATATATAGTAAGATAAGATGGGATTACACCAACACACCTCGAACAAGGTGGTGGCCATGGGATGATGGAGGATGGAGCCACGAAACATGTATCATGGTAATCCCTATCCCATGCTCATGCACCCACATGATGACCATGGCATGTTATCTCTCTACACTTGCTAGTATTTTGCATGTCTAATCATCCAAATTATGTGAATTTGCCACGTACTCAAGCTATATGCATGCCATGTAGGATTCCTTCCACTACCTTTATCAAGGTACTACCTAGCCCCAAGGTTAATACTTAATAGTTAGGACTAATGTAAGAGGTATTAGTAGGTTAATATTATTAGGATAGCCCACTTAGTATTAGTTGGGTTAGTTATAGATATTAGCTAGTATAGTTATAGGTTAATGTAGTTAATATAGGTTAATATATATTAATATAGTTTATATTAGTCATACCTAAATTGAGGTTACACTAGTAAAGGTTAATAGCTTAATATTACATTAATATAGTTAGTCTTTGTGCTAGTATAGGTTAAAGTTAGTATTAGTAATATCTCAATTGAGGCGGCCCTAGTATAGTTTAATATGAGGTTTTTTAAAATAAAAATAACCAGACAAATAGATAATATTAATAAAAGGGGGGGGGATCCCCCAAAACAAAAACACTTACAAAAGGTGGCCAAGTTTGTGGGCAAAACCCTAGGCCTACACTCAAAGAGTTAAAAGAACACTATAAAGGAGTCAGTTCAAGCATGAGGCTACATCAACCAAACACTAGACTTCCAAAGATTTACTCTGTGGTAATATCTTAGTAAGGTCAAACAACGAATAATTAGCTATTCCAAGTATCAAACCCTCACCAAGAGACATTAAAATCCTCCTAAATACTACTTGGTTCATGGCACTCCAAATATACCAACAAATTGCACCTTTGATGAGAGGGGCAAGAAGCCCCGTTGCGTTGCCCAAAATAATTAGCTTCCATTTACTTTCAATAGAGAATTTCATCATCAATCTAGTAGCCTTCACTGCTCTCTCAACTTTCTTCCAAATTCCCCTCACAACCGGGCATTGCCATGACAAATGCATCATAGATTCCTAGGCATTCCCACACAAGGCGCACATAGGAGAAACTTGAAACTTGTTGGCTAACTTGTACTTGACAAGTGACCATTTATTTAGTATCTTCTAGAGGTTAAAGCTATACCTGCCCACACAACAGGTTTGCCACGTCTCCTTAAATCTATTGCGTACCCAACCGTGTGAATGACAAAGCCCCCACTTCTTATTCAACTGCTAGACTAGCAAGTGGTTTTCCAATAGGCATCTATAGAGTGGATTTGCATAAATCTTCCATAATGGGGTTTTCCCCAAGTACCACTCCCTTAGCTGCATTCCAGGTGAGTCTATACAATTAGCAAGAATTTCAACAGCAGCAGTGCACCAAAGCACTCCTGGACTGTCAGTAAAGATACCAATCCCTCCCTTAAGATAATGTGACCAATATTCATATTTAAATGCACTAGAGAGGATCCATTATAAGTAACAGCCCCTTCCACAACCTTTGGCCTAAACCCAATCCATGGATTTGTATCCTTAAACACATGGGGATTTGAGGTCCGCTCAAGCATGTCTAATGATGAGCACTCTAGTGTTACAACCTAATGGTAGCCCATGCTAACTTATCCTTAATCCAGTCTTTAAACCATGAGAGGGAGACTTGCATTATGCTTCCTTTACTAGGATTTTTTTTGCTTTGTGTTCAGTACCGCTTCTCAATCTTTTGAAAAGGGCAATGGTGGAGGGTCAGTATTTTGCTATTAGACCATGCATGTACAATGGATTAATTATGGACAGATTATAAGGTATTTGGTTTAATACAAGGTTAGTATTAGATTAATATCTCATTAATATTAGGTGCATTAACATAGTTAGTCTTAGTACTAATATAGGTTGAAAATAGAGAAATATGGTTTGAATTAGTAATACCTTGATCGAGGTATTACTAATACCAACTATGAGCAATTTAGTGCATGTGCATTTTATGAGCAATTTAGTGCTTGTACAAAAGTATTATCATCTTACCTCATAGCATCTTAGTTATGTATGCCAAAATTTGTGGGCAATGGATTCCAAGTCATCCTCATTTTTGTTTAAAATTCAGGAGTCTTTTTACCAGCTTTGCTTGGTAAAAGTCTTCACAAGTTATTACATCAACACCTCCGGAGTAGTCGTTATGATTTCTCTTGATGGAGCACATCCTCAGGTCAGCAAAGTTTAGTGTTATTTTCCCAACTAATGAAATCTCATTGAAGATAAGGAGCTGAATTTGGTCTAGCTTATCTTTAGAAAGGGATGTCAAGTTCTTGGTATGTGTAGGTAAGTGCAATGCTGGCATTGATATTGTGTGAAGCTTTTCCTATGTAAGCAAGCATTAGACCTTTGGCATGTCGTGGTTTATGTTGTGCATGGTTTGATTGTAATGTCTCATGAGGTCTTGGATGAGGAGAAGGAGAAGATATGTTTTGCTTGTCCCCACTCCTCCTATGAGAAATAAATGAATTTTGTTGTTTGGATACAATCTCTTTCATAGCATCAAATTGTCTAAGAGTTGCCATTGCTCTATGATCAAGGACCACAATTTCCAAAAGTACTCATCGTTATCTAAGAGTATTTGTTTTTTAACACACACACACACAATGAAATGGTCTTTTGGTGGTTGTTTTTGTAATGAATGCATGCCTAATCCAATGTCATAGAAAATTTCATCATTTGTTTGGTTATCATGAGTTGGTTGTTGTCATTATGCTCTATCAAGTCTTCAAATTGTACATCTCATTAGATTGGTAACTGTTGAATCTTTTGTGGTCTTCTTCTATAGTTGATTGATTGGCATAGCATGCTTTTTGCCATGTTCCATGAGCTATCAATTCTTGATCTTTGTCAAATTTGAAGGGGCAATATAGCGATAATTGTTCATGGTAAAAGTTGACGGGGTCTTTAAACTTGTTGAACTTAACAAATTAATGATTTTTTATTTTCTTATTTTTTTGGAAGTATTGTTGGTGTGATTGTATTTTGATGCAAATGTTGCCAAGCATATGTTATCCATATCTCTTCTTATAATGTATTTGTCAATTATTGATTCGCAGGATATTTGTGTGGAATCATTGGGAAGGTTTTGAAGCTTCTCTTTTCTTTTTAGCATGAATGCCCTATTTTGTTTCTCCTTTGTGTTAATAAATTCAAACTCTCTTGTTGTTCTGTGAAATGATAAAGAAAGAGCGATGAATGACATTTGTTGAGCGGGAAGGAATGCATTGCCCATTTTGTGCATTCATTCTTGTGTGGATGAGCTCTCTTGCAAGTGTGTTTTAATTGTTTGCTAATGCTTCTATAATAGTGTTGTCCATTTTTATTATATAAGAAGTATAGTATCTGGTTGCCGCATATGGATCCATAATGAATTGCATATCCTTGTTTGATTGTCATAACTAAATTATTTTTTTATTGAATGCATTAGTGAAAATATATTTAGAATGTCTTTTTAGAAATAATGTTGGTTTTTTAATGATTTCTCTTGTTTGTGCGAATGCAATCCTTAGATCCATTAGTCATTCTTCTTTGTCATTGAGCAATTCCATTGAACCAATTGGTTTATTCAGTTTTATTTGCATGGGCTCAAGAATTTTAGGCATGCATTTTTGTCGTATTGCTACTTTGTAATCATTACAAATTATATTCTCTTTTTCTTTGAATGTATGAATTCCATATAATCTTTTGTAATCATTACAAGTTATGTTCTCTTTTTCTTTGAATGTATGAATGTCATATTCTCTCGCACTTGCTATCCATTTGAACATATCTCTCTTTATGTAAGTGCTTTGTTTTTTTAAAACCATTCTTTCACAAGAGAAACAAGGAACAAAAGGTGTGTCTTTTATTGCTTTCATATATGTTTTGAGAATTTTACTACATTCACCAAACATAGCAAATATTTCTCTTCATTCACATTTCCATCAATGGATATCGTTCACCTTCGCTTCCTTGAATTCGGAATGTGTGATAGCACTTCTTCTTTTTCAAAAAATTCCTTATCACATGGAATAATTGGTGTTGAATTTTCTTGACAAATTGGTTTTTTCTTCATTTCATACGTTTTCTTTTTGATTAACAACATAGATATGTTCATTGATGGGGTACATAGATTTCATGACTTCCATCATTTGTCTCACTGTTCTCTTTTTTTCTTCAAAGCATAGAGTTCTCAAGCAGAGGTCCTCCACAAATCCCCCAAGAGCCGCATGTAGTATCGCATAAACCCCTTGAGCATCGCGCAGAACCGCAAATCATCTTGCTAGCATGTAGCACTGGCAGACGACTCTGAGGAGTGAGAGACCCTCCACATGGCCTGGAAGGTGAAAGTGTGGTGGGCTACTAGATCGTGCGACAAAGACAACGATCACGAAGAAGGGTTCAGCAAATAAGGCGCACACAATGTTGCATAGAGCTGCCAAACCATTGTGTGGCACTAATGATATGAACTACAACATGGAATATGAACCTATTAACAAGAGGACACAATTTGTGTGCCTAATAGCACTGCCCCATTATCAATGATCTATAATGAACGTGGAAGCTTGGAAATTATCTATGACCTATGATGAATGGTGGAAGCTTGGAAATTATATATGATCTAATAGGGGGGGCTATGAGGACGAGATAAAGTGGAGGAAGGTTGCATGCCACAACTTCCAGAAAACTTGAGACTCACTAGGTACATGGCCAACACGTGTCACCACATAACCCAATTTCAAAGGGAAATTGAAACAATGCTATAGCCTGCCCTTTCAGAGTGGATGAAGCACAACATAGGCTGAGGAGCAATGCATAGAAGATTTTCATGGCGAGCAGAGAAGGTCATTCAAAATCATTGAATTTAGGTCAGCAAAAGCACGTCTATCGCATGCACAAGTCGACAACCGCATGCATGCCAAGTACATTGAGATCACTCGAGTGACAACTAGTCCATGGAAGCCATGTGTCAACAAAACCGAATTCAAAGGGCCATTAAAACCGATGCTGTAGTGTGCCGCTTTCAGGGGCAGGGGCAGGGGCAGGGCTAACAAACGCTAAACCAAGGACCCTTCACCATATGAACTACAACATGGACTATGAAACTATTAACAAACTCTCAACCATCCACGATCAAGGTGAACACCCAAGTTCCACACTACGAAAACCAATGCCAACCTCTCGCCTTCTTTGCATGGCGCCCCTGGGAAGCGTCAAATCCCTCGCCAGAAGACTCATTTCCAAGAAGAAACGCCGCTACCAGGAACATGGCTTCGATCTCGATCTCAGCTGTAAGGCTACGCTTTCCTACGTCGCTGCGCTTTCGCGGAAGAAGCGGCTAACCTCACATTTTATTGTCGCTGCTTCCGCGTTTGTTGGGCGATTAAAGCCTCAGAAAATTGACCCACAGATCCGCAGCTTATGGCTGCAGAAACCCATTTGTACCCAGCACCACGGTGGATCATCGTCCCAGTCAAATATGCCTGAAAACTGGGTAGCGGGTTTCGTTTCAAACGACCCCTCTCTTTGGGGACCCATAGTTTAAAACAGCCAGCGTCAAGATAGAAGACTTTAGGATAAAATTGCCCCTTCATCTCGCCTGGAAAACAAAGAGCGACTTGACAGCACGTTTGTATTTTTGAATCAGGCCTTAAAAGAGGACAAATCCCAGTTTAAAACAGCTAGCGTCAAAATAGAAGGCGTTAGGATAAAATTGACCCTGCATCTCGCCTGGAAAACATGGAATCCCAAGAAGGGCGACTTGACAAGCACGTTTGTATTTTTGAATCAGAGGCCGATGAAAATAATTTAGCAAAACAGCGATAGAAGGCTCTGCCATTGTGCTTGCTTTCGTCACGCCCGCTCTATATTTCGTCACTATGGTTAATAATGAATTTGTCATGGATTTACTACCTCAGATGGTAGAAATTAGTAATTAGATGGCTATTGGAAGACCAAAGAATTTCAACATTCACTAAAAATCATGGATTCTAAAAACCATATTGTCAATTTGTGCAACAGATGTTACACCTCGGATTATAGCAATGGGATTTCCATGTGAGGGTGCAGAAAGCGTTTTCCGAAATTCGATGTCAGAAGTTTTTTCCCTTCTTAAAATCTTTCACGAGAATCATTTTAAGATTTTTAACCTGTAAGATCTACAAATACCCTTCGTTATTTTGCAGAGAATTGGTCTTTTTGTAATGAAGGGTTTAAGGCTTTTATGACGTTCATGATTGTTTCTAATCACATAATAAAGCTCTCAAGGCATGCATGTTTATACTTGATCACAAAGTACTTTGCGGATAAATAGTTTGTTTTAGCATTCCTGTAGGAGATGTAGAATTTTAGAAAGTATCGATGGTGACTAAGAATTGCAGATTCTGAATTTTATTTTAATAGGATCTGGACCAAAGCAAATGAGGATTATTTGTTATTTAGAGATTAGCATCCATAGCCTGCAAATAATAGCTTCAGCCGTCAGGGTCCACCATGAATGGGTCTCTATTGTGCTTAGGTGCTCTCCTCGACTTCTCCTCAGTACTTTGCATTGATAAGGTCAAAGATTTTTTGCTCGGAGACAAGGACTATATTTTCGTTGAAATAAAAAGTATAGTCATAAATTTTTTATTTACTAATGCCCCGTAATGTGGTTCTCAGCTCTCCAGACCTCCAACCTTGCATTTCTAAGCAATGCTGATTCCTCAAGCCAATGCATCTAGTACAAACATGTCATTGACTAACATAAGCATCTCTCTCCACCCTCCCTCTATCTTGAAGAGGAAAGTTATTGCCTTACTGGGACGTGAAAATACAGGTAGAAAAAATGCAGGCTTGTAGATTTTGAAAATGGAGAGGTGAAGATTACATTACAAGGCATGCAAATGGGTGGGTTGGAAGGGAGAGAGAGAGAGAGAGAGAGAGAGAGAGAGAGAGAGAGGGAAACAAATGTGGAACTTAAGGGGCGGGCTGCAGATGAAAGAAGCGTGTAGATAGGAGGAAGAGGATGGTGAGGTTTGAGACAAGGGGCAGCAATTAAGAGGAGGTAGATCATATGAGGAAAGAAATGCATTTGATTTTTAAAGACACTGAGCTTTACACTCGTCTTGAAAAAAACAATGTTGACATGTTGGGGATCTACCGATCATCTTTCACGAGGTGCTGAATGCAATGCTGAGAAAGAAATAGATTTAACTTTCTATGACACTGCAAATCATCATTGGTGAATATGCTGAATGATCAAGTAAGTATGGTACTTTAATGTCATTTGCATGGGTGTTGTACGGGAAGAACTTAGCAATCTTCCCTTAGGAAATTCGTAGATGGCAAAAGCCATTATTCTGGATCCCATCACAGGGAATACCTTGGAGGAACTCAAGGCTACGAACTGATCCAATTGATGTACACAACAAGTCAAGCCATGGAGTCTGTGATTCTCAATACAACAGTTTCACCTCTAGACGGAGCTTTATGTTCAAGATAATTACTTTCTTTAAGTGAAAACCTACAGAAACCATTGAAGCATCATCCTAATGAGCAGGTCTGAAAGGTTGCTTTATTCAGCACTCATAAAGATATTGGAGAAGCGAGTACGAAGTGATATGTTTGGTTCGAAGTTTCTCACTTTCAATCTCCTCTTGTGGCACCAAAGCATGGCCACAATAGAATGTTGGTGATATTTTGTCCCTTAGGTTACACTTAATTGAGACGGATGCAATGAACACGTCTTTGTCCTTATATCATACAATCTTCACTTTTCCTTTCCATTTTTTCCCAAGAAAGATAGTTGATCACCTTTTTTAGTTGAAAATACAAGAAGCCTAACAAGTTGTATTACAATTCTCAAAATTCAAAATGTCCCCATAAGGCAGGTCATTAGTGATCGTATCTAAAAACAGAGTCAATACACATCATGACATACTTTTATGTAGAAGACGTGATAAAATAGTGAGTAGAGGCAAGGAGACGTGTGAGTTAGGTTATTGGGGAGCGGCTTGTAGACAACTAATAAGTTGGTTGACGAATGGCTCAGCAATGTGCCGTATGGTTATGGAGGGGGCTACCAAACATAGCTCAACACCATGTTAGATCTCCTTTGAACGAGCCTTGCTTTTGGACAAAGGCCAAACCAATATGCAGAGTAGAAAATGTATTTAGATCTCACATTGATCTGGATCGACTCAATATATGCACACAAGCGTGGATAAACCACAGAGATTTAGATGATAGACATTACAGCCAAAGTGTCTATAGGATCAAAACTGAGTACAAGAGAGGCTTTACGACCTACACACTGTGGAAAGCAAGGTGCTGCTCTACTAGTACTAGATCTGTATTCTCCCATTGCTGACAAATCTTCTGCTCTCTCCTTCTACTGGGTGCCCCTCATTGAGGTCTTCAGTGACTTAGGGAGGATCTCTAAAAGGACTCTTCAATACCCTTGTTGTACCATGTGTTATGCTCATTAAAGAGCTCTCCAGACGTACTTACGGTTGTGTCTTAGGAGGGGACTGGTACTCTTTTTGAAAGTAATACCAAAGGCCTAAGGCTAGTGGTGCAAGGTTCCTACTTTTGTGATACCATCTCTGTAGTACAAGAGGCATCCCCATCATTTAAGCCCTCAGGTCATTGCGAGAGGTCATCTTGTCACTTAAGGTCATCCTTGTACCATAGGTCATATGTCATCCCTTATATACGATCTCTTCAGTTTCCTAAATAAGAGGTCTTTAGGGGTCATCTCCTGTACCAAGTCTCTTTCAACCAACCTGTACAAGAGTTCTTTAGGTCATCCCTTGTACCAGGTCTCTTCTAGTCAACCTAGACAAGAGGTCTTCACATCATCCCTTGTACTGGGTCTCTTCTGCTCAACTTGTGAAAGAGGTCTTTAGGTCATCGTTGTACCAGGTCTCTTTTGGTCACCCTATACAAGAGGTCTTCGTGTCATCGTTGTACCTACTATCACGTCTCTTCTAGTCACCCTTGCAAGAGGTCTTCAGGCCATCGTTGTATTAGGTCCCTTTTGGTCATCCCCATGTTGAGCCTTACAAGGTTGAAGATATGAAAAAGTCCAAGGCTCTAGGTTTTCGAGGTAGGCCATCTGAGGGTACTTAGCATAGCCCTTGAGTTTATTATGGAGGTCATAACCTAGGGAAGGATAATAATGTTGCCCATACAAGAGGTCTTCATGTGAGTTTCTGTGGAGTGGCATGCAAAAGAATAGCATTATCATCAGCCAGCTCACTATCCAAGAGCTCCTTATTTTGTCTCAGGGGATGTCTCAGCCCCATAGTATTTGCATGAATGCTCATTGCTTCAGCCACAATAAATACAAGAAGGGGGCAAGAGAGCATCCCTGGCGAACTGATCTAGAAATATGAAGCCTCTCTTCCCTTTCTTCTGTGATAAGCACCTGGCTGTGGGCTGATCTGTACAAATAGGAACCTTTTGATCCAAGCATAGGAGGGTACCCTTAAAAAAACCCAATCTACTTTTTTGTAAGCTTTCTTGAAATTCAGGAGTAGAAGAGCAAGGCACTAACTGGTCTGCATAGCCTAGCGTGAGGCCTTCCATAAAATAAGATATTAAAAAAAATGCTTCTTCCATGCACAAAGCCAGTCTATGTATCATAAATAAGATCTGGAAGAATGGGCTACAAATAGTTTTGGCCAATATCTTATAAAATGTTCCCAATAGAGTGATGGACCTCAATTGGGAAATCAAATTTCTGCAACCTCCATTTGGGATAAGATGAATGAGACCCTCTGTAATTGAATCAGACATAGTACTAGAGTACCAAACGCCATATAGGGCTGAGGTAACATGGTCCCCAATCATGTCTTAAGAAGCACATGTCAACCCAAGTGAGCCCAGACATGTACGCTTAAGAAGGGCGAGAAGTGCAGTTCGAATTCCAAATTAGTGAAAGATGCATCAAGTGAGGCTCTTATGCCTGGTTTCACCAATACTGGAATATGATGCCAAACTCTATGTTTGGCGTCATCTCTAGTAGGTGTGTCAGGATCTGTTCAGAGAAGGGAGGCATAAAAACCTATAGTTGTACGCAAGATGGCATCTCGATCTGTTTGCAAAACTCCAGAGCCAATTAGTTGAGAAACACTTGGTGGAGGAGTTGCAACTCTAGACACAAGCCGACGAGGGGCAATAGGTGCTAGACGCCTATTGGTGCTGGACAAGTGGGACGCACCGTTGGTGCTGGACATGCAAGAGGTGCCGAAGGAGCACTACTATAAGAGGACGCACGAGAAGACCTCGTGGGTCTTTCTTCTTCTTTGGGCAATCTCTAATGAAATGCTCAAAGGTCTTGCAAATCCTAAACCGGTCCCCCCTGTCCACACCTGTCCACAATCTTGACTCTCTGCCAAAAAAGTAGCCATCTAGACATTGAAGCATAATATGGTCATGTGTGATGTTAGGGTAAAAAATGATGCCCCTATCTCCATCAGACTTGATTGCCTCTGTTGCAAAAGAAAGCAAGGTACATACATACATACATACATACATACATACATACATACATGCATACGTATATATATATACACATTATTAACCTTAAAACCCGGAACTCTGTTTCCACTGTTTCTTTTGGTGGCCGAAACTTTGAAACAACATTTCTCACCATGCTCCATATTACTGTTTTTGAAACTCTTGGGAACTATGCCACACAAGCATCCATGATGCGCGATCAGAGAAGACACTTTCAGAATTCAAATGATAAAAATGGCCATGGAAGTCTCCTTAGGTCGACCGACCTTGTTGGAGCTCACAAAAATATGGCAACCCCTACTGTTCTAGTATCAACTGTATATGTAAACCTCTAAACTGACTCTCATAACACACACACACCCGGACCTGTGCACATCGGTGAAAAAGACCTCAAGAGTCGCGTTCTTGCGGATAAATAGGAGCCAGAAGAACCGATTGCCACCTCGACCATTGCTAAGGGCCATGCAAACCGCCGCTAGGTCTGTCCACGTCTTGCACGCAAGCTGTTGCCCGCCACGTGCCCCTCTATGCATTGACTACACATGAGCTTGGTGATGATCCAATCAAAGCTCTTGATTGATCTCCACGACCAATCAATGCTCAAGTACTACTACCTCCTCTAGACCTTAGTCACTAGGTCCCTCTTGAGGATGGACTCCCAACAAACCCTCCCATAACCGAAATGAGGGATAGACAAACTAATGCTCACGAAGAGCAACACACCACGTTCACAAAGAACCAACAAATCCAAGTAACTATGATGTGTTCACAAAGAACCAACAATTGCTCACAA
Source organism: Dipteris shenzhenensis (assembly GCF_047967505.1). Taxonomy (NCBI): domain Eukaryota; kingdom Viridiplantae; phylum Streptophyta; class Polypodiopsida; order Gleicheniales; family Dipteridaceae; genus Dipteris; species Dipteris shenzhenensis. The sequence goes on from NC_141600.1 coordinate 26,530,543, forward strand.
AGAGCCCGACAGTCAATACTGCCCTCCCAAAATCAAAATGCCCACTCTTGATCACTCAGATTATCTGCTTCCACTAGCATGGGTGTGTCTTGTTTGTCCTCCTTGTTGGAAAGGTTACCTCCCCATCTGTAAGCCCCCAAATGAGGAGAGCGTGGGGGAGGGAGACCTAGGGTAGGATGTGCCCAAGAGAGAAAAAGGAAAGTACTTGGACGCATCAAAGTGGCTGCAACACATGGCGTCGAGACCATGGCAGATGGCGATGCATACATGGCATAGATCTGGCCTGGAAGAGACATATCTGGAGCAGCACGAGATGGTGGGGTATACCGGTGTATAGGCGCCTACATGGCAAGCTATCTGGCAAGGTGTGTGGGTAGGCACATGGCCTGCAGCATACCCTAAAGATGGCGCAGGAATATGGCGGGACAGATCAGCAAACAGGTCGGCCAACAGTGAGCCAGCCAACCAGGCTTTGGTTAGGCTGGTCAAGAGGGCTGGGTCCCTGCATGGAACAAAGGCTGAAAAGGGCCTAGTGAAGTCCCTTATATAGGGCCCTGGTTGGGCTGGTAGGGACAGCCAACCAGGTCGGCGGTTTTCAGCCAGACTGAGACGGCCAAAATAGGGCTGACCAGTCGGTATTTTTTGTCAGGCCTCAGGGCCTATAAAAGGAGAGGCTCTTGCCTCATTTCAGCATCCAGCAGTACAGCTTCCAGCAGAGCAGAAAGGAGCAGCAGAGCACAACCAGAAGGAGTACCAGTGTTGCTGCAGACTTAGCTCAGTGTGAGGCTGAGACCTTGGCTGTCTTCTAGGGCAGCAAGGAGCTGAGGTCAAAGGACGGAAAGTCTACAGAAACTCCAGGTGGAGCACGCGGGCTCGAGTCTAGAGATAGCCAGCTGATAGGAGAAGGACCTTGTGGTAAGGTCAGAGGACCACACCATTGGTGGGACTCTGGATCTATCTCTCTTGTATTGTGTCCATAGTTTTGGACGGAAATATATATTTTGGTGGTTTCTCTATCTGGCCGGTTCATTGTCCATTGATGAGTTTGCACATCTATTGAATGCACATAAGTAAAGAAGTTTGTGATTCCACACCCCACACCGTACACTGTGTGAGCTCCTGGGCATTACTATAAGTCTTCCGTTGTGCATACCCTTTGTTGGGTCATTTCTAACATGGTATCAGAGCCCAAGTAGGAGGCTCACACGTGTGGGAGCCTGAAGGCAGGGACCTTGCTGAAGGACGACCCTGATTCAGAAGCTCTAGGGAATCGACTTCCACGACTGGAGGATTGTACCCTTGCCAGAAGGAGGGTAACTCAGGTTCAGTCAGGTGCGTTTAAAGTTCGCAGTCCAGGTGATCTGGAGATGTACTTTTGTTGCAGACCTTGCCAAAGGAAGGACGGGTTGAAATAGACCCTCAGAGCATGGTGCCTGGAAGACTCTAGGTTGTTCACTCATTATGAGGGGGACGACTGGAAGATCGTGAGGCGGGAACGTGACTGAAGGAGGTGGTACCAGGAGGTGCTACCAAAGATGGACCTGTGTACCAGGATGGTGTGCGGAAGCGGAACCGGACCTGGTGGAGCAGGAGCCACTGGATGAAAAGCCAGGAAAAGATTTTGACACCGAAAGGTTCTAGAGGACTACGAACAGGGAGTTACTGGAGCATCGTCATCGACGTGTTGGCATTGGGCCGAGATGTGTCGGTGAGAGGGGGTGTTGGAAAGGTCACCTCCCCATCTGTAAGCCCCCAAATGAGGAGAGCGTGGGGGAGGGAGACCTAGGGCAGGATGTGCCCAAGAGAGAAAAAGGAAAGTACCTGGACGCATCAAAGTGGCTGCAACTCATTGCGTCGAGACCATGGCAGATGGCGATGCATACATGGCATAGATTTGGCTTGGAAGAGACATATCTGGAGCAGCACGAGATGGCGGGGTATCCCGGTGTACAAGCGCCTACATGGCAAGCTATCTGGCAAGGTGTGTGCGTAGGCACATGTCCTGCAGCATACCCTAAAGATGGCGCAGGAATATGGCGGGACAGATCAGCAAACAGGTCGGCCAACAGTAGAGCTGGTTGGGGCTGGTTGAGCCAGCCAACCAGGCTTTGGTTAGGCTGGTCAAGAGGGCTGGGTCCCTGCATGGAACAAAGGCTGAAAAGGGCCTAGTGAAGTCCCTTATATAGGGCCCTGGTTGGGCTGGTAGGGACAGCCAACCAGGTCGGTTTTCAGCCAGACTGAGTCGGCCAAAACAGGGCTGACCAGTCGGTATTTTTTGCCAGGCCTCAGGGCCTATAAAAGGAGAGGCTCTTGCCTCATTTCAGCATCCAGCAGTACAGCTTCCAGCAGAGCAGAAAGGAGCAGCAGAGCACAACCCTTGGGGCCTACATCCAGAAGCTGAAGGAGTACCAGTGTTGCTGCAGACTTAGCTCAGTGTGAGGCTGAGACCTTGGCTGTCTTCTAGGGCAGCAAGGAGCTGAGGTCAAAGGACAGAAAGTCTACAGAAGCTCCAGGTGGAGCACGTGGGCTGGAGTCTAGAGATAGCCAGCTGATAGGAGAAGGACCTTGTGGTAAGATCAGAGGACCACACCATTGGTTGGACTCTGGATCTATCTCTCTTGTATTGTGCCCATAGTTTTGGACGGAAATATATATTTTGGTGGTTTCTCTATCTGACCGGTTCATTGTCCATTGATGAGTCTTCACATCTATTGAATGCACATAAGTAAAGAAGTTTGTGATTCCACACCCCACACTGCACACTGTGTGAGCTCCTGGGCATTACTATAAGTCTTCCACTGTGCGTACCCTTTGTTGGGTCATTTCTAACACTCCTTGCCCTCAACCGTAAGTGCTTTGTCTTTCTCTAGCTTCAATATTCATCTCGCTATTTTGTATAGCGGAATCTCTCTCTATGTCCTTCCTTTACACAGTAGTTACACTTAACGTAGATCTCGACTTTGTTTCTTCGTTCTATCAATTATTGTGAATACTCTTGGGTCGTAAATGCTTGAATTCGTTCGTTTCTCCTTGCTGAGCAGCATCCCAGCACAATGTAGGAAGTCCATATCTCCATCAAGCCTTGGAATTCTTACTGTTTCCTCATGCTGATCAAGTGGTAGGCTTTTCAACATAATTGACTTTTTGTTTTCATCCTCCACCTTAGCTCGAAGATCATTAAGTTGTCTGAGCAAACTCTGCATCCCATTCAGGAACATACCCAGATTCTCTCCCTCGAGCATCTTCAAATCAAAAAGATCTTGTTTCAAATTTGCCTTTGAGTGCTTCATGTGAACCCTGAAAAGAGTTTTCAACATCTGCCAATTTTCCGCTGCTGATGCCTTCACATCAAGGTGATGGAAAATTTCAAGCCCGAGAGCACGTCCCATGTAGCCAACTGCCTTCTCATTTTTTGTCTCCCTTGAACTTTTCTCTGCTTCTGAATCGTTTCCTTTTGGCTTCTTCTCTTTTCCAGCAACAACTCCTCAGAGTTCCTTTTGCATGAACAATAAACGGGTGGCTAACTGCCATGACGGGAAATTCTTACCGTTGAAGGTGGGCTACCCCACGACCAGACTTCTCTCTGTGTGTCGTATCCATCTTAGTGATGCAAAGGATTCAATCGAACACGAAAGAAAACTTCAGCTAATATCTCTAACGATGGCTTTGAGATTCTCTTCGACCTTGGCTTCCTTATCTTTTTCGGAGAACCCTATCTCTAGGATTAGCTTCCGCTGTGCATGCCCTCTATTGCATTCTCTAACATCCCAAGCCCTCCTCCCCCCCCCCCGGCACATGTAAACCTACACCTTGCCTCACCCCTCAGCCCTCCCCGTCTGCTAACACCCCACCCCTCCCCTCCTATCTGCCCCCCTTGCCTGCTAATAGCCCTTCCACCGTGTCTTTCAGCCCCCCAAACTTCCTCTCCTATAAATCGCCCTCCTAGACCTTGCCCTCAACCTCTCCCCTCTCTTCCTAAGCTCTCTTAGTCCCTCCCTTAGCTTGTTCCCTCTCAGCCCAGCCCATATTTACCTCTCCTTATGCCCCTCGCCTCTCAGCCTCCTTCTTTCAGCCTTGTTCTTGATGGACGGAGCTTTATTTGTGTTTGAGTCGGCCTTTCACTCTTGATTGAGGAATGGATACCCATCCAACCAATCCTCAACCGCTTCCACCGGCCGTGAGAAACCCTTATTTATACAACAGACGAAGTAGTGCGGCAGCTTAAAAAGGATGTAGAGCTTGAAAGCTCCACCCCTCTTTTTGCATGAAATTCATGGATCCCACCCTTCCAGATCATAGGCCACGGATTTTGGATTGTTGGGAGTCCATCCTCATGAGGGACCTAGTGACTAAGGTCTAGAGGAGGTAGTAGTACTTGAGCATTGATTGGTTGTGGAGATCAATCAAGAGCTTTGATTGCATCATCACCAAGCTCACGTGTAGTCAGTGCATAGAGGGGCAGGCACGTGGCGGGCAATAGCTTGCATGCAAGACGTGGACATACCTAGCGGCGGTTTCCATGGCCCTTAGCAATGGTCAAGGTGGCAATCGGTTCTTTTGGCTCCTATTCATCTGCAAGAATGCGACTCCTGAGGTCTTTTTCACTGATGTGCACAGGTCCGGGTGTGTGTGTGTGTTATGAGAGTCGGTTTAGAGGTTTACATATAGAGTTGATACTAGAACAGTAGGGGTTGCCATGCTTTTGTGAGCTCCAACAAGGTCAGTCGACCTGAGGAGACTTCATGACCATTTTGATCATTTGAATTCTGAAAGTGTCTTCTCTGATCGCGCATCATTGGCTGTAATAGAAGGAATATACGAGTTGATTGTTGAGCAAAGTTCTATGTCGTTTCATAAGAAGTGTTCATCGTTTTATGCCGTCTATATGTCGTTCATTTTATGAGAGGTAAATTGTTTGTATATCCTTCAGTGGTATCAGAGCAGAGAACTAGTCTTGGGAGCTCCTATATATGTCTAAGTATTTAAGTTTGAAGGTAATATGTTATGGAGCCCAAGAGCTCACACAGTGGTATATTCAAATCCAAACTTCTTATCCTTAGTGTCTACTTCAATAGAGATGCAGACAACAAATAGACAAATCTTAAAAGAGAGATGTAGAACCAACAAAATATATTTTCATCAAATGTGGACACAATACAAAAACTATGTTCAGTGTACACCCTCTACCAGCGGAGTGTTGACTAGATGTGGACCCTTGTACATACATGGCTGTTCTCCTACCTCCTTGGCACTCCAAAACACTAGGCCTATGGTGCTCTCCTAGAGCTTGAGTGGGCCTCATATGTGTGTCCCACATATGGACAACCAATTCCAAGGCAGTGCTTGCTATAGTTTCTTGACCTCCTTGCTGCTCTAAATGCAGACCAAGCTGCAGGAATTGCCTCGAGAGTTGTCTCCTTTTGCTGCTCCTACGTGCCACGTCTAGCTCTTTCACACTCTGTAGATCTGCTCCTTTGTGTGGTCCAGAAACCTTCAGCAATCTTGAGATCTCTTCCTGCTGCAAATCACCTCTCCCTAGAACATCCACCTGTGGTCTGGACTGCTGCCTGAAGTGGCCCCAAATGCTCAAGACCTGAGCTCAATGATTGTCTAAATGCTGAAGTTTCCAGCCCTCAGCTAGCCGATTTGGTCAGACAACCAACCGACCTGGTTGGCCAGCCAATGAGCCCTACCAGCTGACCTGGTTGGGCCCTATAAACCTGACCATGGGCTTCTCCTTGTAGCTCCTTTTCCTGTCCTTCCTAGCCACGTCTGCCTTACACCAGCGCTGTCTGACTTGCTCTAGGCCCTATGCTTTGATCCAGAGCTGCCGCTTGTTGTCCGTACCATTGCGCCACCTCTACTATTGCGTCCAAAGATGATCCAGAGCTGTTGCTTGTTGTCCGTACCATTGCGCCACCTCTACTATTGCGTCCAAAGATGATCCAGAGCTGCTGTCGCATGCTGTTTGTACCATTGCACCACTTGTACCAGTGTTTACAACAGTCTCTAGTGACTGATACAACTTGCAAGACGCTTGATTGCTGCATGGCATCCCAAACCTTCACGCCCCTATTTCATCCTATTCTGCCCATCAGCTCCACTCCTATCAGCTCTGCAGTGCTGTTCCACTGTTCTGTATTTGTTCCTATGCACACCAAACAGCCAAGTACACCTTTGGGTGCTTTCCACATGGCAGCCTGTGTGCTGCCCATTTGTTGACTTAGACTTTGTCTCTTGTGTATATTGATCAGACTCCTCCTTCTGATCCACCACCTTCTTTTTGCAATCCTTTGCAAAATGTCCTGGCTGATCAAGTAGAAGCCCTTCTTTTGGTGTTTTCTCTTTTTCTTATTCTCACCGTCAGAATCATCCCCATCATACTCAGATTTGACATCCTTCTCTTTCTTCTTGTTGGACTTGCCCATGCCTTTACCTTGTCCTTGGCATAAAAGGCCTTTTCATTGGATTTGTTGTACTTACTGAAGTCAAGTTGAGTGTGTTTTAGTATGTTCTACATGAGTTCTAGTAGAGTCTTATGTGTGAGTGCCACTTGCATATTGGGAGATATCCCATATACAATTTGGTGTTCTAGTATGTGTGCCTATCCTATATATGATTGTTCTTGTGTGTCACATCAACACACATCTAGGAGTGCACATCAAGCTTATCAATGTGAGTCCTTTCATTTTGGTATTATGTTTCCATTTGAGTATTATCTTCTCTCTCCCTCTCCCTCTCCACCATGTTCCTCCACTTACTTTCCCCAGCTTTCCTCTTGCAAAGCCAAGGCATTAGCTGCTTGAAAGTTACTGGTGCCGACCACTGCCTTGCTATCATTGTCATGACAAGGCTCATGTAGCTCCTCGGAAGCATGCCAAGCAAATGCTTGGCCATCCTTGTTGAATCCGTTCTCTGACCAATTGATCTGAGTTGATCCCGCACCAAGATAAACTTGATGATGTGATCCTGTACTACATCCCCTCTTCCATGTTCATGCCACAACTCCGTTTCTAGGTCGAGAATCCTTGCATCATTATACCTTGTACATATGCTTTAATATAGTCCAGACGGCAAAGGAAGTGTCTCCAATTGAATGTGTGGGAGCATCGAATTTGCAGTGATGCCAATAATAATGGCCAATGCATTTGCAGTCGCGTCACCCAGTGTCTCAATGCTACAGGATCCGGTATTGTAACCTTAGTTGCATTTGTGGTGGCCAAGTCACAATGGGCTGAGGCGTTAGCTCCATTCCCATCGCAATCTCCCAAATCGATCTCACCACCAAGTGGCTGCGAACATTCATCTTCCACAAAGGGTAATTTGTCCCATCCAACTTACCAGTTCCCCCAAAGTTCAGCATCGGATATCGTGCAGCATGATAAAAAAATGAAAGAGATAGAGGTTTCATACACTTGCTTGAATCTGAGAAACCCTCTTTGCAAGGGCACGGGTCCTTCAGACATAGAAGCTGGTTTCCACAAGCATGAATCAAGGTCCTCCTTTTCCACGGTCCTTGCCTTCGATCTCCCACCACTTGTGAAGTGTCGTCGAGGCTCTAATACCACGTGAGAGAATACAACAGAGGGTATGCATAGTGGAAGCTAACTCCAAAGATAAGAGTTATGGAGCCTAGAAACTCACACAATGGTAGATTCAGATCCAAACTTGTTACCCTTACTGTGTACTCCAATAGATGTGCTGTCGATAAATAGACAATGCTCAAAAGAGAGATGTAGAACACGAACAAAATATATTTCTGTCCAAGAACACAATACAAAAGCTATGCTCAGTGAGATTGACACGGCAAGAGGGGGCTGTGATGAGATGACAAGAGAAGAAGGAAGGGACAGCAAGGAAATCAAAAGAAAAGGGAGGGAGGAGGGGGAGATATTCTGGTCCATTTAGGGGCAGCAAGGGAAGGAATCACTGTTTTTGTTTAGGAATGCATGTTTTTGTTTGAAAAGTTCCTAAACTTTTTCAGTGGGTCATATGCTTGTATGGCAGATGTGCAGAAAGAACTTATGACCCAGCAAAACTTGGTGGCAATGGTATGCTTAAGTCTTAACATTTGTATAAACAAGCATCGGAGAGTGCTGAAATGAGCTGATTTGCTTAATTTGAACAAAATTGATGGCAAAGCATCTTGAGGTCCATATCACAAGTAAAAAATCTCTTAGACCTTTGAAATTGTGGTATGTTGCAGTATGTTACCATCTTTGAAATGCACAAATGCCTTGCAAAGTCTTGTTCTCTACAAGTGTCCCTTCTGTTGTTTGTATAGAAACATTTGTTCTAGAAGTTGTAAATAGTATTTGGACCTAGATCCAGATATAAAGGGGTCCTACAAGGAGACTACATCCCAAATTTTTTTTTTGCTTGTGCAGTGGAGTGGATACCATTTTCTGATCACAATCCTGCTCCTACAGAAACCATATTTTATTTTTGTGAACAGGCGGTATGGTTCTATCTGCTGTTGCTATATTTTATAAAAATCACAATTCTGGGTTTTCATGCGACTAGACAATAATGTTGGTTAAGGAGAGAAATCTGGGTTTTCATGCAACTAGACAATTATGTTGGTTGAATATTTTCTCTCCATGTGCACTTTCGTCTTCTGAACGGAACTGTTAGCTGATGTGATTGCATCTGAAAAATGCAATCTTTATGGCTGCTTCAAAATTCTTGCATTGTACAAGAGAAACAATCAGTTTTTCTATTCCATGAGAGTATAGATATAATAAGGGTAAGGCATGTTGAGTGAACATGGATGCAAGTAGTTTAAGAAATTTATGTTTGGCACAATCATTGACCATTATTCTTACTTTTTGCCCTTTCGATATTTCCATGCATCCTCATGATTTCAAGTGGCTCCAAAGTGGGTTGTCACATTGCCAAGCAACATACGGGGGTGCTATCCTCATGATAAACCTCTTCTTATATATATTTTCAATACCTTTAAGCGGCAACACTTGCATTGCGTGTACTTTTTTTTTAAACGTTTATTTGGGTCTTTAGCTTCTATTTTTTGATTTTTTGGTAGTTCCAAGCAAAATGGTCTTTGCATTGAAGAAAAGATTTTCTTGCTTAGCTTTTTCATAATCTTCTATTTTTAAAAGTGGATCCCTTTGAGACACATAGAACCAGAAATTCCAATAGCCATTGTACCGCTATCATTTATGATAAAAAAACTCATGCTAGCCTTCTATGCTGGTCCCTGTACTAATGTTGAAAGCCTCCCATGCTACTTTCTGCAGCCGTAGCTGAAATTGCCACTCTGTGCACACAATGAGCATGAGCAAGTACTCTACAAGGAAGTTAAGGGACGATTTTTAGGACACGTGAACCATAATTTCCAACACCCCCTCTCATTCTTACACTACGGGCCCTCAATGACCCCAAGGTATCTATAATCCCTTTGCTCTCTTTCGGAGGATGTTAGGATTATGTTTGAGAAGTGTGTTGAGATCAAGTCACCATACCAACATATTGTTTACCTCCATGTTGAGCTCCTTGTAACTCAAGACCAAGCAGTGCACAGGTACGCCTACAATACAAGCCTCCAATGGGACTGTCGAATGTCATCATGAACATGCTTGCTGATAGACCATAGAACTCACGTATGATCTATGAGTATCCCCCTCTAAATTTTTGGAACCAACCAGGACCTGAAAAGTACCAAGTCCCCTGGGTCTATAGTCAACCCGTGATGTGACTTGCATGATCCCCCAACATACATCTAGAAACCCTGAAATTACTCGAGGTTGTCTCTATCGAAGTGATCTTCTCTCAGGTTCAAGCCCTGAGTCCACCAAGGTACAATAGTACTCCTATCTACAAATGCCTCTGGTCCTCCTTGAGAAGTCTCATAATCAATATCACCTGTAAGTACCAACTCCATAGAGCTACCCATACCAACTAGGTTTGCCAACCAAAGAAAGGTCCTCCTATACCTATCTAAAAGGGTTTCACCCTCTAATTTATCAAGCATTGAGTGCCAAGCGTACAATATGCCATGTTGTAATACTCGCCAGTATCTCCCAAGAAGAGTCCACAAACACATATACAGCTTTGAAAGGTGAGGCCAAAACATCATCCAAAGAGGCATGGCCCAACTAAATGGCGACGAATTGGTAAAGCCCAAGGTGAGTCATGTCTCTCATAGAAGACCTAGGGCCTTGAAAGAGAGAGCCAAGCAATTGAACCCCAAGTCATGAAGAAGGGGCGACGGATAAAGATACTGAGAATCTTAGCTGTCCCCTTCCAAATTATCCTGGCCTGTCTGCAATCCCAAAGGCAATATCCATAGTAGAGAGGTAGCGAGAACAAGTAGGGTCAGCTCCAAACCTAAACCTCCAAAGGTTAACAAGAATCTCGCCATGAATAGAAAGCCAAAAGAATAGAGTAATTTTTATATTCCTGCGAGATTTCCAAAGTCTCCTCTAGAAATTCTTCTGTATGCTAGCGGAAATCTCATAACACTCCCAATGGGGTGCTCTATAGGGCCTCCAACCTCTACAGCTCAACTTCAATTTCTTGGCATTACTAAAAGTGTAACAAAATAAGGGAAGGCTCTTCTCTTGGTGCCCTTCATCAATCCATTCCCATTCCCGGGATCCCATTGCAAGTACTTTATGGGAACACCTCGATAAAGCCACAATCTCCATAGTCCCTAGGTAACAAGATGTGGGTGAGGGTCTAAGTACCACTCTGTGTCTGAACCATGCTTCACCAATCCAACAATCCTAACCGGCTGAAATGGAATGTGTAATAAAACATCATCAGTCAATCTGGACAGCCTGCCGACATCAAAGACCAGGGCATCCTCATCTGCTCCACAGACCACAATAACCTGTGGAGGAATTCCTACTCCAGTGAATGCACCCATCCAAGTGGAATACGAAATTAGCATATCATATGTTTCCATCCAATCCACTGGAATGGCTTCATCATTCTACTGAATTCTGCCTGCGCTCCCTCTGAGATGGCTTACTAATTGGTCCTTACGCTCCTCTGGAAGCTTTTTGAAAGCTTTCTAGGACCCCACTGTGGAGGTGGGACCCCTCTCAAACTTGGACTACTACATATAGTGTGAGTCACCAAGTGGTCTGCCATGATCATCAAGTATGTTGTCGTTCCACATGACAGGATGACTATTTATCTCTTCACAAGAGGAAGGGGAGACTCTCTGAAGAGTACTCCTGAAGCTAGCCCAAGTCTTCAGGATAGGAGCCATAAGAGGGGACGAGGGAGACCTAAGGCAAGCTGACGTGAAAATCCATCTAGTACTTTAACTCTAGTCTCCTCCCGAAGTTGGTGTACAAGACATCATGCTGCACCTAAAGAAATTCTTCCATGGCTCTTGTCTTGGCATAAGTCCTCTCACCACCATCTTGCAGAGCAATCACCACCATCTTGCAGAGCAAGACCTTGCATTGTAAATCCAGATCTATGATGTTAAGCCCGCCTTTATGTGTGGGCAGGATCAATGTCTCCCAAGCCACCCTAGCTATGAAATTTGTTGTGCCATCAAGCCCACTCCATAGAAAATTCCTTACAGGTCTCTCGAACTGAGTGATACACTCACTAGAACAGCACCAGCAAGAACAAATAAACCAAGTATGGCCAACAAACTCTGATTGACTACCACAACCCTGGATGCAAGATTAAGCTTGGCTGAACTCCAAAGAGGAGTTTTCCCCTTATATCTCCAACACTGGCTCAAACTGTTGTGATGGAGAGATACCCATGCCGACCTTGCATCCCAAATACCTGACAGGAACACCCCGCTGAATCCAAGTGAAACCAATGTTATTCCCCCAATCAGGGGTGTCCTCGTGACTAATCCAAAAGCCATCGGATTTATCCCAATTGATGTGTTCCCTTGCAGTAGTGCAAAATATATTCAAGTCTGTCTTGAAAGAAGTGAGTGTATGTGTTGTGGCATCCAAAAAAACAAAGTATCATATGCGAGCTCACTATCCAGAAGTTCTTCATACCGTTTGAGGGGAAGTCCTAGCCCAGAGATATCCTTGGTGGACTGATCTGGAAATCTGAAACCTCTTCCCTCTTACCCCACCAATAAACACGTGGCTGCGGGCTGATCTATAGAAGGAGGATATCCCTCTAATCCATGCATGTGAAAATCCAATGCGAAGAAGGGTACCTTCCAAAAAACCCCAATCTACCTTGTCATAAGCTTTGTCAAAATCCACAAGTAGAATGGTCATGGTCTGCATCACTCAGAAGCTTGCTAAAATGAGAAAATACTATCAAATATGCTCCTTCCATGAATGAAGCCCGTCTGAGTATCATTTATAAGATCTGGAAGCATGGTCTACAAGCGTGGGTTGTCGCTTTCACCAGGACTTTGTAGCAAGTGCCCACTTAGACACTAGGTTCCTGCTGCCCCTTTTTGGAATAAGATGAATGAGACTATCTATAAGTGATTCCGGCATCTCACTAGAGTCCCAAACACCCTGCAAGGCTGAGGTAATGTGATCCCCAATCATATCCCAAAAAGCCATGAAAAAAGAGGGGTTAAGCCCATCCGAACGGATACTTGTCCGTATGAAGGGCAAGAAGTACAGTCCTGCACTCTATTTTGGTGAAAGGTGCATCTAGTGAGGCCCGCATATTTGGTTACACCAACATAGGAATACACTGCTATTCAACATATCTGGCATCATCTTTGGCCTATGTGACAGGATTTGCTGTCAAAAGGAGGTATAAAAATATGTAGCTATGTGCATGACGGCACTAGGATTAGTCTGTAAAACCCCGTCTGAGTTAGTAAGCTGTGAAACACAAACATAGTAGGGAAGAGGAGTCTTTATTAGATTGACTACGATCAAAAAAAGTTGACTTTGTTAACTAGAATAAGTTTTATTGTTTTTACTTTTGATTTGCATTGGTAAAAGAGAACCGTGGGCACAAGGGACTAGGATTAGTCCAAGAATTGGGAATGCATGCATTTCGCTAATCTTTAATGGGTTAGAGTGTTGGTGATTTTGTAGGACTTGGAAGAGTGCAAAAAGGCTCATAGAGCAAGTGCCAAAAAGTAGGTCCCACCAAGAAGGTGGGGCCTTTAAGGAGGGCCCCATGGGATTCTAACAACATAGAAAAAACTGCCCCAAGGTGGGCTAAAAGCAAAAAAGCTCAGCTTTTTGTAAAAGTAGCCTTAGAAAAGAAGGCCTAGTTTTTAGCTGCCTATCAATCTCTTCTTGAGAGGTAGGGGGATAGCAGCCTTGAGACGGCTTGAGCTAAATAACCACTTGGTACTATCCAACCAATCTCCACTTGTGGAAGAAGAACAAAGACTGTATGCATCAAATGAAAAATTCATTCCAAGATTCTTGTCCTGGCATAAGACCTCAGACCACCATCTTGCATAGTAAGGCTCTACTCTTCAAGTCTGGGTCTATGATATTAAGGCCTTCTTCTCGTGTGGGAAGGATGAGGATTACCCTAGCTTTGGTGTTTGCAAAATTATCTAGACCAGTCCAAAGAAAATTCCTTATCGGCCATTTGATTTGAGTGATGCAATCCTTGGAGTGGAACCAACAAGAGCATACAAACCAAGCCGTGGCCAGCAGTACCTTGTTGACCACCACTCTACCACCCTAGAGGCGGAGTTCAAGCTTAGCTGAACTTCAAAAGAGGAGTTTCCTCCTGATACTCTCTAACACAAGGCAAACTGTTGTGAGGGAGAGACACCCACACTGAGTTGGTAGCCCAAATATCTAGTAGTGCACCCCTTTGAATCCAAGTGAATCCAAAATCGGTCCCCCAATTTGGAGTGTCCTGGTCACTAATCCAAAGCCATTGCTTTTATTCCAATTAATATGTGCACTTGCTGCCCAATAGAATAAATCCAAGGCTGCCCTGAATGAGGTAAGATTAAGTGGAGTGGCATGCAGAAAATAGCAATATCATCAAACAACTGACTATCCAAAATCTCCTCATGACACCAACAACATATGCCTAAGCTCTCAAAAACAAGCTCATCGCTTTAGCACAACAAATAAGTCAAAAAAAAGGTTCAAGAGGGCTTGAAATCTGAAACCTCTCCCTCTTTACTCCTGTAATGAGCACTTGGCTATGGGCTGATTTTTGTACAATGAGGAGACACCTCTAATCGATGAATTTGAGAATCCAAACCGTAGAAGGGTACCCTCTAAAAAAACCCAATCTACTCTGCCTTTCTCAAAATCAAGGAGCAGAATGGCAAGTCTTTGGCTACTGTGTATGGCCCAATGAGAAAAGGAAAAAATGTTATCAAATATACATTTTCCATGCACGAAGCCCATTTGCATATCATGGATAAGGTCTAGAAGAAGTGGCTGCAAACGCAAACTAGTGGCTTTGGCCAAAACCTTATAACAAGCTCCCAAGGGATTGATGGGCCTCCATTGGGAGATAAAATTCCTGCAACCTCTTTTAGGGATGAGATGAATGAGACCCTCTGTGAGTGAGTCAGGCATAGTACCACAGTCCCATATACCTTGCAGGGCTAAGATCAAACGATCCCCAATCATATATCGAAAAGCAATAACCCATCTGAGAACCTGAGCACTTACCCTTATGCAAGGCATGAAGTGCAGTCTTAAATTCCTGGTTGGCAAAAGGTGCATCAAGCATAATTGTCATGTGTGGTTTCACTAATGTAAAAACATGCTGCCACACCCTATATCTGGCATCATCTCTAGCTGGTGTGTCGGGATTTGTTGACAGAAGGGAGGCATAAAAATCTGTAGCTATGTGCAAAACGGCAGGATGATTTGTTTACAAAACACCATTCAAGTCAATAAGTTGAGAATGCTTTGTGCAATTGGCATACTGATTTTTAGGCCAAGGGACTTCAAAACTAGAAGGCTCAGAGAATGAGCTGTTGCTCCTTCCCAGCTCTCCCCCTGCTACCCCTCCCTAGCTCTCCGCTCAGCCTCTAGCTCTCTCATTTAGTCACTCCCTCCCCCCTCCCCCTCTCTCCTCTGTGAAGATTGTGGGAGAGAGGGAAGGAGTCTCACTTGCGGCTTTCTCACATGCACAATGGGGGAGTACACACAAAGGTGGAGGCTGAAAACAGTTTTTCTCTTCTTAGTTGTGTAAGCCAAAAGAACTCTAGTACAAAGAAATAGAAGAACCCTATATGTGGGTCTCAAACCAAACTCAACTAACTAAGGTGGCATACTAACTGAGCCACGAACTAGTGTAGATAAGGATAGCTGTCATCTAGCTATTATTCGTGGGCGGTGTACCAACCGCATCTCCAGCTAACAAGTCGGTGACATAAATACACAACGGTCACCTTGGCATATCGCGAGTGGAGCTCGATATCTCAACACTCCCCCTCGAGCTCAATCCCAATTCCTGCACACCAAGCAGGTCTCTGAACTTGCGCAGCTTCTCTACGCCCAATGCTTTCGTGAATATGTCAGCTACCTGATCCTCTGTGCTGACATAAACTAGATCAATAAGACCTAGTAAAACCTTCTCCCGCACATAGTGATAATGCACCTCAATGTGCTTTGTTCTGGCATGAAAGACTGGGTTCTTTGCCAAGTGTATGCTGCTCATGTTGTCACAATAAATGACAACTGGCCCATCTGTAGACTGATGCATATCATAGAGTAGCTTATGCAACCAAGCTACCTCACATGCAGCCATTGCTGCACCCCTGTACTCAGCCTCTGTGCTCGACAAGGCAACTGTAGGCTGTTTCTTGCTGCTCCAAGTGACTGCAGTACTCCCAAAAGAGAACACATATCCACTGGTAGATCGTCTATCAGAAATACTACCAGCCCAATCAGCAACTGTATCTGGACCCCAGCCTCATAAAATAGTCCATACTGCAATGTGGACTTCACATACCTGAGTATGCGTCTAGCCGCATCCAAATGCGGTTTCCTTGGAGCCTGCATAAACTGACTTACCAACCCAACAGCATAGCTCAAATCTGGCCTGGTAATAGTCATGTAAATCAAACTTCCTACTATGCGTCTGTACATAGTAGGGTCCTCCAAAAGCTCACCTGCATCTGCGCTCAGCTTCACATTCTGCTCCAAAGGAACTGAAATAGGCTTACAGCCTGTCATCCCATATTTGGACAGCATGTCCAATCCATACTGCCTCTGCAAGAGCTGTATCCCACTTGGTGATCTAATCACCTCAATGCCCAAGAAATAACACAACTCTCCCAAATCCTTCATCTTAAACTTCTGCCTAGTAGCATTTTCACATGAAGGATATCTTCATCACTATCACCTGTGATGATCAAATCATCAACATAAATGACCAGCAGCATAATCCCTTTCTCTGTTTTTCTCACATAGAGTGAGTAATCTGCCTTGGAAATCTGAAAGCCAATAGTGACAAGATACTGCCCTATCTTGTCAGACCATGCTCTAGGTGCTTGCTTCAAGCCATACAAGGCTTTCTTCAACCTGCAAACAAACTCAGGATGAATAGCATGAACATAACCTGCTGGCTGCTCCATAAAGACCTCTTCTTGCAAATCACCATGCAAGAAGGCATTCTTTACATCCATCTGATGTAAAGACCATCCCTTTGATGTAGCCATAGCAATGGCTGCTCTTATGGTTGCCATCCTTGCAACCGGGCTGAAAGTTTCTTCATAATCAATGCCATATGTCTGTGCATACCCCTTGACAACTAATCTTTCCTTGTATCTATTCACAGAACCATCTGCATTGTGCTTGATCTTATAAACCCACTTACAGCCAATTGCATTCTTGCCTTTAGGCAAAGGCACCAATTCCCATGTAGCATTAGCATCCAAGGCATCCATTTCTTCATCCATGGCTTTCTCCCATTTTTCATTTTCCATGGCTTGCTCAAAAGAAGTGGGTTCTGGTTCCTGTATCACTTTGACCATATAGGCATAGTGAATGGCTGTAAATCCATCATATTTCAGCCTATCCACAGGATACCTAACCCTGGTAGACCTGCGCAAAATAGGCTCACTTCCAGGTGCTCTCAAAACATCCCTGGTCTTCCTTACTCCAGGTGTAACAACAGAAGGAATACCCAACTCATCATCAATGCTCTGTTCTGAGCCACTGGATTCACCATCCACACAAGAGTGACGTGCATTCACATCAAACATGGGCTGATCTACCTTCTCTTTTCCTTTTTGTGATACCCGTGTACCACTATCTGCATTGCTTTGAGGAGATTCTCCTGATCTCAATCTACCTGTCCATGGCGAAGTATGTGAACCACTGCTAGAGGACACTGCAGGTCCACTGATATTTTGTGATTGTTGCTGTGAATTTTGTGCAGCATTACCATTTTGTGCATCTACATCAATGATCACATTTACTGGTTTATACCAGCTGCTCATCTCATCAAAAACAACATCTCTGCTCACTGTGAACTTTCGTGTAGAAGGGTTATAGCATCTATACCCTTTTTGCTGCAGAGAGTAACCAATAAAGACGCACTTCTCAGCTTTTGGATCCAACTTGGACCTCAACTCATTTGGCACATGGACATAGGCAATGCAACCAAAAATCTTCAAATGAGAAATATCTGGTTTCCTACCAGTATACATCTCCTCTGGCGTCATGCCATGTATTGCTGCAGTGGGAGTCCTGTTCATTATATAGACTGCTGTAGCAACTGCTTCAGCCCAATAATAATCTGGTAGATCTTTTTCATTTAGCATAGCCCGAGATACCTCTCCAATATGTCTGTTTTTTCTTTCTGCAATTCCATTTTGCTGTGGGGTATGACTGCATGAATATTGCTGCTTTATACCATGCTCCTGCAAGAACCTTGCAAACTCATTTGAGAGGTACTCTCCCCCTCCATCTGACCTTAGGCATTTTATTTGCAGGCCTGTTTCTTTTTCAACCATAGCTTTGAAAGCTTTTAAGTGCCCAAACACTTCACTTTTCTTTTTCATAAAATACACCCACAGTTTTCTGCTGAAGTCATCAATAAATGTGACAAAATAGTAACAGCCTCCAATAGATGCAGCTTTTGTAGTCCACACATTAGAGTGGATTAATTCCAATGGTTTTTTACTCTCTTGAACATGCCTAGGAAAAGGTTTCCTTGCTTGTTTCCCAAATTGACAGGCTTCACAAACCTTGTGCATTTCTGCAACCTTGAATTTAGGCAATCCTGCAACAATATTTTGGGCTTGCATTGATTTAAGTCGCTGTATATTAACATGACCAATGCGTTTGTGCCAGATATCAATATCTGCAACTACACCGGTCCCATGTGCAAACATTGCTGCACTCAATTCAGGCATGTCTGCATCCAACGTAAAGATCCTGCCCTTCTTCTTTCCTTTTGCTATCAAGCGACCGTTATTTTTCATATCCTCAACAAAGCATCCATGAGGATTAAATCTAACCTGCAAGCCCTGCTCAACCATTTGACCAACAGAAACCAGGTTCTTGGTGATGTTCGGGACATGAAATACATCAGACAAGTATTTCTTTTTCCCATCCTGCATAGACAAAGGAATTTTGCCAATCTGCACAATAGGATGTGTAGTATCATCACCAGTCTCCACAAATCCTGGTTTTTCCATTTTTCTTGCATCCTGCATCCATTCAGCGTGACCTGTCATGTGGTTTGACGCACCCGAGTCAACATACCACACATCATTGCTTTCTTCTGCACTTGTTACAGAATTTGTCATATGCTGCACCATAAACAAATGCTCATTTCTGTCATCACCCTGTCTACTAGAGGATGCATAATTGCCTTGCTGCAATTTTCCATTCATAATGTCATTCTGCTTTTTATAGCAGTCCTTAGCCATATGACCCATTTTGCCACAATAGTAGCATTCAATATTGCTGTTTGCATTTTGGCCTCTCTGCCATCCACCACGACCTCTTTGGCTCCCCTTGCCTCTAGAGTTACCACGTCCTCCTGCATAGGACTGGTTTTCTTGCGTTTGCTGCATATTCTGATTTCTACCACGGCCTGCAGATCGGCCTCCTCTACCTCTGCCTCTGCCTCTGCCTCTACCTCTGCCAGCATTTGAGTAGAAGACAGTTTCTTTTGAAGTTCCTGCTGAAGAAGATGCACCACCATTTCTCTGCTCTTCAGAAATTAGAAGAGCAATCAACTCCTCAAAATCTGGAAATTTTTCATGGACGGCAATGGATGTCCGGAATTGTGCATAATCCTTTCCTAGACGATTCAAGGTCACAGAAACCAAATCGTCATCATCCACTGGCGACCCAATGGAAGCAAGTGCATCTGCAATTTTCTTCACTTTCATGTGGTAGTCATTTATGCTCAAATTTTCTCTCTGCACATTGTGCAACTCCTGTTTGAGTTGCATTTTCCTGGCTTGCGTATTTGTGCTATACATTTTTGCCAAAGTATCCCATGCCTCCTTTGGCGTATTTGCATCCTGAATATGCACAATCATGGAGTCCGAAATACTGATAGACAGCCAGTACATAACTTTCCTGGCTCTCTCATGCCATCCTTTGAATGCCTGCATTTCCTGTTGACTGGGAACATTAGGAAGAACAGGTTCTTCTTCATTTCCTGTAATGAATTCCCAATAGCCTTTTCCCATCAAGAAATTCGTCATTCTAAACTTGCATGCCTGGAACTTGTTCTTGTCAAGCTTTTCAGTGACAATCTGTGAAAGAGAATCAGATGCCATTACAGAACACTGCAAAATATTCTGTCACTGCAAAAAACACAGCTTTTGCCTCACACGGGCAGATCTGTAAAACTGACGAAAGTGGTATTTCACCACACAGTCACTTCCTAGTGACGATTTTGCATCAACAGGCAACAGGCATGAATCTGCAACTCCCAATATCTCTGCACACAGGCATACGATGCAATTTTTGCGGCACTTTTCCACTGACTAGCCGCGCAGTGGTCGCACAGCCAAAAACAGGGCCTTTTTCTGAGTGCCTGCGAAGAACTTCCGCCTTCAAAACGGGCCCCGAAACGGCCTCAAATCAGAAAAATCTACTCTGCCTTTCTCAAAATCAAGGAGCAGAATGGCAAGTCTTTGGCTACTGTGTATGGCCCAATGAGAAAAGGAAAAAATGTTATCAAATATACATTTTCCATGCACGAAGCCCATTTGCATATCATGGATAAGGTCTAGAAGAAGTGGCTGCAAACGCAAACTGGTGGCTTTGGCCAAAACCTTATAACAAGCTCCCAAGGGATTGATGGGCCTCCATTGGGAGATAAAATTCCTGCAACCTCTTTTAGGGATGAGATGAATGAGACCCTCTGTGAGTGAGTCAGGCATAGTACCACAGTCCCATATACCTTGCAGGGCTAAGATCAAACGATTCCCAATCATATATCGAAAAGCAATAACCCATCTGAGAACGTGAGCACTTACCCTTATGCAAGGCATGAAGTGCAGTCTTGAATTCCTGGTTGGCAAAAGGTGCATCAAGCATAATTGTCATGTGTGGTTTCACTAATGTAAAAACATGCTGCCACACCCTATATCTGGCATCATCTCTAGCTGGTGTGTCGGGATTTGTTGACAGAAGGGAGGCACAAAAATCTGTAGCTATGTGCAAAACGGCAGCATGATTTGTTTACAAAACACCATTCAAGTCAATAAGTTGAGAATGCTTTGTGCAATTGGCATACTGATTTTTAGGCCAAGGGACTTCAAAACTAGAAGGCTCAGAGAATGAGCTGTTGCTCCTCCCCAGCTCTCCCCCTGCTACCCCTCCCTAGCTCTCGGCTCAGCCTCTAGCTCTCTCATTTAGTCACTCCCTCCCCCCTCCCCCTCTCTCCTCTGTGAAGATTGTGGGAGAGAGGGAAGGAGTCTCACTTGCGGCTTTCTCACATGCACAATGGGGGAGTACACACAAAGGTGGAGGCTGAAAACAGTTTTTCTCTTCTTAGTTGTGTAAGCCAAAAGAACTCTAGTACAAAGAAATAGAAGAACCCTATATGTGGGTCTCAAACCAAACTCAACTAACTAAGGTGGCGTACTAATTGAGCCACGAACTAGTGTAGATAAGGATAGCTGTCATCCAGCTATTATTCGTGGGCGGTGTACCAACCGCATCTCCAGCTAACAAGTCGGTGACATAAATACACAACGGTCACCCTGGCATATCGCGAGTGGAGCTCGATATCTCAACATCCTCTGCCCCTCCCCTCCCCTCTCAGCCATCTTCCCTTTCTCTCCCCACCTTCCTCCTCCTCGTGGGCTGTTCTTCCCTCCCCTAAGAGCTCCTCCCTTTTTTCCCCTCCCGTCCCCCCTAGCGGGCTGCTCCTCCCTCCCCCACAGGTTTCTCCCCCCCTCCCTTTCCCTGTTGGGCCTCCTTTGTCCCCCCTACGGGATGTCTCCTCCAACTAAAACTGACTCATCTTGACTCCATTTTCTAACACCCCCCCATGGAGGAAAGGTGAGTGACTACTGGAATGGAACCAAGAATAGAACAAGACAATGACGATCAAACTGTGCAATGACGGTCTAGAACCAGACATGGCTCCCATGCTAACTCAAAGGCAAGTGAGCATGGCTTAGAGGCTAGTGAGCATGGTATAGACTCAGAGGCTCACCTAGCATGACTCAGAGGCTCATCATGCATGGATGCATGACCAACTCAAAGGTCTAGGAGACCAATGCACCAACATCCTAGAACTCACATGCCAGGCGTGATAAATAGACCTATCAAAGCCAATACATGGCTCCCACAGTACATCCCCCTCCTGGCTCTAGGGACTAATGAGGGACATGGAGCCACACATGACAAATATAAAATCAATACATCATTTTAGGAGGACTATCCAAGGCTGAGAACCTTTATTGACACCTCAAAAATTCATTTTAGAGGGACTGCTCAAGGTAGAGAACCTTTATTGATCCCAATCATAGAAAATAAAAATATATTTCATTCATTTTATGCATAGCAAGGACAGAGAACCCGTAAATGACCCCAAGTAGCTACTACACATAAGAGTGCACATCTCGATGTGGTGAAGAATATGGCGAGAATGCCCCGAATGATATGTCGATGTCAGCCATGGGAGCAGCTACAAGGAGCAATTGAATGATGACTCTCAAAATGTCGTGATGTGAGGGAAGGAGTGGAAGGGAGCTCAATCATGGAGGAGAGGATGGCTTCTATTTGCGGGCTTCCCTCATCTTCTAAATTGATCATGGAGAATGGAAAGTTGGGAAAGGAGGCTCTGGAGAGGGAGAGAGAGAGAGAGAGGGTAGGCTAGGGAGAGAGATAATGATACTCAAAGAGAGACATAATGAAATGGAAATGAAATAGCAAGAGCAATGAACAAAATGAAAGTACTCACATGTAGACCAAAGAGCTTGTAGGCTTGATACTTGATTGATGTGACAAGCGACAAGTACAGCTCTTATATAGAGCGCACACACACATATGAGTACCAATGCATATGGGATAACTCCCAATGTGGCACGTGGCATCCATAGGACACACTAGACTAAAACTTAGACTAGGACTCACTAGAACAAACCAAAACTGACTCAACTTGAATCCATTTCCTAACACTTTGGTCTTGGAGTTGGCAACGTACATGAACAATAGGATCGCTAATGTTTCGAGGTTCATCTGGAACGTGCAAAAGTATTGCAGACTTACAGTTCTACTTCTCTCATCTTTCCAAAACAGAGAACTTCTAATAGAAAACTCAGAAACATTCTGCAACATTACACCGTATTCTGAATATAGAACTAACATTACGGATTGCGCAGAGAATCACCATTGCCACATAACTCAAAAACTCACAACACTACTTGGACTGTAGAGAATAGATCAACAAATATGGGAAAGTAATAGACATTCGGAAATGTAAAATGCTTACAGCTAGAGCAAAATCTGTCTCTACAACTCTTCTCTCCAGAACATCTCATTCTGGCTCTCATACATTTCCAAGTGTGGGATTGA
Source organism: Dipteris shenzhenensis (assembly GCF_047967505.1). Lineage (NCBI taxonomy): Eukaryota > Viridiplantae > Streptophyta > Polypodiopsida > Gleicheniales > Dipteridaceae > Dipteris > Dipteris shenzhenensis. The sequence continues at coordinate 26,553,462 of NC_141600.1, forward strand.
AGAGGTACTCCTGACAGTGATGACCATTCGTATTTGTAAGCACTAACTACGCATAAAAGACTGCTAAAATACTATCCGGATATTATTTACCTATCACTTTCCACCATAATGGATAGTGATTGCATGGATGCAAGGCATCTAGGCAGAGTGCTTATACACAACCAAGGTTTGTTTTTCAAGACTTAGAATCTATGCATGGAGTCCTTCTAACATGGTAACCCCTTTTTTAATTTCTGCAGCATGGTTGGCTTGGAGCAGACCCAAATAACATCATAGTTGTTCACTGCAAAGCAGGCAAGGTAACCTTTCATCTCGGAATACTGTCTAACTTCCTCTAGCCATTTTGATCATAACACACAAAAAAGATCCTTATCAATGAGGATGATCTTCGAGTTGTGAAAAGCCAAGTAGGATAAGACAGAAAGATTTTATCATCACAAGTTTTAAAATTATAGAAAGATATAACAGTCTTCTTGGCTGTAGGTATCAACAAGTCAGTGAATTGTGCAACTATATAATCAATCTATAAGAAATAGCTATATTTCATTCAGTTTGTATTTTTGAGAATATGGTTTTATTGATGCAGTGCGTTTTCATGGTTTCACAGGGTAGAACTGGATTAATGATTTGTGCTTACCTGATATACTCTAAAGAATGTTCAGATCCAGAGGAGGCAATGCAATATTATGGAGAGAAGAGAACAGAGAATGGGAAGGTTTGCATATGCATTGATCTGATAGAGACTAAGAATGATACATATTGCATGACTTGGTGATTAAATTTAACATTCTTATGCATCTCAACCTAATGTCCAGAAATAGAAGTCATCCCTTCATATAGTCCTCAAATTGACTGGTTGCAGCAGACCAAAGACACCACAGGTTGGTAATACCCACAGATGTATGATAAGAGCTTTATTTATGTTGACTCCTTCCTTCAGCAAAACGTTGTGGAGATGTTGCTCTGTTTGTTTCCCTAGTGCAGCAGACCCAAAGGCACCACAGGTTGGGAATACTCACAGATGTATGATATGAGCTTTATTTATGACGTGGATTCCTTCCTTGGGCACAGCAGGTTGGAAAAGTTCCTCTGTTGGTTTCCCCAGTGCTTTATCCAGGCTGCACTTCTGCATGCTCCAAAGAATCTCCTTCCCAAATGCTGTGCTCAGCACTTTCCCTAGCCCTTTGGCCCTTCAACCCACATTTGCTGCTTTGTTGGTTTTGCAAGCAAAGGATTTAGCCACTATGTCTCTTAAATGCTCATGGATGGAAGTAATTTGGCAAGGAAAAAACTAAACTGTGATAATGCTGCATCCAAGCATCCAACACAAGCAAATATAGAACTGGTAAGCTACAGAGAATAGTTTCTCAGTCACCATGTTCTTACAGAATTAGTACCAAGCCTTCATTTCTCCACCATATCACTACTACTGCTCTTTAATTGCCTCCTCTTCTTACCTCCCCACATCTGTCTACCTGCCATACTTTGTTGGAGGTGGTCGCCTCACCGCTCATGTGTGGCCTAGTCGAGGTGCTGTTGGAAGGCCAAGGGAATCATCACATAAGCAAAGCGTGCATTTTCCTGATCTAATATTATATGGCTATAGGCTCGCCCCCCCCAATATACCGCTTATTCAGTAATCGAAAACCAATCAGTTTTCTTCATATGGCCTTATAAGATTCCGGTAAAAGCCCTTGCAGTATGACTGAGGCCTCTCATCTTAGACATCATTCATTGCTTGCAGTTAGGTTTGTCTAGAACTAGAGCATTTTGGTTGGATAACATTTTCATTTTCTAGGAGTCACTCACTATATTCAAAAAACTCACAATGAGATGGTTTTTCTTCTTCTAAATTTTGAGAAGGCATACAACAGAGTTGATTGGGACTTCTAAGAAGGCACCACTCGTATTGGGTTCAATGAACTTCCATCTTGTATAACCATTCTTGTGGCAAATTTTGTTCGGTGGTAGCATGAGCCTTCCCTTTGAGATCACTTGATTAATCAGCCAAGGGTGTTTATTGGTTTCTTAACTTTTCCTCTTTATAGGTGGAACATTGGGCTATCTACTGCATGCAAGGAGCTAATGTTTCTCAGACATTTCATTGCATATGAGGAGCAAGCCGGGAGGGAAGTGGAAGGGGTGGGGGAGTAGGCCAGGAAGGAGGAGCAGGCCGGGGGGAAGAGAAGGGGCGAGGGAGCAGGTCAGGGCAGGCAGGGAGGAGGAGGGTCGAAGAGGAGGAGCCGGGAAGGAGGGGCGGGGCCGAGGGAAAGGCAGGCCGGGAGGGAAGAGGAGGGGCAAGGGAGCAGGCCAGGCAGCCCCGGGGAGAGAGGAGGAGCTGTGGCCGGGGGAAGGGGGACTCATATTCATGACTCTTGGAATTTGCATCTCCTAAAGTATCCAAATCATACCACATCTTCACTTCACTATACGGGGATCATTGAGAAGGCAAGATTGAGATCCTGGGAAGTCTACGCTTTCTTTGAAGAAGAGGCTGAGGGAAGGCGGGGGAAGGAGAACAAAAGGAGAGGTTGAAGGAATAGTGAGCAGAGAGAGAGGCAGCCTGAGGGCTGCAAGACGGGCCAGCAGATGCAGTTGGGAAAGTCCAAATCAATACCACAACTGGGCTTATCCGCTTGCAAACCTATAGAAAATTGTACGATCTTCTACTTGAATCCAAGCATTAAGGACAGTTACATCCTTCACCTGACCCAAAGCATCTCTATCACTACAGGAGTAAACCAGAATATCAAACTTGAGCCCAGCAGCTCATCATGTCGGCCAAGGTGTGCTTTTAGGAAGTGTTTTGAGCTGTGCATTTCGCTTCGGGACTGTTTTTGCAGCCCATACTCTTGCACTCTCAGGTGCATTTGCAAATACTCTGCATTGTTGGGTGCATTTGCAATTACTTTACAGTTGTGGATGCCTTTGAGCTCCGTTGGATGCATTTGAGCACTTGTGGGTGTGCTGTTTCAGATTTGGGTTGTGCATTTTCAGTTTGGGATCGCACTTCAGATTGCAGTAGAGTGCAATGATTGGTTTATGCCATTTTTGCAGTGATTGCATTGTGCAGTCAGTGGCATTTCAGAGCAGCTAGTTGTACTTCGCATTTGCAGCAAGCATTAGTTTGGGATTTGGAGGCACATTTGCAGCCAGTTGCACTTTTGGGACTTGCAGTTTTTTTCGCAAGTACATTTGCAGCTTGTGGGTATCCCATTTTGCATCATTAGGTACTATGGTTACACAAATTCATCCAGATGGATTTGCAACCTATGGGAGTACATGAAAACAATGTCATTGTGAATCACTTCATAACCCCCCTTGACATTGTGAGAATGTCTCTGATCCCCAAGCCATGTTGATGTCGTAAGAAAAGATCTGTTGACAGGGCTTTGGTGAAGATATCCGCCACATTGTCCTCCAATGGACAATAGATGAGATCAGTGAAGCCATCAAAAATACAATCCCGTACATAATGATAATGATTTTCAATGTTTTTCATGCGAGCATGAAACACATGATTGTTGGCTATGGCAATGCAACTGTGGCTGTCACAGAAGATAGAGTTTGCTTTGCCATCCTGTGCATGATGCAAGTCATGCAATAGCTTCCTTAACCACATTAACTCCGAAGTGGCTGAATTTGTAGCTTTGTATTCTGCTTCACTGGAGGAAAGAGAGACTCGCTCTTGCTTCTTACTGAGCCATGAGATACAAGCTGAAACCAATGAGAAGCAATAGCCAGTAGTGGACCATCTGTCGTCAATGTCCCCTGACCAATCTGAGTCGGTGAAACCACTCAGCTCTAGATCACAATCTGAAGCATAATGCAAGCCAAGAGAGAGAGTGCCATGGACATATCTGAGAATCCTCTTTGCTGCATTCCAATGTGTGATTGTGGGACAATGCATGAACTGGCTCAAAAGCCCTGTGGCGTAGGCAATATCAGGCCGTGTGGAGCATAGATATATCAAACTGCCAACCAACCGCGTGTACAAAGTGCCATCAAACTTTTCAGTAGCATCATGCTTACTCAGCTTGAGTCCCTTTCCCAATGGAGTAGCCACAGGCTTACAGTTCTTCATCTTAAATTTCTACAACAACCCCTTCGAATACTTTGTCTGTGACATAAAAATCCCATCATGGGTCTGCCAAAACTCAATGCCAAGACAATAATGCAACAGGCCCAAATCTGTCATGTCAAAGTTGTGACATAAAGCGGACTGCACTGCTGTAATTTGCTGCAAATTAGTGCTAGTGAGTATGATGTCATCCACATATAGTACCAACATGACCAATTCTGATTTTTGCTGCAGAACATATAGATTTGGCTCTGTATGAGTGTTTACGAAGCCCTGTGACATCAAAAACTGATGTATCTTCTGATACCACGTATGAGGTGCTTGCTTCAACCCATATAGAGCCTTCCTGAGCTTGCATACCTTGTGCTCTTGTCCCTTCACCTCAAAACCTTGGGGCTGATGTACATAGACCTCCTCTTTAAGATCTTTATTGAGGAAAGCGGTCTTGACATCCATGTGGTACACTGACCAACCATAAAATGAAGCAAGAGAGATGACATAATGAATGGTGGTCATCTTGGCCAATGAAGCAAAAGTCTCCTCATAATCTATCCCCTCATCTTGTGCATACCCCTTGGCAACCAAACGGGCTTTGTATTTCTCAATTGTGCCATCTGAATGGTATTTCACCTTGTAAATCCATTTCGTGCCTACCACATTTTTCCCAATGGGCGCATCAACCAAGTCCCATGTGACATTCTTCTCAATGGATTTAATCTTAGATTCCATAGCTTTCTGCCTTGCCGGATTATGCTGACCATCCTTGAAGCTCTGAGGCTCATTTTCAGCTTCCATCACTAAGGTCATCAAAGCAAAATTGACCTTTTTTTTATTTTTCTGAGTGCTGGCCTTGGTTTTTCCTAAGGTAGGCTGATTCTTAGCATCTTGAATGGTCAATCTTGCCCAACGTGGAATAGATTTCTCTACTATACCACTCGGGGCTGCATCAACATCTTTAGTGGCCTCACGACGTTGATAATGTTTCCAAACATGAGGCAATCTATTCTCAATAATTGGCTGCAAATTTGAAACATTTGAGGGAGAGCCATCCTCAACATGTGGCAAGCCATTTGAACTATGAGAAGTAGAAGGGGAAGCATCAAGAGACTCCATCTCATCATCCTCAAACTGGATGATGTCCAAAGGGGTGTCATCGTATGGTGGCAAGTCTGCATTAGCGGGCTGCATGCACTCATTCTCAGCAAAGAGAACATCTTTGCTGATTATTACCTTCCTGGTAGTGGGATTATAAAGCCTAAATCCCCTGCTTTCAGTGCTATACTCCACGAAAATGCATTTGACACTCTTGTCATCAAGCTTTGTCCGATGTGCATCTGGAACCAAAGCATATGCCACTGAGCCAAAAACTCTGAAATGACTAACGTTTGGCTTAAAGCCATACAAAGCCTCAAATGGAGTCACATTAACCAAAGCTTTGGTAGGGCATCTGTTCTGAATGTAAGTGGCTGTCACAAGTGCTTCCCCCCAAAAAGCCTTTGAGACTCTCTTGAATTTCAGCATGCATCTCGTCATCTCCATGAGAGTACGATTATTCCTCTCAGAGAGTGGATTATGCTGTGGTGTGTAAGGGCATGTCAAGTGATGTTTAATCCCATGTTGCTTCAAAAATCCCTGGAATGCATGTGACATGTATTCTCCCCCTCTATCTGAGTTGGGTGTTCCAATTCTAGAATTGGTTTGGTTCTCAGCCATAGCTTTGAAATCCTGAAACCAATAGAACACCTTAGATTTTCCCTTCACGAGAAAAAGCCATGTGAACCTAGAGAAGTCATCTATAAAGGTCACAAAGTACCTTGCTCCTCTATGCATGGGAATAGTCACGGGGCCACATACATCACTATGCACTATTTGCAACACTCTGGTTACCTTGACCCAATTCTTGCCGTGTTTACTGAATGACAAGCGATGCAATTTTACCAAGTGCACACCCCTCATACACTTCATTTGCTGGTTGCTGCAATTTTGGCATTCCCTAAGTAATATTATTGTTTACAAGTAGGACAATGCCCTATGATGGACATGTCCAAACCTAGCATGCCATAAATCAGTAGGACAATGCCTTGTGATGGACATGTCCAAATCTAGCATGCCATAAATCAGCCTGGGAAGTGTTTGCTACAGCTAATACCTTCTGATCATAAGGCTGAGCATTAAGCTTGTATAAGCCTCTGTCATATGTGCTTGTTGCTACAACCTCATACCCTTTCTTTGGATCCTTGATCCTGCATTGGTTATCCTGAAATTCGACCAACATCTGTTGATCATAGGCAATGTTTGAAACTAAAATCAGATTTTGCCTCAAATTTGGAACATGCCAAACATCTTGGATATACCTTAACTTTCCCATTATCAAGCTGAATGGGAATGTGCCCAACTCTGATGATGTCTTGAGAAGCATCATTGGCACATGTAACCTGTCTGCCATGAATAGGTGTGATGCTCTCAAACCACTTCTGGCAAGGAGTCATGTGCTTAGTAGCACCAGTGTCGATATACCATGTATCACTTGCAACAAGGGAAGCATCCCTTGATTGATTTTCAGCATCCCCCCTGGCATCCATCTTCTCATTAAATGCATCAAACACAAAATCTCTATCACCTGCATTTGCCATTTTTTTAATTTTTGCTTGAACTGCTTGCATATCAGAGCCTCCCTTCCTACCTTCCCCTTCTTCTTGCTCTATCTAGAGAATGAGAGAAGCCCGCAAATGGAAGCTCTTCTCTCCGGTAGAGCCTCCCTTCCCTTAGCCTCACCATGGTTCCTTGCCATCAATTGTGAGTTCAGCTCACTCCCACATCAGTTCATGGTTCTTCCTCAGGATTGGCGGACATTCCTCGTCAGTTGGTCACCAGAAACTTGTTTGGAGCAGTCTAGCGGCTGTTTTTTGACATTTTGAGGTCTGATTTCTATGTTTTTTGAAATTTTGACACTTCCCAAACATAAACGACCCTGTCCTGCACCTTTTCGAGAGGGGAAAAAAAATCGATTTTTTTGTCTATACAGCCGCACAGACGTCTGTAGCAGATGCGCGACAATGCCAGGAGTCTGTACAACTTGTTAGAAGGCGATTCCGAGCAGTTTTAGGCTATTTTTTGGCATTTTTTGCTCAGATTTAGACTCCTGTGACCTCCAGCAGTGATTTGGGCAGCTCCCTTGAGCACTTTCGCTCATTTTTTTGAGCCTCTTCTGTGCATTCGGTGACTCTCTGATCGGCACATTGAGAGTCATGATGTGATCTCCCTTGGTAGCTGCTCCTATGGCCTTCATCGACACATCATTTGAGGGCATTCTCGCCTGGTTCTTTGTTAAAATTATAGATATAATTCAGCAGTGACCAATATATTTTAATAAGCTAGTTAGGGGCACTTTTCCCTCTTTAAGAGGTTTTTCCCCCTAACCGCAGTTAGTTCACTAACTATGGTTAGTGACTACTAAGGTTTTGTCACTAGGACAAAACCTTATCTCTCACATTTTCAGTTGTACTCTTTACACTCTTCTATTGCAACTCAGCTCTCAAGCTTTCAGCTCTCCAGCTCTCACTCTCTTGCTCTCTCTCTCCCCGCATTCTCTCACATTTGGTATCAGAGCAATTGATCCAGCTCCCTGCTCCTTCCCCGTTCAGCTCTAGCCTACAGTCCATGCTCCTGCTGCTACACCTCACCCGTACAGTCCGTACAACTGTACGAAATCCGTACTTGGTATCTGCATGTCCGTACCCTGCCACACTGCTCCTGTTGCATTCGTACCTGCAGTTTTGAAGTGCATCCGTACCTTCCTTACCTGCAGACTCGAAGTACAATGCGACTGTACGGCTATATAGCTCATCGCCGTATAGCCCCGTACGTACCAACGTTGTCCATACCGCCGTACAGTTCTGCGCCGTACATTTCCTGCACCGTACATTTCCTGCACCGTACAGATCTATGCCGTACAGATCTGCAACACGTGTGGTGCTGTCGTTCGTACTCCGTACAGTCATCCGTACTCCGTACTCCATGCCTTCGTACAGTCATCCGTACAACGTACGAATTTCGTACAAGACCGTACACTGATAGTTCCGTACTGTCAGCTCATTGAAGATTGAAAGTGTCCGTACACTTTTGTTGCAGGCCTTCTGTGCAGATTTTTATTTCTGCAGGTACTCAAGCAGTTAGTTTTTTGGCAGGCATTGTTTGCAGATAGCCATTGTTTGGCTCAGTTTTTTGGAAGAAATTTGGGGCTGCACTTGGAGCAAACATTGCAGATTTGGTCTGAAATTTGGGGCTTTCTGCTGAAATTGCAAAATTTGGGGCTTTCTGAGTTTCTGCCCCTTTCTGGTTGCAATTTCAAGCTCGAAATTTGGGGCTTTTTGATTCTGCAGTACAATTCCTTGTAGAAATTTGGGGATTTTGTGATTACACTACTGCAATTTCGCAGTATAATTTGGGGCTTTTACAGACAGAGGGAAATTCTTGCAACATTTGGGATTTCAGGCCTATTTTGGGGCTTTTGTGTTGGGAGAGCAATTTCTGGAGTTTTCAGTTCATACTGCCTTTCTTGAAGTGTTTTGCAGCACTTTTGGCAGACTCTGGAGAGTTTTTGATGCTTGGACAAATTTATGACAATGCAAGTACAGAAATCTGAGTTGCATTTACAGCCAGTGCTTGGCTGTGTTTTTTGGGAGTTGTGCATTTCATTCCCAGTAAGGGAATTCAGTTTTGTATCTGCTTAAATCTCTTTCTCAGATATGGCCCAGCAAAATCAGAATGACTTCCAGTTCGGTGGTCTTTCACAGGAAGACAAGTTGGATGGTACCAACTACTCCCTCTGGAGTTTTATGGTATGCAATATTCTGATTTCTCGCAATTTATGGGATTATGTGAATGGGGGTGAGATCCGACCAGCAGGTATGGCACCTAATACCCCTCTTCAGCAAGGAGGTGGAAGAGGTCGTGCACAGGGGGCAGCTGCAGAACAAGTTGTTGGTGTAGCTATAGCCACTACTCCAGATCAAAAGAGATGGGATTCACGGGATGCCTTAGCTTTGTCATGCATCTCTCTTTCAGTGAAAAGATTTATCATTCCGCATATCCGGTCGTGTAAGACCCCGAAGGCAGCGTGGGATATTTTAGAAAGCATGTATGCAGCCCGGAATGATGCAAGGGTATCTTTCTTGAAAAGAGAGTTAAGTAATACACATATGGAAGAGGGTGACTCCATGTCAGTCCACCTCACAAAGCTACAGGATCTCAGAGAGCAATTGTTAAACATAGATTCAGAGATGATTACAACCACTCTGAATTCTCTTCCTGAGTCTTATCTCAGCTTTCATACCTTGCTGAACTTATCATTAAGAGGGGGTGCAAATCCTCTCACTTTTCATGAGTTGATAGGACTTCTGCTTCAGGAAGAGCAGACCAGGATAAACTTGGCTTCACGTGCAGGTGAACAAGCTATGCTCTCAAAGTTTAAATAAAAAACAAAGGGACAGGCAAAGACATCAGTAAATCAGCCTTCCAGTGGGTCAGGACAGCCTTCACAGAAGGCTAAAAATGATGCAAGTAAGCCCAAGAAGAAGGGTTTTTGTCACTACTGCAAAAAGCCAGGTCATCACATTGTAGAATGTAGGAAAAGGCTTGCAAAAGAGAAGATGCATCTGACAATGGGGATGCTGCAGCCAACTTTGTTGGACAGGATTATGCCTTTTTATCTTGCATTTCAGATTCTAGGCTGGCTGGGAGATGCTCGGGATAGTACAACCACTTGTAATGATGATACTTATGCATTTTTGACTTGCAGTTATGACTCTTCTACAGATGCATCTGCTTTAAGTGTTAATGAAACACTGAACACTTGGTATTTTGACAGCGGTGCATCCAAGCACATCACTTCTAGAAAGTGTCTTTTTACTTCCTTGCATCCACCTCCTGTTGGTAAGAAAGTCACTTGTGCCAATAACGCATCATATTCAGTACGTGGCACAGGAGATGTTGAGCTCACTGCCATTGATGGCTCAATTTTCAGACTTTCAGATGTCTTATATGTGCCTGGTATAACCAAAAATCTTCTTTCAGTGTCCACTCTTAACAGAGCTGGATTTCAGGTCATCTTTGAGGATGACAAATGTGCTGTCCGAGACAAGGAAGATGATTATGCCTTAAGATTATCTGGTACTCTGCTGTGTGGGCTTTTTCAGCTTGATCTTTTTGAGAAAAGAGCAGCCCATGCTCTTGCAGTTTCTACCCCTATTGTTGCCATGTAGAATGCAGAATTATGGCATGCCCGATATGGCCACATGCATTATAACAGCTTGATGACACTTCAGAAGCATTCCATGGTTGATACATTCCCACCTCTTGAAATACCTCCTCCACATGCCTGTGAAGGGTGCATTTTAGGCAAGATGCATAGATTCCGCTTCAAAAAGGATGGTTCAGTTAAAGCTGTCCGCAAATTACAGCTTATACACAGTGATGTCTGTGGTCCCATGAGGACTCCATCATTGGGTGGTCATCTCTACTTCATTACATTTATTGAAATGAAACCGGACTCAAGATACAGACATTGCGCACAGATAAGGTGGGGAATACTTGTCTGCAGAATTTGATGCTTTTCTGAAAGGCAAGGGTATTGTGCATCAGCTCATAGTCAGGCTGACCCCTCAGCAAAATGGCAAAGCTGAGAGGAAAAATAGAACTCTCATGGAGATGGACAGATGTATGCTGAAAAGCAAACACATGCCTCACAAATTCTGGCTTGAGGGTCTAATGTGTGCCAATATCGGGCTCCCACTAAGGCTTTAAAAACAAAAACTCCCTATGAGGTCTGGAATGGGAGAAAGCCTTTAGTGGATCACTTCCGAGTCTTTGGATGCCTTGCTTATGCTCATGTGCCAGTTGAATTTAGGCACAAGTCAGATAAAGCCATTAAGTGCATATTTGTTGGGTACAGTGCAGAAAGCAAGGGGTACCGTCTCTACAATCCTGCTACACGCAAGATCATAGTCAGTAGAGATGTGATATTTGCTGAAAATTCAGCTCACACTCAGGCTGAATTTCAAATGCCTTCTTCTTCAGAGGATGTCTTTGAAAGGTTGCTACCCATTGCCTTGGGTTCCCCTGCTGATATTTCTGATGCAAACAGCCACCTCCCGATGCTTTAGTTCCGCCACAAGATGTCTTGCCACCTCCACAGGCAGTGGAACAGGTGGTGCAGCAAGAAATTGCAGACATACATGCAGCAAAAACAGTCCCAAACTGGCTGTTACAGACTCTCAGGGAGAGTAAAATTGATGCTCTATTACCTGGCAGGACTCGCAGTGCAGCAAGGCACATGGAAGGTGCTAATTCAGTGGAATAAGCATATGCAGGTACTCTTCTTGATGAGGAGGAGCCTGCCACATTCGAAGAGGCAAAGGACAATGTGCATTGGATGAATGCCATGCACGATGAGTTGCAGTCCATTGAAAAAAATCAGACTTGGGATGTTGTAGACTTGCCACCAGGTAAACATGCCATTGGCACACGATGGGTTTTCAAGGTCAAACGGAAGCCAGATGGCTCCATTGATAGATACAAGGCAAGGCTGGTTGCTAAAGGCTATGCTCAGAAAAAGGGCATAGATTATGAGGAGACTTTCGCTCCTACATCCCGGATGACCACTATCTGATCAGTTATTGCAATGGCTGCACATTTTGAGTGGAATGTTCATCAGTTGGACATAAAAATAGCCTTCTTAAATGGGGATTTGCTGGAAGAGGTGTATGTCAAACAACCTCCAGGCTTTGAAATTACAGCAAATGCACTTCAAGTATGCAAGCTAAACAAAGCTTTATAGGGGCTGAAACAGGCCCCTCGTGCATGGTATGCCAAGATTCATGCCTTTTTGACCAGCAAGGGGCTGCACAATAGTCCTACTGAGAGCACCCTCTACATCAAGATGGATGGGGGGGAAATTTTAGTCATCCTTCTTTATGTCGATGACTTACTGCTCACAGGGTCCAATGAAGACAAAATTGCAGATTTCAAAGCTGATTTGCAGACCAACTTTGACATGTCAGATTTGGGGCTGCTTCACTTTTATTTGGGGATCCAGTTCTCTCATGAGACACGTGGCACTGTTATGTCTCAGTCCAAGTATGTGCAGAAACTCTTGGACAGATTTAACATGCATGATTGTAAGCCTATAGCCACTCCCATGGAGCCGGGGCTGAAACTCACAATGCATGATGCAGGAGAATTAGTTGATGCCACACTTTACAGTTAGGCTATTGGATGCCTCATATATCTCTGCAACACTAGACCTGATATTTAGTTTGCAGTATCTCAGGTGAGCAAGTACATGCACAACCCAAAAACTATGCATTGGCAGGTAGTTAAGCGCATCTTCTGTTATTTGCAAGGCACTAAGTCTTTGGGCTTGCTATTTCCCAGGGGGGGTGACTTGCAGATAAATGCCTACAGTAATTCAGATTGGGCTGGTGATTATGACACTAGGCAGTCCACTAGTGGCAATTGTTTCTTTTTGGGTAAATCTTGCATTTCCTGGTTGAGCAAGAAACAATCTACAGTGGCTACCTCATCCTGTGAAGCTGAGTACAGGGCAGCTTTCACAGCATCAGTTGAATGTGTTTGGCTGCGATGTCTATTTGCTGATCTTCATCTGTCTTTGGAGGGTCCTTCTCCAATTCTCACTGATAGTCAGAGTGCCATTGCAATGGCAAAGAATCCAGTGTTTCATGCTCGCACGAAGCACATTGAGGTTCACTATCACTACGTCAGAGAGAAGTTGGATGCAGGAGTGATCAGTATGATCTTTGTGTCCACACATGACAACGTTGCAGATATTTTCACCAAAGCACTACCACATGAAAAGTTTCAGGCATTTCGCAGTGCCCTGAACTTATATCCGTTTGGTGATTGATCAGCCTTGTACATGACATTGGCACTGCAGGGGGGTGTTAGAATTATAGATATAATTCAGCAGTGATCAATGCATTTTAATAAGCTAGTTAGGGGCACTTTTCCCTCTTTAAGAGGTTTTCCCCCCTAACCGCAGTTAGTTCACTAACTATGGTTAGTGACTACTAAGGTTTTGTCACTAGGACAAAACCTTATCCCTCACATTTTCAGTTGTACTCTTTACACTCTTCTATTGCAACTCAGCTCTCAAGCTTTCAGCTCTCCAGCTCTCACTCTCTTGCTCTCTCTCTCTCCGCATTCTCTCACATTCTTCACTGACATACCTCTTGATGGTCCCAGTCGCGAAGGAAGCGCCGTCTCTTCTCCTTCCTTGCCTAGGACTCCCCCTGAATCTGAGCCCATTGACCCTTGAGCGTGTGAATGATCGTGCTCCAAATGTCCACTAGGGTCTAGGTAGCAGAAGAAGCCTGATCTCCTAAGGTCTGCGTGCATCTGGAAGTCCAGATATGCCAACCTACAATACTCCCTATGATCTCCCAAAGTGGGTGCTGAGTCATCGCTCCTGCATCAGTCTCTGTCAGATGCCAAGGGAAGCTGTTCATGTATACCCAGGTGGCCTCCGTGATGAAGAAAACTGGATCCTGCCTAGAGAACTCATAAGCCAAGTGATGTCCCATCTCGGTGCTGCACCAACAAACGGCTCCCCAAGTGACCGGTCCTAGCTCGGGTGCAGCCCTCGCTAAGATCCCCATGGCTCCCTTCCACACTGTCTGAGCATGCGAGCAGCTCCAAAGGTAGTGCTTCAGGGACGACTCCTCCTAAAAACACATCTGGCAGTGCCCCTCCTGCCCCATCTGCCTCAGCCATCTGCCAACTGGTAGCCCCTTATGGGCCACCATCCAAAGAAAGTAAGAGATCTTCCTCAGCCGCCAGCTTGCCCAAAGAGTCTTCTAGAATATGCGAAGAAAAACCAGAGATATCCCTTGGGCATACCAACTATGTGCCTGTGTGGGTAGCCTGCGCTGGAGAGCCCCAAGGGCACGCCTACCAGTACGCGCACTGTATGAGAAGAAGGGGGTAGGGTTCTCTGAGGTCTCCAGTGGTGGCCAGTGCCACTCCCCTGGCCACCTCTGTCAAGGAGCGGCCCTCCCAAAGCCAGAGTCTCCAATCCTGGTCCTGCATAATCAGGGGGTCTATATGCCACGTTTTCCCTTGCAGCCCTATGATGCGAAGGCGTTGCCAGGGAAGCTGGGGGTCGATCACTCTCTGCTTTGGAGATGGCTACCGTTGGCGACGGAGAAGAAGTGAATTGAGGAGTCTGAGAAAAGGCCTGCAACCACCAAAGGAATGCCACGGGGTGTGAATTGCCCTAGCCACCTGTCATCTCCTGGGAGTCTGGTGATCATGGGAATCCTCCAACCTGCAAGAATGGCAGCATCGATCTCCGCTCACCGAGCCTGGATCCCGGGGGAACCTGAGAGAGGTTGTGCCACAACTTCCTCTAGACCGAGATGAGGCCACGGAGGAAGGGGGAATGGGGCTGAGTCAGTGGGGCTGAAGTGAAAATCCATCGGATAGACGGCTGCCAATCACCCCCTCTCTGGGGGATACATGCGCTGAGACCATGCTGAAGCAAGAGCTTCCACATCTGCCCTCCTGGGGTCAGACCGCGGATGACTAACTTGCCAAGTAATGCCTGACTCTGTAGTATTGCATCTATGATGCCAAGACCGCCCTCTGTCTGGGGGAGAATGACCGTCATCTAGGCGACCCGGGCTCTGGTGGTGCCGGAACCATCTGAGCCAGACCAAAGAAAGTTCCACACCAGTCTCCTCAGCTGGCCTACACACGATCTCGAGAAACACCAGCAAGATGCCACGTACCAAGCGGTGGCAAGAAGGACATGATTGACCACAAGGGCCCTGCTTGCCAAAGATAGCCGAGCCGTGCTCCAGAAGGCTAGCTTCCGTCGTATGGAGACTAGGACCGGTAAGAACTACTGAGCCGGCGTGATATCTAGACCTACCTGGAATCCCAGGTAACGTGTCGTCTATCCTCTAGGGATTCAGCGAAACCCCAGGAAAATACCCCACTGTGAGCTGGCTCCCAGATCCGTAAGAAAACCAACTGACTTATGCCAGTTGATTTTCGCCCCAGCGGCTAGGCAAAAAACCTCTAAAGACAGTCTCACTCGCTCCAGTGACTCGATATCATCCTACACATATAGGGCCGTGTCATCTGCATACTCGGAGTCCAAAAGTTTTGCATCGTCCTGAATAGGGAGGCGCATCCCTCGAAGACCAATGGTACGGGCTCGTAGGAAGTGAGTCATGGCCTCCGCAAAAAATAGGAAGAGGTAGGGCGCAAGTGGGCAGCCTTGACGCACCGAGCGCTCGAGGGTGAATCTCTCCCCCATCCTGCCGCTGATGATAACCCGGCTGGAGGCCGATCTGTAGAGACTAGCAATACCTCTGATCCACTCGTCCGGGAAACCGAACCGAGAGTGTACCTTCCAAGAAGGACCAGTCTACCCTGTCGTACGCCTTCTCAAAGTCAAGGAGTATGGCAAGGTGCTGGCCACTGTGCTGGGCCCACTCCGTTGCCTCCGAGAATGTGAAAATGTTGCCCAAAATGCTGTTATCTTGGACAAAACCAGTCTGGGTGTCATGGATCAAGTTATGTAGCAGGGGGCGGATGCGGCTACTGATCATCTTGGCGAGGATTTTATAGGCAGTCAGGAGGAGGGTGATAGGACGCCACTGTCTGATCTCTTGACGGTCCCCCCCTTTGGGGATGAGGCAAATCAAGCCTACTGCAAGGCTCTCTGGCATTTGTCCGCTAGAGAAGATATGCTGGAAGGCTGTGAGCAAGGGCTGGTGGACCTGCTCCCAGAAGGTGGTGAAGAAAGCTCTAGAGAGCCCATCCTCACTTGAGCATTTCTGCCCATCAATAGCGCTCACCGCATCCTGCATCTCTGCCACGGTGAAAGGGGCGAGAAGGGTTTCACTCATGCTAGGCTGCACGAGCGACGGTGTATACCTCCACACCTCCTCCCTGCATCGGCGGGCACGAGGGTCTGGGGGCTCCTGCTGGAACAGGGATCTGTAGAAATCTGTCGCCAAGTCCCAGACCTCCTCTGGATCTGTCCTGACACTACCATCTTGCGCTCTAAGAGATCAGAGCTATTCCCTTGCTGACCTCTGGCCATGAGTCCTAAAGAACTCTCTGCACATCTTGTCGCCTTTCCTAGCCCAAAAGGACTTGGAAGCATGAAACGAGAACTCTGAGCGTCGCTGGGTGATCTCCTCTAGCATGGCTCGGGCTCTAACCTCCTGTCGTCTGAGCTCCTCAGAGCCTGGAGAAGACTGCTGCATCCGCTGTATCGAGGCAAGATCTCGTCTGAGACCCCTCTCCTTCGCCCACCATTGCTGCCTGGCTTGAATTGCCTCCTGTTGATAGATGAGACTAGACTCGGCAAGAACCTGAGCTACCTGAGCTGCCATATCCCCCATGGGGTCCCAATCCTGCTCCCACAGGTCCACTATCCTGCTGCGAACCACTGCTCTAGAGTAGATGGAGTCTAGGATCCGGCACGAGCGTGGAGGTAAGGAGTGAGAGGCTGAGTCCAGGACTAGGATGATTGGGGCATGGTCAGAGAGGGTCGTCCCTGGAACCCCACTCCTGACTCTCCACCTCTGCCTAGCGCCCAATCATTGACATAGAAATGGTCCAACCACTCCAGAAGTTTGCCTCCCTTCCTCCTGTAACCCCAAGAGAAGTCCAGACTCCCTGTCCATCTGCAAAAGGAAGGCTCCCTCCAACTTTCCCGACCTCCCATAACAAACAAGGAGTCCCAATCCGCCTGCTCCGTCTGAGCTCTGGGCCCCGTCCCTGCTGATCCTCTAAAGTCTTAAGGTTATTGAAGTCCCCTCCTACAATCCAAGTATCCATCTCTGGCAATAAGTCTGTCAAAGAGCTCCAGAAAGCGGCTCTCCGTCTGAGGTCGGTCGGGCCATATATATTGAGGATGCCGATGCGGGATCCCTCAATATTCAAGCCCACCCAAAGCGCTCGGTCTTGGAATCAAGGTGCCAAAACCACACACATGCTGAACTAGAGAAGTGTCGATGGAGGTACAGACACCCCCGCTCCTCCCCTGCTCGCTAATCGAAGGTTCCCAGTAGGTGTGGGAGTGTCCTGTGAGGACCTTCCCACACTTACTGGTTTGAGAAGCCAAAAGCTTGTGTTCCTGCAATAGGAGCACATCTACCCTTCCCACCAAGGCTGGGTGGAGCTCCTGTCTGAGCACCATCTTCCTGGGGCCGCGGGTTCCTGATGAGTGGAACCTGTTGACGTTCCAAGAGATAATGCGTATACTCATGAAGAGGGGAGATGGGCCACAAACAGCTGTCTGCTTGCGGTTGATGTCGAGGTGGTCGGAGGATGTCCAGTGTGTAGACGAAGGCGCTTCTGTGAGGGTTTCGAAGGAGAGGCCGGATCATCGGACCCATTTTCTAAAACCTTCAATAGAGGGGAGAGGACCTTCGTCCCATGGTGGTAAGCTCTCTCTAACCAACTCGAAGCCTCCGCCAGGGAAATACTATAGAAGCCCGCTACCTTTGAGGTCCTCCAAGGGCGGAGCCCTTCCACGTAGATCCACTCCAGAGGCAGTCGAATGATGACCAAAAGGCGGAATCGTTTGGCACTGTGGTGCCATCTCAGACGAACGTCACCCCCCTTCCACTGCTGCTGAAGAAGCTCCGTTGCTCTGCTACCGATCCAGTCTTGCACCTGCTCCTGGGACTGATCTCGAATTGTCTCCCAAACATTTTCATTCGTCCATTGCTCATTCCCGTCACTGGTGATAGTGAAGGAATAGCTAGGACCATCATGGGGGGCAAGGACGGACACCTTACCCTCCGCCCCCTTTCGGAGGAAGAAGATGCTGATGTCTAGGCATGCAGGGAAGGAGCCAATACCAGCTGCACCCAAATAATCCCAAGGTCCTGCTCGGTAAAACTCCAAAGGTAGAGCTCTAGGAGCTGCCCTTGGGTGTGGGGACGAGGATGAGGAGTCAGAACCAGAAAGAGGGGTGTTGGCTGTCGAACGAGCTGGAGTGGTGCTAGCCATCTACGGGGAAGGGCCTCTCCCCTCCACCGGGCCAGGAGGGATAGGCGCAGAGGAGGTCTGTGCTGGCTTCGGGGCCGCAGGCGGATGGGGGGGTTCCCTCGAGATCATACTCGAGGGAGAGGGGGGGGCTAAAACCAAAGGTGCTAGGGAGGATCTCGGAGGGGGGGGGAGGTAGGGGGACCGAGGAGGAGGGAGGGGGGTGGGGGTGGGGTGAAGGATGAGGGGGAGGCTGGCTGATCTTCTCCTTCCCTTTCTCCTTCCCCTTACTGGGCTGCTGCTGATTGGTGACCACAGGGGTCTCTTGTTGTAGATGGGAAGGCTTTTTTGGTCCTGTTTTGTTTCCTTTCCATTTTCTTTTGACCTCAGTCTAGCCTTCCCCTTTGAGAGGGGGTGTCGATGCCTGGCGGGGGGGATCCTGAGTTGCCTGGATGGGGGCCATCTGAGGTTCTGTCCTCGTGAAGCGAGGGCAGGAGCGCACCTGGTGCCCGAAGCTGTGGCATCTCAGACACTGATCTGGGCGACCAGTGACCATAATGCGGTGCGTCACCACACCTGTGTCCGTCTCAATCTCAAACTTCGAGGGGATACTCTGCGGATCTAGGACTGCCACTTTGACACGTGGCACCCCTTGGGCTGCCGCCGCATCAACGAAGGTGTCATGCATGAGCCAGCCAAAGTGCGCCCCTAGGTCCTTGATGATCGGGCGAAGCTCTGTTGCGAGGCCTGGGAAAATGAGGATAACTGGATGGCGAGGAATGCGGAAGCGGGCATCGAAGTCCGCTACATTGAAACCCCTATACCATGGGACCATAAGGATGATCTTCCCACCCACAGAAGTAGGGGACCATCTGACCATATCACTCGTAGCCTGTGCTGAGGAGAGCTTGAGCCAGAAGATACCACGTCCCATGAGTGCGACCTCAATGTGGCTGTCCTCAAGGTAGAGGGTGGACTGCAACCAGTCCCTGATGTCTGTTCGTGAAGGGGCGTAGCCAATGATTCTCCCATAAACGGACATTTGGGAGAAGTCATTGGCGGCCTGCTTCACCAAGGAGACCTGATGCTCTGTTAGTGTTATGCGGTAGGCTGATTTGGGGGGGGGGGGGTCCGTCTGGGCCACCGATTCCGGGCTCACGGCCGCCATACCGCACCGACAAACTGCAAAAGCTCCAAAAGGCGGGGGAAAGGAAATGGCAGAGGCGAGGGAGGGACGGAGGTGGGGGAGGAAAGAGGGAGGGAGAAGTACGGGGAAGCAGGGGGAGGAGAGGTGGTGGAGTGGGGAGCGAATGGCGAAGGGGGGAAGGAAAGGAGGGAGGGGGGGGGCAGCGCAACGCAGGGCGGGGAAGAGGAGGGAGGAGAGGGGAGGGTGTGGCAGCTTAGCGCGAGGGGGGGCGGGGAAGAAAGGAGAGGAAGGAGGGGAAGGGGGGGGGGGCAGCGTTGTGCAACGGTGGGGAAGGGGAGGAAGGGGGCAGGGGGGTGGTAGCGCAACGCGAGGGGGGGGAGGCGAGGAGAGGATGGAGGGGCGGAGAAGGAAGGAGAGGGGGGGGGATGGCGGGCGGAGAAGGAGGAGAGGGGGACGGAGGAGGCGCGGCGGCTGCGAGTTGGGAGGCGGCGGAGAGAGAGGAGGGGGAGGGGAGAGGGGGCCACGCAGCATGAGGGGGGGGTAGACGGGAGCAGGGGAGGGGTGGGAGCATTCGCAGGAGCGCGAGGGGAGGATGTGATCGTGTGTTCCGTGTACAACACCCAAAAGTTTGGGTTCTAGGATGTGCACTCTTGCGGTAGCTACTTCGGGCTTATGGGTTCTCTGCCCTTGCTATGCATACAATGAATGAAATATATCTTTACTACTTTCTTGTTTGAGTCAAGGGTACTGTGCCCTAGGTTGTTTCCCAAAATGGATGCAAATAAATCATGTGTGTTGAGTCAAAGGTTCTCTGCCGACTGCCCCTTCCCTGGCGCTGCAGCCTCCTCCCCCCCTTCCCCGCCCGCTGCTGGCCTGCGCTGCAGCCTGCTGCTCCCCCACGCACCCGCTGTTGCTCTCCCCCCGCTGCAGCCTGCTGCTCCCCCCCCCGCTCCTGCTGTTGCTTTCACCCTGTAGCAGCCTCTCCTCCCCTCTCCTCTACTCCTCTTCTCCCCCTCTCCTCCACTCCTCCTCTCCCCTATCTTCCCCTCCTCTTCCCTCCTCCCTTCTTCTTCACCCTCTCCTTCTTCTGGATTATCCCTATTCTCCTATAGGGGTCTCCTGGGATTTAGGAAAGCGGATAGAGTTTCTATTTTTTTGTGTTTGAATCGGCCAACACACCTCGATTGACGAATGGGTTCCCATTCAGTCAATCTGTCTCCGCTCACACCGGCCGCGAGAACTCTCACTTTTTCAAAAGACGAGCTACAGCAGTTGCAAAAGGATTTCGAACATGAGTGTTCCACAACTCTCTTCACACGCATTCATGGCTCACACCCTTCCAGGTTACAAGCTAGAGATTGGATGCTGTCGGCGCTTCCTTAGGACCTCGCCCCCACCTCAAGGATGTTCGTTTGTTGGGACGGGGTTTCTTTCAAGTGTGCCTAGATTTCCCGGACGTCACAAGAGACCTGCTACAGGCCGGGTTTCTACTTCTAGGCTACAGGAGGATCTTCTTGTTTCCTTTCCAACTGGGATTTGACCCAGTTGAAGAGGACAAGCATGGAGTTTCTGTTTTCATTAGATTCCCTAGTCTTCCCTCAGTTTATCACCGGCTTCTTTCAGTTATTGGCGAGAGGTTTGGTGTGGTGTGTGGTGGCAGAGATCCCCCCTCTCCCTGGCGAGCCCTCTTCGGCTGCTGAGGCGGTCAGGATGGACGGGGTTCCCAGGGTTAGGGTCATTGTCGAGGACCCCAATATTTCAAATGACCACATCATGCTACAGCGACCCGATGGGTCTTTCTTCCGCTAGAGATTTGAGGTTGCAGGTCGGCAGGACCAGTGCAGGATTTGCAGATCCTCGGGACACTTCGCCAAAGATTGCCCAAAGAAGAAAAAGAGGCCCACAAAGCAATCAGCTCGTACTAGTTTACGACAGAGAGCTGGAGCAGGACATACCGTTCCACAGACACGGCCTCAGACACGGGCTCCCCCTTCTCCTAGGGCTACTCGAGTCCCTTCGGCACCCCGCACCACCTCTAGCCCATGGTGGGTTCCGATCGTGGCTAGGCCCTCTACTCTAGTTCACTCCTCCACCTCTTCGGAGGCTACCCCCTTGGAGCCTCAGGAGGAGACTACTGTTTAGGAGCCTTGTTCGACTCCACCCTTGGATCAGGCTGTACCTTCCTCAGCAGAGCAAGTTGTTGGCACCTCGTTTGCACCACTTTTTGATCAGGATCCAGTACAGGTGCCTCCCTCTTTGGACAGAGGGAAAGGGATTCTACATTCTCTTCCTACTTCTGTAGGAATCCTTCGTACCCCATCTCCAGGACTGGCTCAGCGGAACTCTTTTTCCGATTTGGAGGACCTCTCTAGCCTCCTAGATGATGACTTTGTACCCTCTACTTTTGGAGAGCCAGTTATTGGCTTCCCGGTTGAGAAATCCTTCTCTCTCTCACCTGTGGACTTTCCTCCCCTCGGACCTCGTGTGTATGGTAGGAGGTCTGCTCCGGTAGAGGCTTCTGTTTCCGCCACCAGGTCGGGTAAGGTATTCCAACCCACTTCCTCCCGCCGATGAGGATAGCCAGTTGGAATATACAGGGATTGGGCGGCATCCCTCATCGCTGTCGCAGACAACTGATCAGGAATCAGCTCCATCTAGGTGTTTCAGGCGGTTCCCTAGACATTCTTTTTCTTCAGGAACACAAACTGGATATCAGAGATTGCTCAAGTCAGGTAAGCTGCTCTCAGGTCGGAATTTTTGGCTTCCTGCCTTGGGAACCAGAGGAGGTACATGCATTTCAGTTTCAGACTCTGTTCTCCCTCTGGTCATTGGACACGGTACCATAACCCCCTCCAGGGCCCAGTGGGTTTTACTTCTGATTGACGGACGTAAGGTTGGTTTCCTCAACCTTTATGCTCCGAACAACAGAGGGGACCGTGTTTTGTTTTGGAAAGAGTTGCTCTCGTGGGCTGACATTGCGGATTCATGGATTATTGGAGGTGACTTCAACATGGTTGCACCTTCGAATAAGAAAGGGGGTAGAGAAGGTGGTATCCACTCCCTTGAGAGAGCAGCCTGGGATGCCTTCTTGTTCAGGTTCAGTGGCAGAGATGTTTGGTCAGATGATGCATTTCTTGTTCAGTCTCAGTCACTTTCGTTTTCATGGTCGAACCATAGGGTGCAGATGCCTATCCATGCTCGGATTGACAGATTCTATGTGGGTGACTGGGCTCTTGATAGAGGGGGGATAGTTTGCATTGCACCCAGTGTTTCCACTTTAGACCATTTTCCGGTAATTTTGTCCATTTCAGAGCCTCATCTGAGAGGACGGTCTCACAGTATCAGGATCCCAGGCGCCTTATACACGGATGAGACTCTCACAGAGGCAGTGTTGGAGATCTAAGTTTCCCATATGCAGGGGGGGTGGCCAGTCCTTCACATGTGGCCACAGCACTTGACAGTATCAACGACTTCTATCACTCAGTTGCTAGTGCTCGGCGTGGTGAGGTACTCAGGCGAGAGATCGGTATCCGCCAGCAGTTGGCAGCCCTTTAGAGGGAAGAGCAGAGATGACCTTCAGATGCTTGGATACAGGAGCGCCTTGCTGCGGCAAGGGCTCACTTGCAGACCTTGCTTGATCAGAGAGCAGAGTATGCCTTCCATGCACGGGAGTCCTTTTGGATACAGATGGGAGGGAGAGTCAATAAACACTTTTTCTCTACACTTGGCCCCAGACATAGTAGAGAGAGTGTCAGGCAGCTTATTGACTCTGACGGCGTTTTGCAGTCCCATCCGGAGTCCGTCATGCACTTAGCGACAGATTTTTATACCTCCCTTCTTTCCGCAGATCCAAACTCACAGGCCAGAGAGGTGGCTAGAGATGAAGTTTGTCAGAGTTTACCTGTGTTGGTCACCCCAGAGATGTTATGCTCACTTGATGCACGCTTTACCAACACAGAGTTCAAGACTGCTCTTTCTGCCCTTCATAAGGGCAGGTGCCCTAGTTTCGATGGTCTTACTCCCTCTTTTTTTATAGCCTTTTGGGATATGATAGGTGATCATATTACTTCAGCCCTGTAGGGCATTTGGGACTCGGGCGAGATGCCTGAATCACTGACTGAGGGACTCATTCACCTTATCCCAAAAGGTGGCAACATGAATTTTGTATCCCATTGGAGACCCATCACTCTTTTGGGCACTCTTTACAAAATCCTTGCCAAGGCGATCAGCATCCGACTACAGCCCTTTCTTCCAGATCTCATCCATGATACTCAGATAGATCTCATCCATGATACTCAGACATTCTTGGATTCAGAGGGGTGTTCCTATTAGGTATTTGGGATGCCAAGTAGGATTGGACATCTCTCCAGCACAGCAGTTTGCCCTAATACTAGAAAGTATAAGAAAAAAGCTCCTTTTCTGGAGCTCTGTCAAACTCGACCTTGCATCTAGAGTTGTGGTAGTGAACAAGGTTCTCTTGGCCACCTCCTGGTTCATGTGTTCTTGCTGGTGCCGGTCTAGGGATTGCATCACTCAGCTCATCAGACCAATCAGGAATTTTTTATGGAGTGAACTTGATGGCACAGCAGATGTTGCAGCAAGGGTGGCCTGGGAGACTATTATTCTCCCTACATGTGAAGGGGGCCTTAATGTCATTGACCCGGACTCGCAGTGTAGGGCTTTGCTTTGTAAGGTGGTGGTGAGGGGACTCATGCCTGGGCAGGAACCTTGGAAGGATTTCTTTTTTGGATGCATTCAGGCTTGCACACCAACCTTGGGAGATGATTGGGTGGACAGCCCTCGATGGATTTTCACATCAGCCCTTCTCAGATCTCCTGCCTCTCCTCTCATGATTGCCATCCTGAAAGCTTGGGGGAGCTTCAGGAACACTCTTCGAAGGATTCCACCTTCTACCATCGAAGAGATTGATAGGCAACCGATCATTTGGAATGATAGTATTCTCGACGAGCATGCCAGACCACTGGGCACTTCCCATTATATGCAGTGGTCCAAATGGGAGAGAGGCCCCGCCTACACTGTAGGCACTTGGAAATCTTTTATCAGGCTACCTGTGGATCAGAGACTGCAGTCCGTGAGTCACCTCAGAGGGGTAGCACGCAGGATTCAGCAGATAGATGCAGCCATCCCGGTGGAATGGATAGTTGAGCTGCCTATTACTTCCACCACTTGGATGGGGGCTTTTTCGAGGACATCAGTTCCTTTACAGGTGATCGCTCTCCGAGGTCTTGGGGAAGACGCACTGGTCTTTGATGTTGGGGATGGAGGTTTACTTTCTACATTCAAGGATGGCATTCTTCTTGAGGTTGCCTTTCAGCCTATCAGGATTGCTGGTTTTGTGGACCTTGGAGCGGGCTTGTAGTGGTACTTCGACCCCGACCCTCTGCTCTTGGCCTTGGGATCCTGGAGGTTGCGGTTATATGGAGGTGCACCTATCAGGTGCTTGCAGTGGGACCCAGGAGAGTGGGAATGGATAGATCATGGGCACCGAGAGAGGGGGATTCCCTTCTTTCGTTTCACGGTTGGTAATGCCAGGAGGTTTCAACTGAACAGTAGGGGTTGGATTCCCTCTAGAGCCCCCCATTGGGAAAGCTTCTTCATCACCGCAGACTTGCGTAGAAATTTCTGGAGGAGGCTCTGGAAATCCCTCAGAAATAGAAAGATCACTCTTTTCTTTTGGCTTTCTATTCATGGAGGGATTGCAGTGAACCTGTGGAGATTACGATTTGGGGCTGATCCCACTTGTCCTCGATGCCATTCTGTAGAGGAGTCAGTGCGACATTGCCTTTGGGACTGCAGTCAGGCGAGGACTATTTGGAAAGGGGTTGCTCGGATACTCAGCATCTTTCACACTTCCCCTTTCTTCATGACTTGGGGCTCGGTCGCATGGTTATCTCTTACTGGGCCCCAGGTGTTTTATGAGGGTGAGCCTTCTTCTTGCGCACTCTCGGTCCACCGGCAGGTGATAGAGCCTTGCTCTCTACAGGATATACCACTTACTCCCTTCAGAGCTTCTCATGTTTCAGTGGACACCTCTTGGGAGATTTTGGCTAGCATTTCCTCTTGGCATATTTGGAGAGCCAGATGTACTGAGGCCTTGGATGGCACCCAGATACACCCATTACAGGTTTTCATGGGTATTTGGTCTGACACGGTTCACACTTTGATAGCCATATGGGCTAGCATGCAGGGCCCTTCACGGGTAGCCTCTTCTAGAAGGACTATATTTCTTCGAGTTTGGAGAGGTTCTCCCTTTTTCTGAGAGGTTTCTACCGGATTGAGATGGTACTATCAGCCTCAATCCTTTCTTTTTGGCTCTTGAGCTTTTCGTGCATTGCATGATGTATCCCGTATGGAGCTTGCTCTAATGGTTTTTCTTTAATACTTAA
Source organism: Dipteris shenzhenensis (assembly GCF_047967505.1). NCBI lineage: Eukaryota > Viridiplantae > Streptophyta > Polypodiopsida > Gleicheniales > Dipteridaceae > Dipteris > Dipteris shenzhenensis. The sequence continues at coordinate 26,579,125 of NC_141600.1, forward strand.
TAGAAGTCTCTTTTTGCAAAAAAAAAAAAAAAAAGGTTCTCTGCCTTGGATAGTGTGACATGAAGTTGGGGGTAATAAACTTCATGCACATCTTCACTTTCTACTGCTTTCGAACTGAGTGATAGAGATATCTATCACTGGGAAAAGGACATTAAAAAGAAGCTTTTATACCAAGAGACCACACCATACTTTCCTTCCTTAGATGAGAATGAAGATGGTAACATCCCAAGTGATGTTATACTCAAGCATAGGGAGAAGGAAAGGATCAACGGAGGCCATAATCTCAGCAAGCCGGTCTGCGCCAAAGAGAAGAGCGATACATTGTTGAAAGAAGATCTTGCGGCTCAACATGACATGAACTGATATATATCGAGGAGTTTGAAGGGGCTGATTGGGTCGGATGGGTAGGTTCCAGGGAAACATTGCACCTCCTTCATAGATACCTTTACAATTAGCTCAAAACACTCCGCAAACTGTCATTAGACACAGAGGCCTATAACTTTTAGTAGAGACATGATATCAAAGATTCAAAACATATAAAGATGCGCCTTGAGATGGGCTTCGCGCTGATATACATTTCGTACGAAACAAAGAAGCGGTCAGAAAGTTATGAGCGGTTTACAAGACGGGGGTAAAAACTATCATGAAAATAGACTGTCAGACACAGAGACTCATAACTTTTTACTGTAGTATCTGATTTAAGGTCTAATTACATAGAGACATGCGCCTTGAAGAGAGCTTCGTGCTGATATATGTTTCGTAAGAAACAAAGAAGTGACCAGAAAGTTATGGGCGGTTTACTAGATGGGGGTAAAAAGCTATCATGGAAACATACTGTCAGACACAGAGACTCATAACTTTTTTTCTGTAGTATTTGATTCAAGGTGTAATCACATAGAGACATGCACCTTGAAGAGAGCTTCGCGCTGATATAAGTTTCATCCAAATCGGGCGACCGAGCGAAAAGTTATGAGCAAAACACTAACAGGGGTCAAACTGTCATAAAAACTGCCCTCCTCCCATGCTAATTTCGCTTGAGCAGGATGCTCTCTCAAGACTCCACCTTCATCAACGATCCACCACTCATAGATTTCGCCTAGAAGAGGGTGAGTAACTCCCTTGGTGGCTCGGGAAATAGATGGACCATGTGTATGCAATGAGCGGCCGAATAGAAATAACTTTTAAGGCTTTGAAAGAAAGAAAAGGGAAGAGAGACTCAAGAGATGGAATACGAAGTGATCTTCATTGTCAATAGAGTGAGACTCCACTCCAATGCAACTCAAAATAGTACAAACACAAGGGAGAAGGGGAGGTTTCATACGCACAAGAGAGAGCGGAAGCTCCAAGACTACTCATAGAGAGAGATGGACTCAAGAGTCTACATAAGAGAATATCTACAAGAGGGAGAGAAGGCTCATGGAAGAGATATGAGGAGACTTAGAGCTACAACAACACGATGCCTAATGGTGAAAGAGATGATGAACAAGGGAGAGGAGGGCTCCTTTTATAGAGATTTTGTCACCCTCCTTCACCCATTTACAATTGCTGCCTGTAGATTCCTTTTCCCATCAATCACATCAGCCCGTATGTCACCATCCATGTCCTTTCTGACTACTCTTGCCATGTGTCCCATCAAAAGATGCTCAAGACTCTTGAAATATTGAGAAAGTCAAGAGTCTTCCCATGTGGAGCCCATAGGGACTCTCTCTTTTCCATATTTCCACATCCTCCTTATTCCACATAGGAATTCTAGAAGGATTCCTCTTGACTCCACACTCCTCCACATGTCTTCCACACGCTTGGCATGTGGCCTCTCTTATATTATTGAAACACATGGACATGAGCCCACCTCTTTATATGACTCACTCTTCCTATTTTCTAAAAACCCCATAATATCCCATACAGAAATAACTATCACCCCATACCAAGGTATTTATCATTCTTACACATGGTATTTACAATGATCCATTCCACTCATTTTCTCAATCCCATACAATATCTTAGAAAATAGAAATAAGTGAGAGCCACTAGGCTATCACTTGATACTCAAACTCTTATCAAACATAGAGAAAAACAATACCAATGCCACATAAAAAATATCAATTTTTGGCGTCACAATAGTCCTCAAAGATGTATTTTCCTATTTTGTTTTAGTATGTGGCTCCATGTCTCTCATTAGCCCCTGGCGCCAAGAGGGGATATACTATGGGAGCCATGTATTGGCTTTGATAGGTTTAGAGGGGGATGTATTGTGGGAGCCATGTATTGGCTTTGATAGGTCTCGTTATTAGGCCTAGCCGAGTTTCAGGAGGATGGTGTATTCCTAGAATTATGAGCTGGTCATGTAGCCATGCTATAACGTGAGCCTCTGAGCATGTTGAGTCTCAAGCCATGAGAGTGCTTGGATCAACCTCTGAACACGCTCAGACTTTAGCCTGATGACCGGCATTGTCATGTTTTGTTCTTGGTTCCATTCCAATAGTCCCTCACCTTAGACTGTCATTGTCATGTTTTGTTCTTGGTTCCATTCTTGTAGTCTCTCACCTTGCCTTAATGGGGGGGTGTTGGAATATGAAGCCAAAGTGAGTCAAAAATGAGTGTACTTGGTGTCTAGGGGGTGTTTTATAGTCTAGTGAGTCCTATGGATGCCACGTGTCATATTGGGAGTTATCCCATATAAATAGGTATTCATATGTGTGTGTGTGCTCTTATATAAGAGTTGTACTTGTCTAGTGTCAAATCAATCAAGTATCAAGCTACAAGCTCTTTGGTCTATATGTGAGTACTCTCTTTTTTGTTCATTGCTCTAGTCATTTCATTTCCATTTCATTATGTCTCCTTTTGAGTATCACTTCCTCTCTCCCTAGCCTACCCTCTCTCTCTCTCTCTTTCCACCATGTTCCTTCAAGAAAGTTTATTAACGTCTATGAAAGAGAAAGGATAACCAGATATAGTGAAACCTACGAGTGGGGCCATTAAAGTGGGATCTTCTACCCAAGGCCGATGCTTGTGAGAAGAAATAAAAAATTAGTACATTGTGCTATCGTTATGAGAGAAACCCACAAAGGGGGAGCAAACACAAAGGAGAATCCCCTGGTCATCCTTGAGTGGCTAGACCTGTGTATGCTATCGGTAGAACCAACTCGACTAGAAGACTAAGGACAAACAAGAGAAGCTATTTGACAGTGGTTTAGAATCTGGCAAGGTTTGGCGTCGAGAGATAAAAGAAGTAAGGGTAAATATGGTATTTAAGAGCCTGGAGCAAGGGGTTTTAAAATAAATGTGAATCAGTGATAGAATGCTACTATCGCTCAGCTTGTCTAGATCCATCCTTCCTCTTTTATAGTCTTCGTGATGTGGCCCATTGTCCGACAAGTGCTATCATCACTCTAGTGGTCTGTCTCCCACGTCAAAGAGAGAGGATATGTCTACGGCCCTCATGTGAGTGTCCACTTGGGGTCGGATCTGGTGGGTCGTGTCATGTGGCTCTCTCTTGTGTCGGATCCCCTGTTGTCCCTGACTCAGGCCACCAAAGATAAAATCCATGATCGTGCTTTGATTGGGCTCTCAACTAGTCCCTCATGTGCTCTCCTCTGTGCTGCTATGAGCTAATATCTTTGTCTCTGGCACCTCAAGAAGGAAAATAGACACCCTTGCTGATCTGGATGTGCCAAGAAAACTCTGAGTGGGCCGAGACCGGTACTGAAAAGATAGTGGTGTCGTCCATGGATCTCGTAGTATATAGAGCATCTGAAAGCATAGTGATCCTCTGTCTCTCGGTCTCTTGCATATCACATAAAATACAGATTTGTCTTTTGCATGAGGTGCCCTCTTCTCCTCCTATCTCAACCCGTAGCCTATGTGAAGATGCCCGAAACTGACCCGTCGGTGAAGAGAGAGAGAGAGACACAGAGAGAGAGAGAGAGAGAGAGAGAGAGAGAGAGAGATTTATGACTTGATGGATACATTTCTTCTTTTTGCAGGGCATAACCATATCTAGCCAAAGGCGTTACCTTTTTTACTTTTATGAGTTTTGGAAATATGGTCCCCGAAACAGAGTACCCCTGGTGCTATCAAATATAACTATATACTCAAATATTCTTCTCAAATCTGGTATGCATGCCACTAGAGGACTTTTTGTTCTTGCCTTAACACAAGATTCTAATCACTCTTCACCTCTCACCCTTCTTATTTTATCAACATTGAGATTTTTATGTTCTTTATTCAATGGCTTACTTGTTTGAGGATACACAAAAGTATATCATGATTTGGATAAACCATATAACGAGGTTTCAAATATTACAATGGCCTTTAATAAATTTGATGCATGCCATAGCGCTAATTTAAAGTATTATTTAAAGAAATAGTAATACAAATTTACAACTTTATAACCATTCTAATTTGTAGTTTATAACTTGAGAGGCTTGTGCGTGCCTTGATGGCAGTTGAGAATGATTTTGTCACAAGTTGTAAATACTCCAAGTCAAAGTTCTAGTTGACCATTTTATTTGATCATAAATTTGAAGTTCTTTATTTATTTAATTATGGTCAAAGACTTATTTTCTATTGGTCAAAGTATTGACTTTGGTCAAAGAGACTTGGCTTATGCCAAGAGGGTTAACTATGGTTAACCAAAGTATTTCAGAACTGACTTCGATCAGAGAGTGTTGGTTTTGTTGTCATCACTGTCTCTCCCAGTCCAGGCTCCGAGGGTGTTGGTTACCTACAATCCTGTCGTTGCTCGTTGTAGCATAGGTGCTCACAAGTGGTCCTCGGGTCGTATGCTGATGACAAGTGTAGCTAAAGCGTGGAAAGCAGATCTCATGTGTGCGTGGGTGAGAAAGAAGGCTTGATCACAACAATGGAAGGAGACTCTTGCCGTTGGGTGGTGATGAAGACATCGTTGCAAGAGTAGAAGAGGGGCTGTCTTGACCTTGATAAGCTCTTGAGCAGCCTTCACCCTTTGCACTTTCCTCTTTCACCCGGTCTCCACTTTGTACTTCTCCGGAGTTCCAATCTGACCACCAAGATCTTGCCAGTTCCAGTCAATGAGAGTTTCGATAAAGTTACTTGCTCTGACTACTACTCCAATCGGTTCACTATATGTGCTCGCCCTGAGGACTTTATGAACTTCCATTGTCACACGTTATGATTTTTGTATCAGGTGTGGTCTGCTGGAAGTCTTTTCTCCACTTTCCTTAAGTACCTCCTAGTTCTCTCAATAGCTCCTTCAAAGGTTTTATAACTATCGATGTAAGACCTCTCTCTCTAAGACCCTAGAATACCACTTCACTCGTGCTACGCAACACCAACAATGTCCCACCATGATCGCCATAAATTGTTTGGGGGGGGGGTTCTACCACTTTCAGAAGTGTTATTGGAGGCCTAGGGCTGTTGGTGTGAGGAGCAAATAGGGATGTGCCAATGGTGTCACCGATGGTGTGTGGTGTGAGTGTTGGACACTGGTGTCAACAATGGAATGCATAGGGACAATGGTATCACCGATGGTGGTAGCGATATGAGCGGAATGAGACCACAAGAGCCAACCTTCAACAACATGAATGGAACAGAACTCAAGCCACATGATGCAAGGTCTGTTATACTAGGTGAAGGGCGATGAAGAGGGGAACACACGAGGTGAAGAGGAGCTAGAGTTGCAAATAGAGGTCCTACCACTTCCGGAAGTATTACTGGAGGCCTAGGGCCGCTGGTGCGAGGAGCAAGTAGGATGTGCCAATGGTGTCACCAATGGTGCATGGTGTGAGTGTTGGATGATGGTGTCAACAATGGAAAGCGCAGGGACAATGGTGTCACTGATGGTGCAAGCGATATGAGTGCAAGAGTAATGTAAGCGAAGCGAGAGACTTAGGCGGAATGAAATCACAAGAGCCAACCTTCAACATGAACGGAATAGAACTCAAGCCACATGACACAAGGTCCGTTATACCAAGTGAAGGGGGATGAACAGGGGAACACACGAGGTGAAGAGGAGCTATAGTTGTGAATAGAGGTGGACGGAAGCATAGTATTGAGAGCTGAAGAGAAGTACACCCAAAGGACACCACAATGATACACTAGGCGAGCTCCTGACTCAAGCCTTCTTGTCACTCTCATGTTTCCCCCTACAATCATCGAATGCCTCTCCCCCTCCTTTCCCCACCCCTTCATCCTCTCCACTGCTCATAAGGGGTCCCCTTCGCTAGCTGAAAATCTTCTCCCATTCTCCCCATTGGTGGTGTCTCTATCTCCCTTAGCCATTCCAGTGTTCCGACTCTTCATGGCTTCAATTACTTCCTAACTCGCTAGCCTCCTCACAGTTGGTGATATAATTAGCCCATGTGCACCTCCCTATGGTCCACTGCCTCATATGCACTACTCCGTGTGCATTACTCCGTGTGCACCGCTTAGCCTTCTGACTCCTAGTCGGTGCAGACTTATCTTCTCCATGTGCAGCTCCTGGCCGCTCCTTTGCACCACATTTACACAGGTTGCTGTGTGAATGACTAATGATCACTTAGGTGGACTTGTGAGGTCTTGTTGTCGTACACAAGTGACCATGGTTATCTTAAGTTGACATAGTTGTCACCATGGTTGTCACAGACATGGTTGTCACCTTGTCAGCTCACTGATATAGTTGTCACATGGTTGTCACCTTGTCACCTTGTCACCTGGCCGACATACTTACCACATGGTTGGCATAGCTTGAACTTGAATATTTGCAACAGAATCTAAGGGAATTCTAAGGAAGAAGAGCTGGAAGGAGAGGCTGTGAACCTAAGGGATTTTTCTGGGTGGAGAGGCTGAGGAGGAGGAGAGGCTACGAGAGAGGCTGAGAACCTAAGGGAGGAGTTTGTCTGTCGTTTGCAGAGGGTTGAGGGGGAGGGGTAGAGCAGATTTCTAAGTGAAAAGGGAAGGGGGAGGGAGAAGAGGGAGGTGAGAGGTGGAGAGGCTGGGAATCTAAGGGAATTCTAAGGAAGAAGAGCTGGAAGGAGAGGTTGTGAACCTAAGGTATTTCTAAGGGTGGAGAGGCTGAAGAGACGGAGAGGCTAGGCAGGAGGCTGAGAACCTAAGGGAGTCCCAAGAGAGGCTAGGAGATAGAAGGAGGGGGTTGGAACTGGACTGGCAGAAGCGGGGAAAATGAACAACTAAGGTATAAAAGGGGAGTGGTTCAAAGCTCAACAAGGAGCTGAGAACCTTGAGATTGTGCTGAACCTGGAAATTAATCTGGAGATGCCTGGATCAGCTGAAAGTACACAGAAATGCAGTTAACTACGACTCGAGATAGACCTGGTATTTGCTGGAAATTTCAGAGAGGTTCCGGTACGGGAATGAAGCTGGAGAAGTCCCAAACTTTGGGCTGTTAGTCACACAGCAAGCAAGGACAAATAGCCCAAGATGGAGGGTTGAGAGAATCTTCTTGCAGCCGCACTTCATCCAGGAGAAAGGCATGCTATTCCAGGTCGAATTAAGCAAAAAGGTGCCGCAAATGTGCTGCTTGAGAATCTCCCTGCAAGAGAACAGTCCAGGAGAGGGAGAAGAAGGCACATGTGTGCGTGAGGGCAGAGGATGAGCTGGGAGCTAGGGGGGAGGGCAGGAAGGCCATATGATGGAGAATTGGAGCAGCCAATATGGTCCATAGTTTACGTTGACCTTACTGTTGGGGTATTTTGGAGCTATAGTGTGGATTAGGGCTCTACTTTGAGTATTAGGTTGCATGTACGTGTGAAAGGGTATTGGCTTGACATTTAGGGCTAGATGAGATTAGATTTGATATGATCTGATTTTGTGTGACATCATCGATGAGTACAAGACAAGGCACCCTCTAATGAGGCACCATTGTACTTGCTTTCATCAATCAAGCTCCTACTGTTTTGCATCAATCTTATCTCCACTTTTCAACTCTGATCGTGTCTGCATGATACTTTTACATGGTATCAGAGCCTAGGCTTTCCCTGGGTCCCGTGCATCGTGCCTGTCGACATCTTTGGAGGAACTCATCAATGGCTATATTCTTGAGGAGATCCAACTTTAGCATGCCAGTTTTCTGGAAAATGTTGCTATTTTCTTGAAGGTCACTGTCATGCTGCTGCCCGCCATTTATGGAGCTTCTTACCTGTTCTTAGCATTCGCCACATTCGGTAAACATCCTATTTCTCCTGTCCTGACTACCGTAACTGTGGTCATCACAGTTTAGCATCAAAATTAAGGATTTTTCTCCTGGTCATCGATGATGAACTGCTCATGACCTGGTTGTGCTTGTCTCATTCTTCCTGCTTGCTGACCTCTTTCAGCTTGTTATTATTAAAACAGTAAACTGCATTATTTTCATCGGAAAATACCAAGCATGTCTCTCTTTGAACCAAACCTTGTGTGCATCTGCACGCTGGTATTATCCAATTTCAATTTAGTAAAATAAACATCTTGGTTGCACAAATATCACGATGTGGCTCGAAATAACTTAGGGAAACAAACCATTTAGGTGTGCCTGGATCTTTCGGTGGCTTTGCCTATGATCTGGAAATGTTCAAATTATGGTTTCTTCCCTAACTATCTTTATCTCCATGTAATCTCTCTAAATGACTGCCTTTCTATCATGGCACAGATATTCAAGTCTGGATTCTATGCAATGGTGGAAATGGAGACTATAAGCTGAATCTCATCTTGGAGTCAAAAGTAAGCACTTTGAAGGCCATCCATAAGTACTTCCATGGGGGCGAGGTTTTGGTAATAAAAGAACACAAAGAAATTACAAGATTTTCATACATATTACAAGCATTTGTCATTTTCTCCCACTAAAAAGACGTCCATTAAGTATGAATAAAACCCTGCAAAGCAAGCTCAAAGCGGAAATACAACATGCGTAGCATGAAATAAGATGCAAAAAATAAAAAACTACTCCTCAAAATGAGGAAGGAAAGATCCAAGGCTGAGGCTAAAAATGCCACCGCAACTCTATAGCAAACTCCTAGAAGAGGGAGCCCAGGTCCCCTAGCAGAGGCAGATCTAGAAAATTCATGTATGCTCATCCAAGTGGCCATCAATGTGTGTATAGCGTCTATCCAAATATTGGCCAAAGTAGGTTTTTTGCGGACTTAGGAATGGTCTATAGCCTCCGTGTATCTAGCTCTCCAGATATGTCATGCTGAAATGCTATCCAGAATCTTCCAGGAGGAATCCGTCGAAGCATGTACAGCTCTAAAAGGAAGAGTTGGTACATCATCCAGAGGGCATGACTCTACTAAGTGCCGTCGAATCGAGAAAGCTGAAGGAGTCATGCCTCTCATAAAAAATTTGCGGGCCTAAAAGGAAAAGCCAAGCAACTGAACCCCAAGTCATGAAGAAGGGGTGCGTGGAAAACGTGCTGAAAACCCTTAGCGATCCCCTTCCAAATGATCCTCGCCTATTTGCAGTCCCATAAGGAATGTTGAAGTAATTCTACTGCAGAGTGGACACGTGGAGTCCGACCGCCCCAGATTTGGATCTCCATAAATTAACTGCAATCCCACCATGAATAGAAAGTCAAAAGAAAAGAGTGATCTTTCTATTCCCATGGGATTTCCAATGTCTCCTCCAGAAGACTTTCGGCAAATCAGCAGAAATCTAAAAATTCTCCCAATGAGGAAATCTGGAAGGTCTCCAACCTTTGCAACTGATTTGAAACCTCGTGGCATTATTGACCGTGTACCGAAAGAAGGGGAAGCTCTTCTCTCGATGCCCTTCATCAATCCATTCCCACTCTCCTGGGTCCCATTGTAGATACTTGGTTGTGGGGCCCCACTATAGAGCCACAATCTCCATGAACCCAAGGCCAAGAGAAGTGGGTGAGGGTCTAAGTACCACTGAGAATCCACACCATGCTCCACAAAGCCAATGACCTTGATAGGCTGGAAAACAATCCCCGAAAGAATATCATCTAAAGAACTAGACAGCTTGCATCCCATCTAGATATAAAAAACCAAGGCATCCTCGTGTGGTCATGGCAAAGCAATAACCTGAAGAGGAATTCCCAATCCTGAGAAGGCTCCCATCCAAGTGGTACAAGAAATAGGCATATCATCCATTTCGATCCAATCCACTAGAATGGCTGCATCAATCTCCCGAATCCTTCTTGTACTTCCTCTGAGATGACTCACTACTTGCAATTTTCAATCCTCTGAAAGAAGAAGAGGGCTAAAAAGCCATCTGGTACACATCCTCAACCCCCTCTCAGAGTGCCAATCCACAGCAAAGTACTGGTACAACTCCACCACGATTGGTTGTTGATAGAGTGCTCCTCTGGCATCGAGCTCACGCTCTGCACGACCAGGACCTGCGGCACCTGTGATCCTTCGATCCAGCACTTCCTCTCATCGATGAGGATTGTTAGTCAAAAGATACAGGGTCTCGGTGGTATATCTGTACCTAGCTTGCTTTTAGGTCACACATTTTCAGTAACCTGCCCTTGGTACTAGGGTAGGGACATGCATTTTCAGTTTCAGATTCTGTTCGTCCCCTCCGATTTTATGTCGACGATTAGGATTTGGATAGAGTTGGATCCATTTGCATTGCTCATGGGATCTCTACTTCAGAACACTTTCCAGTGGTGTTGATGATTTCTGAGCCCCATAGGAGAGGTCTCTCTACCAGTCTTAGGATTCCGAATTCCTTGTATCCAGAGGAGGATCTCACTGAGGCGGCCTTACAGATTTGGGTTTCCCATTTGCAGGGTACAGTGTCATCCCCTTCTCTTGTGGCAACAGCGCTATCTGACATTAGTGACTTCTATCGTTCAGTCTATAATTCCAGAAAGCAAGGGATATACAGGCTTGGCCTTTGCCGATAGTTGGTAGCCCTTCAGAGGGAAGAGCAAAAACGACCTACAAGTCCTTGGATTCAGGAGCGCCTTGCTGCAGCAAGGGCTCTGCAACAATCATTGCTAGATCAGAGAGCAGAGTATGCCTTATATGCATGAGGGTCTTTTTGGACTCAAATGGGTGGTAGAGTCAACAAGCACTATACTGTAGCTCATGGCCTGAGACATAGCAAAGAGTGTATCAATTAGCTTGTTGACTTAGGCAGGGTTTGGAAGACTGATCCACATGCCGTCATGCACATAGTCACTGATTTATATTCCTCATGTCTTGAGGCATATCCTAACACACCGGTCAGAGATGAGGCTAGGATGCAGATATGGCATCACATTCCACTATTGGTGAAAGAGGATATGAGAATATGTAGTGGTCGAGATGGGAGAGAGGGCTTGCCTCCTATGTAGGATCCTGTGTCTAATTGGCCAAGGGTGAAAAAGGAAATAAGAGATCATGCGCTTACATGCCTACCTTGCAAAAGGGTCAAAATAGAAGATGTAAAGAGCCTTGGGAAAATTTAGTCCTTTAGATATTCCCAATATGAAGTGGGAATGTGTTTCCATGAACTTCATTACTAGTCTACCGAAGCTTAGATCTGGTAATGATTTCATATTCATGGTGTGGATAAATTGACCAAGGTAGGACATTTAATTCTTGTGAAGACAACAGACGGTGCTTTGGATATAGCTCACTTGCTTATTTCACAACCACACAGAAAGGTCATATCATATACTCTTTGAGTTTTCTAATCACCCACCTGGTCCTAAGGATTCTATTTGTGGTTACCGATTTGCAGGCACATGTACATGCAAATGCTTGTAAGAAATTTGCTAAAAGGAAAAAATATCAGCTTGGGGGACTGGTGAGACTAAGAGGGTGGACTGCAAGGCAAGTAGTAAAATGGAGGTGGGGGCATGGTTGGGGCTGGGGGACAGGAGGGGATCCTATTAGAGGGGAATTCAATGGAAGACTCAATTGAAATTTGATTGTCAATTGTTAGGGAGATGGAGTCTTAGACGCTGTTGAAGTGTTATCGGTGACTAACGGCCTCAGTTTGGAGTGCCTAGGACAAGGCATGGCAAGACCATTCAAGAGATGGTAGAATGAAGCAAAACTGTATCCTCATTGTGTGATGCTAAAAGGTGGAGCACAATCAAACAACTAGTATATTGGTGCTCTAGGGGTTCCTCTTCCCATCCAAAGCAACCTATCCTCAAGACTTCTGCTTCTAGAAGGTGGAGCATAGTCAAACACTTAGTATATCAACGCTCTAAGGGATCTTGTTTTGGGGCCCACCCAATCCAAGGCAACATAATCTCCTAGATGGGTATCCTCCCTCCAATCTCATTCCCAAAATATTTTCATTGGAGTGCTAGATGTTCTTAGGTTTTAGAGCATCACTCATCCCTACATCCAATAGGTTGCAGCCATTTGATCAGCTACTCATTCATGCTCTTCAAGGTATCTGGGGCTTTTGACATAAGGTGACTTTGGAGCAACCGAAGATCCTCCGGAGGATTTTGTGCGAACTTGAAGAGAACATTCAGTTTCACTGTGGTATATGCTACAGATTGGCATTCATCTTCCCGGTCTGGTTGTTTGCTACTTAGGCCTCCTACCTAAGGTTGTTTTGGCTAACACAACCAAGATTTGAGAAACCTGAATGAGAGTTTACTTGTGTGTTGTTTTTCAACTCAAAGGATTATTTATTTCCCAAAATTTAAAACCAAAAATAAAAGGGAAGTCAACATCTAATACTGTAATAATTTCCCATAAGAGCACTTGATGGACGAGGTAATCATAATCTTGCACAAGAATACGTGGATGATGTCACTGTAGAGTCAAGTCAGATCCATTGACAACCTTAGGAATTCAGGGGAACAAGGTAGTCCAACTAGGTGGTTTAGGCTCATATAACAAGGACTTCCCAGACGTTGAGCCGCATATGGCACCACCCCATGTAAGTATGTTGGGACACTAGGAGCAGATACCACGCCAAATACACTAGGCTGAATACAAGCATCAATATAATGCTTTGTGCTCTCATCCATCAAGAGAAGGCTAGCATAACGGGATCTTCCCATCTGAAAGCATATGGCAATGCAAATGTCTTTATGTTGAATGAGCCAGAGAAAGCAAGTGTTGTTTTCTCTACCGGACAATCTGCCAACAATGTTACGGTGGGGATCAAGTTGCTTCTGGAGCTTTATCTTGAGCAATCAAGTAATCACAGCTAGTGGGCTGCCGATGATGGTCTCTCTAGAGAATCCTTTAACTGATCTTGCTGGTATACCCTGCTAATGGCTACGTATAGCCTGTAGTATCATATCGGAGTTGAAAAGTTATGAAACCATGAATATACGGGAATTCCTGAATGGACAATACAACACGACCTACATAAGCTTCCTCCATGGTGAAGCCATGGCCTAGAACTTATCAAGAGGATACTTACTTTTATCTGGATTCACAAATCATAAAGATGATACAGTGTGTGTTAAAAGAACTGAAGTCTACAAAGACAGAATTTGTCCAACATTTTACAAGTTTACAAGACAAAGTGCTAACACTAGTCCAAATCTTGCTGATATTTTCAGTCTTGGGCATCACATGGCAATTCAGACTGATGGGTTAGTGCTTTTGTGATGTAGAGCGATTCTTATCTAACTGGCTGAACAATGCTACTTTATGGCATATGCTAGAAGTAGTGAAGATGATCTTTTGTTGCTCATTACTGTTTTTGGGGGGTGCTATTCAACTACATGATAGTATTTGCACTAGACAATGCTAAACGGTTTCATTATCTATTGGATAACCTCTTTACAATTTTTTTTCCATGGAGGCAATCCCAGCGTGTGGGTGCTGTAACAAATCTTGTACGAAATGGCAAGACTACAACTTTCTACTTCCCTGAAGTTAGGATCTTGGGAGATGTCAAAATTGAGGTCTACGATACACGCTCCTCAAAAAAGGTTCTTCAACCCCTCATCGTCTATAATCTAAGTGTTCCTTTTCATTTATGTGGAAAGGGAAAAACAGTAACACGCAGTGTGAGATGAAGGCAACACTGACATTGTATGCACAAGGTGCTGTTCCCGCACTTTCAGAAATGTTAAAGAAATTGAAGGTTTTGGTATTGCTCAAAATATGGCGTATAATATCGTACAGGATGTAGAAAAATAGATTTTCCTATCTTCATTGTTGTAATTTTGGAGTGATAAATAAGGCTTATATGACAACAGTGAGAGGAGATCCTTCATTCTCCAATTGTATAACAGAACTTTTTAGGCTGACAGGTATTGAAAAACCCTAATGCTGCTTTCAAAAATGAACATAACAAACTGCCAGAATTATGAGTTTTTAAAGATAAAAGTAATTTTTATCTTGTATCATGAAAGTAATTTTTATGAGTTTTTAAAGATGAAAGTAATATATCAAACTGCCATCATTATGAGTTTTTAAACATGAAAGTAATTTTGTTGTTGAATTGATAGTAATTTTTATTTTGTATCATCGAACAGATGTGTAAAGAGATAATCAAAGATGTTGCAAAGTGCTTCCAGTCTTGCGGAAGATTTGAAACTTCATGTTGTGACAGACTCCTATATGCTTGTCTTACATGCTGATCATTTGATGGAGGAAAAGTCCGTGTGTAAATACATTCCTAATGCTATAGGGAAAGCATAAAATTGACAGGAATCTGCAACTGGTAATGTGGATTACAATGTCGACTGATCCATTTAAACTTGAGAGAGGGAGAATAACGAGATCTCCCTCTTACATCCAACTGTCTGCAGACTTTTGGTGGGAAGCAAAAACTGGGGAACATAAGACACCAGGCAACTCCTGATTGCATAAAAAGGGTGGAACAGGCTAGCATAATGGTTATTGAAGAAAAAGTAGTAAAGTAATCACATTTCTCCTGATAATTAAAATGTTCTTTAAAAACCCTGTATTCTTTGCCTCTTTCCTCCTCTCCTTTCCTGCTCTGTCTGCCTTTTGTCTCCCTCGAAGGGCTGGGATCAGAAGCAGCAGAGTCATTCTTACCTCATTTGTCCCAGGTGTATGGACTGTGTTCCCATTTGCCCCTCTCTTCTCAGCCTTTTTGTCCTGCTCAACCTCGACCATCTTGCCCTTGCATGAGGATGGCCTTAATATCATTGATCCTAACATCTAGTGCAAAGCCTTGTTAGTAATTTGGTTATTAGAGGACGTCTTCCAAGTAAAAACCTTAGAAGGATACTTTCACACAGCAAGTTCAGATGTGCACTTCCCTATAGAGGCAGTGGTCATGGTTATCAAAGCCTCCTGCCTTACCAGATCAGCCATCATCACATTCCTCCTTAGATCAGGTCGAGAGGGACAGACAACCCATCATATAGAATGACCTTTCTATTGATGACATAGGACGTCCACCAGGCTTTTAAGGATACGTGCAATGGGCTAGATGAGAGAAGGCCCACCTCCACTGTGGAAGCATGGAGAGCCTTCAGTGAGATTTCCTTACTGAAGCGTCATAGTTCACTCAAAATTTTCCAAGCACTTGAAAATGGAGCCTATAGAATGACACGGCCATGCCACCGGATGGCTTAAGGGAGCAAACGTTGGAGAGGGCCAGCAAGTCCACAGGCTATCTGTGTTCTCAGGCATAAGTGTTCCTTTACAGGTTATCTGCATTCTATGGAGGTAGAAAGGAGACTGTCATACATGAGGTTGCTGAGGGTTGGAGACTTGTTAGACTATCAAAACAGAATAATCGATTTCAGAGATAAGGGTCCATGGTGTCTCTAGCTTTATGGTGGTGGATGGCCCCCCAGCACCTTCCATAGGACCCAAGAGAATGGGAATGGAATGACGTGACCACTCCCTATAGGACACTCGCTTTCTTTGACTAGACAGCTTAAAATGCCAAGCGAGGCCAGCTATAGAGTTTACAGATTACCCACCCAGAGAGCACCTTGGAAGTCCCTTGGTGTCACTTTGCTCCTACAGACCCAGTTTGGAGATGACTTTGGAGTTCGTACCGGAAGAGCCAGATATTCTTCAGCGTGGAGGAATGCTTTAGGTCATTCTGGCCCGCATGTTGTATGTGTTGTCTGATTTGAGCTGCAGGATTTTCCATACCAACCTTCTAATCTAGTCAATGCAAGCAGGTGAGAAGCACTAGAATGAAGTGATCTACTAGGCACAAGCTAAACATGCTTGATAGGCTCTAGAGGCTAAGTCTAAGAGATCTAGTAGCTAGCTAGGAATGGAATGGAAATGTGGAAAGCATAATGAAAAGCAAAATGGAAAGGAAAATGAAAGAACAAGTACTAGGCAATGATAACCAAAATACTCACATGTAGATAGCTTGATGTTGACTGATATCAAAAGACTCAAAACAAGTACAACACTATATAGTGTGACACTAGACTCTAGAAAGCCATAGTGTATATGGGATAGCTCCCAATATGGCACGTGGCATGTCTAGGACTCACTAGACTATAAAACACCCCCTAGACACCTAGTACACTCATTTTTTACTCACTTTGGCTTCATATTCCAACACCCCCCCATGAAGGTAAGGTGAGAGACTAGAACTGTGCATGCCGGTCTAGAACTAGACATGGTTCCCAACAAAATCTCAGAGGCAAGTGAGCATGGCTCAGAGGCTAGTGAGCATAACATAGAAATCTCTTCTGGCATGGCTCAGAGGCTCATCATGCATGGATGCATGACCAACTCAGAGGTCTAGGAGACCAATGCACCAACATCCTGGAACTCTCAAGCCAAGCCTGATAAACAAATAGACCTATCAAAGCCAATACATATGGCTCCCACAGAACATTCCCCCTTGGCTTCATAACAGGACATGTTAGGAAGCCACACACAAAAAAAATAGGAAAACCAATACATCTTTTTAGGAGGACTATCCAAGGCAGAGGACATTTAGACTCAATGAAAACCAAACACTCGATACATATCATTTTAGGGGAACTACCCAGGGCAAAGGACCCAAAAATACATCAAGCGTATAGTAATAAATAAAAATATCTCTTTGTGAAAGAGATGTCCTCCAAGTCGCTAATGCACATGTGTGCACATCCCTGCGAGTGGATGATGATGTCAATGAAGTGCTAGGCAGGAATGCCCCAAAATATGTGTCGGTGAAGTCCATGGGTAGGTACATGGAGCAATTACATGATGACTCTCAAAATGCAGGAAGGAGAGTCACCAATGTCGAAGTAGAAGCCTCAGGTACCATGACCAATCGGGAAGTCAATCAATGCGAAGTACCTCAGGCACCGATCGAATAAGCAATGTTGAAG
The DNA here is from genome assembly GCF_047967505.1 of Dipteris shenzhenensis. Taxonomy (NCBI): domain Eukaryota; kingdom Viridiplantae; phylum Streptophyta; class Polypodiopsida; order Gleicheniales; family Dipteridaceae; genus Dipteris; species Dipteris shenzhenensis. The sequence goes on from NC_141600.1 coordinate 26,596,280, forward strand.
AAGTCACTTGTTGACGTAGAGTGGTCTACATCAAGCTCGATGTAATACACTAATCAGAGAGATCACTATAGCGGAGTGTGTCGGAGTAGTATCGGAGAACTTACATTTAGCTCCGGAAGTCTTCACCAAAGTTTGGAGTAGTCACGTGAAGGAGTCACCACAATGTAATGTCAAGAGCTCACATTAAGTGACGGGCAGAGAAGATAGAGCCAGCGTGGACAGCAGCTCCAAGAGAATGATGGGCAGAGTGTGGGCACGAACTTGTGGGAAGCAGCTCCAAGAGAATGTCGGGCAGAAGGAGAAAATGGCGGGTTGGAGCAGAGGTCAACGATGAAGAGGATGGACAAGATCCACGTTGAGCTGGTTGCATCATGCTTGGGCTGTCAAATCATTGAGCTCTAGAACAAAATTCGCGCGCAGAAACAAATTTCGTCACTTCTTGCAAGGGCTGTAACTTTTTATAGAAAACTCGGATTGCAATGATGTACAAACGAAATTTGTAGTAGTCATGGTCCTCTACAACTTTGCTGAAGACACAAAGCCGTGATTCTCTGGATAGAAGCGTCACATCATCCGCAGGTCACAGAAAGATGTAGCTGAAGGAAGCAGAAGAGAGGTGGCAGATCATGGCGTGGAGAAGAGAGCTCAAGGAAGGAGAGAAGAGGGCAGCCTTCCAAGGAGGAGGAGTTAGAGTAGCTTCATTGGCCTCCCTCACCTCAACCTCTTGGAAGGGAAAGGGAAAGAGAGAGCAGGGCTAGGAACATGGCTCTGATACCATATGAAGAGATCTAGTAGCTAGCTACGAATGGAATGGAAATGTGAAAAGCATAATGAAAAGCAAAATGGAAAGGAAAATGAAAGAACAAGTACTAGGCAATGATAACCAAAATACTCACATGTAGATAGCTTGATGTTGACTTATATCAAAAGACTCAAGACAAGTACAAAACTATATAGTGTGACACTAGACTCTAGAAAGCCATACTGTATATGGGATAACTCCCAATATGACATGTGGCATGTCTAGGACTCACTAGACTATAAAACACCCCCTAGACACCTAGTACACTCATTTTTTACTCACTTTGGCTTCATATTCCAACAAGAAGCACTAGCATGAAGTGACCTACAAGGCACAAGCTAAACATGCTTGATAGGCTCTAGAGGCTAAGTCTAGAGTGATGCTCTAATAAAGTAGCTTCTCCTATGTTCTCTAGGGCTAGAGCAAGTTGCTGGCTGGGGGTGATACCATGCCTATCTAACAATCCAAGTATTTGATAGTCCCCTCTATTGTATGCATACTAGACAGGCCTTGGTCACATCAAGCCTCAGTGGCACCTTGGTCACACATGGGTCACACTTTGTTCATATCTTGGTCATTGGAGCGACGTGTCAAGGATGGATAGATGTTGGTCACACCCTGGTCACATCTTGGTCACAGGATTAGAGCAGGACTTGGTCACCTTGGTCATAGGATAGACGACCTTGGTCACATGTGCTCATGGAGCAGCATATGTCGAGATAGGTCGACAACATGTCAAGATGGGTTGGAGCAATCACAGTCACACGCCATGCCATCGGAGCAAAGGTGCACATGGTGCAGTGCACGTGGGAAATTGTGTCATTAATCCAGCTTTCCACCAACTATTGTCTGAAGCGTATGGAGTAGACAGAGAGTTGCACATGGAGCACGTAAGTTACCAACTCAGAGGAGGATGGTGAATGGTAGAAGCCATCAAGAGGCGAACGGCGTAATAGCTAAGGAGACAAGAAAACCAATAGGAAGTAGCGAAGGGGATTTCCAGCCAAGAGGAGCTGATGAAGGTGACGATGAAGAGGAGGGGGGGGGGAGGGGACTCGGGCATTCATGCATTCAATCATTGAGTGTGAGTGGAGAGAGAGGCTAGAGTCACAAACTCGCCTGGTGTATCTCCATTTGGTGTATCTGGTATTGGGTGTTTCTCCATTTGGTGTATGGGTCATTTTTGTCTTATGTGCTATGCTTCCTTCCATCTTGCTTCCTTCCATCTCTATTCACTGCTCCAACACTCCTTCATTTTGTGACTCTACCGTGACTGGGCATATGCTCCCAAACTTTGCACTAAGGGGTGGAGGCCTCAGTTGAGACGAGCAAGGAGTAAAAATCTATCGTAATCCACTCTGAGGATAATTATCACGATCCTAGATCTGCGTGATAGCTTCTTTATCATGTATTTGGCCCATGATAGAGAAGAGTGCTTGTTGCATCTTCCTCCCATCTGGGTCCCTTGACCTCCGAGCATGGTTGCGATCCTCCAATCTTTGGTCAAGGAGGTGCTGCTGCTCTTGGTGTGCAATCATAAGCTTGTCATATATCCAAGGATCTGCAAGGTGTTTCTCCTCGTCTCTCTTAAGGGCAGCCAATCACCATCTCATTGCCTTCTCTTGGGGAAGGATTATGTGTTTTCTCTCATGGAACCACCCGTGATAGAGATTGCTAGTGAGCTGAGGCAATAGCGGACCATTTTCGACAAAAAATTCTAGCTGCGGTAGATATTTATAACCTCTTCCATGAGATTCATTCAAGTACATAGAGTCTAGGATCCTAATGTCCCTATCTCTTATGAGAAAGATGATAGGGAGATGATCAGAAGTAGTGGTGCCTGCTGAAATGTGCCTGCTGAAATGAGAGAAATACCTTCTCTGTCCAGTGCCTATCATTGATATAGAAGCAATCAATCCTAGCATGAATTTTTTGTTGGCAAAGTTGATGAACTATATATAATTTTCACGAAAATACTCTTGGAGTAATTTTGGATTAGGATTAATAAAGTTTGAAAAGAGTTATAGGTAGACTTTAGGTCCTAGAATAGTGAAATTCATGACATTATGTCATGGACAAGTTTTTGGGGACCACATGATGTGGCAAGCCCCCACATACATACACCATGGATGGAGGGGGATGGTCGCCACATGGCACCATTCTATTGGTCAATCTCTTGTGGCCTTGCCACATGTCACACAATCTCTTGTGGCCTTGCCACATGTCACATACATACACCATGGATGGAGGGGATTGGTCACCACATGGCACCATTCTATTGATCAATCTCTTGTGGCCTTGCCACATGTCACACAAACATTCAATCAACATCTCGCTCACTCTAGAGCATCCAATCAGATACAAGTATTGCATCTAGTTCATGTGTTTGATGCATTCTGATTGGATATATTGTGTCAGTGTGCCACATAGGAATGGGCCGAAGATCTAACTTCTATGAGAAGCCACTGGGAAGCTTCTCTGTCCTATGGTGAATGGGCACCAAAATGATTGAACCACAATTTCCACAGTAATATGGTCATACCAAATGGCATTCAAAGTCACAACAAGGCACACACCTCAGAGAGCAGAGAAGATACCAGGGCCTGATACAATAGATGGCGCTGCCTCCCAGCCGTGCGCTCCTGTGAGAGAAGCTTCGATGGCGTGCTAAAAACAGTAGAGGACAAAGGCTGGATGCTAAGGAATCAGGGTTGCTGTAGCCAGTGATGATAATGGGCTTCACGGGCTTGCTCTTATATAGCTACCAGTGGTAGTCGGTTAGCCTCAATTGGGAGACCAACCCAATCTGCCCAAACCGGCCACCTGGAGGTCGGTCCCAAAATAGGCCACCGACCACACGATAGAACCGTGGCGTAGAATAGAGCAACTACCCTACGGTATCCCACAGCCATCCGGGATCATCTGGGGCTCCAAACAGGCCCTGCAACCCGAGAGTGGGCTGCCCTGGGAAATGCTCCGTCTACCCTCAGTGCGGTCAGTCATGGGATGCCTTCCCGCACTTGCATGTAGCCTAGTTGGCAGTGTGCCAACTCTATCTGAAGCCGTCTAGCCATCAGGCCACACATGGCCCCCATCTGGTGTCCAAACCAGGACCTACCAGATAACCGAGCTACTCAAATGCCTTCTCATATGGGGGGCTTACAAGTAGAGTTAGTTGGTTCCCGCGTAGTTACACGAGAGTGGAGCATTGATATCTAACACCCCCCCTCAATGTCCACTCGCAAGTGAACTTACTTTTTCGGCCCAATGCCAAGTCGATGAAGATGCCTCTCTAGCAAGTCTCTTCCAAGAGCCTTCATGAAGATGTCCGCAGCATTCTCTGTAGTCGGACAGTACACCAAGTTGACCTCTCCATCCATGATGAGCTCGCGTACAAAGTGATATTGAATCTCAATGTGTTTTGTGCAAGTGTGGAACACAGGGTTCTTTGCAATTGCCATGCAACTCTGATTGTCACATGATAACTGTGTAGGCTTGTTTTGCACTACACCCATGTCCCCTAAAATCCTCCTCAACCACATTGCCTCACAAGAAGCAAAACATGCTGATTTGTACTCAACCTCGGTAGAAGAAAGAGCAACTGTGGGTTGCTTCTTGCTGACCCATGACACAGCTCCAGATCCAAGTGAGAAACAGTAACCTGTCACTGATCTCTTGCTGTCCACATCTCCTGCCCAATCCGAGTCACAGAATCCGGTCAAGATGTTGCCCTTAGTATAGGTGATGCCATAATCAAGTGTGCCTTTGATGTATTTCAGCACCCGCATCCCTGCCCTCCAATGGTTCTTTCGGGGCTTATTGGAAAACATGCTTAGTATACCAGTCGCAAAGCTAATGTCCGGCCGCGTGTCGCATAAGTAACTCAAGCTGCCCACAAGTCTTCTGTACTTCGCTTCGTCCACCAATGGTGATGAATCCTCGTTTGAGAGCTTCACGTCAACCTCCATAGGGGTGCCAACTGTCTTGCACTCAGCCATGCCAAATGCCTTTGGTATCTCTCCAGCATACTTCAGCTGTGAGATGAAGATCTATTTTGGCTCTTGCCAAACTTCAATCCCCAAACAGAAATGTATCAGTCCGAGGTGTGTCGTTTCAAACTCTCTTCCTAGCAAATGCTTTGTCTGCAGATCTTCTCTTCATGGTTCCCTGTTATGACAAGGTCGTCCACATAAAGGACCACGATCATACACTTGCCTCCTTCTCTGTAGATATACAAATTTGCATCAGATGGGCTCATTTTACAGAAAGTAGGCATCAATCCGCTGGTACCACGCTCGTGGGGCCTGTTTCAACTTGTAAAGTGCCTTCTTCAGTTTACAAACTTTCCTTCTGAACCGGGGATCACAAAACCTGGTGGTTGTTCCATGTATACCTCCTCCTTGAGATCTCCATTCAGAAAGGCGGATTTTACATCTATCTGAAACACGGGCCAACTTCCCCGGGTTGCTAAAGCCAAAACACTGCGAATTGTGGTTAGTCGAGCTGTGGGAGCAAAAGTATCCTGATAATCAAAACCATATACCTGTGCGAATCCTTTTGCCACGAGCCGAGCCTTGTACTTATCCAACGTGCCGTCGGACTTGTACTTGGTCTTGTACACCCACTTGGTGTCGATTACCTTGCGTTTTGGTGGTCGATCCACAAGGTCCCAAGTGTTGTTCTTCATTATGGAGCCATACTCCGACTGCATAGCCTCCATCAACCTATCATCACCCTGTGCCTCTTCAAGACACTTGGGTTCTTCAGCACGGATCACCTCTGTCATCAAAGCGTAGTTGACCAAGTGTTCCTACGCCCTTCTTTGCTCCTCTAATTGGATCGGCAGTATTCAGATGGTTCCTCCTCGATGGCTAGAGGTTCTCTGCCGTCCAAAAGCTGCTTTACCCACTTCGGGAATGGCCATTGCCGTTGTGGTTCTGCAGACTCTTCTTCCTCTTCTTTATCTTGAATGCTCCCAAGCACCGTTGGGGGAGTTCGGTCTGCTGTTGGTGGTTGTACTGGATGGATATCTTGATCCTAGTTGTCTGGGAAGGAAGCATCCTCCTCCAATTGATGCGGCTGTTCTAAGAAGACCACATCGTGACTTATTATTACCTTCTTGGTAGTAGGATTATAGAGACCCTTTTCCTCTTCAGTGTAGCCCAAGAAAATACACTTCCGGCTCTTCGGTTCCCATTTGGTCCTGTTAGCATCAGGAACATGCATAAAATAGTCACATCCAAAAACTCTGAAATGTACAGCTGAAGGTTTCTTACCAGAAAAGGCTTGCAATGGAGTCATTCCGTTCATAGCCTTCGTGTAGCTATGAGTCAAAATGTAAACTGCCGTGTTACATGCTTCAGCCGAGAAAGTCTTTGGCAAATCTTTCCCTTTCATCATACTCCTGCCCATTTCGCAAATGACGCGCATCTTGCGCTCTGCTACTCCATTTTGCTGTGATGTATGTGGCGGGGGTTTCTGCCTCTTGATCCAATGACTTTTGCAATAACTTTCGAATTCACTTGATGTGAACTGTCCACCTCTGTCTGATCTCAACTTCTTCACCTTCCTCCCCGTTTATTTCTCGACGATTACATGCCATTCTTTGAACTTACTAAAAGCCTCATCTTTAGTCTTCAAGAAGTATATCCATATCCTTCTACTGTAGTCGATGATCAGCGTCATGAAGTAGTAGGAACCACCCAAAGCTTCCGTCTCCATCTTTCCGCAGAGGTCCATGTGAACGAGCTCTAGAGAAGCCTTTGCCTTGCTGGCCTCTTTAGGAAAGGGCTGCCGATGCTGCTTGCCCATCATGCAAGCTTCACATACATCGGGCAGATCTGTAATTTCTGGTAGGTCTACAATCATTCCACTTTTATGCATCTCCTTTAAAGAACTAAGGTTTAGATGACCAAACCTCTCATGCCACAGCTTAGTGTTCTTCACATCAGCTCGAGTACTAAAAGGTGAGAGTTCGTAGATGTTGTTGCGCCGTGTACCTTTACCAACGACCTTTCCTTGAAGATCCAAAATCTGTGCACTATTCTTATCGAATTGAACTTTGAGGTCCCAATCCGTGATTGCAAAAATGGACAACAAGTTCCTCTTGATATCTGGCACATAAAGAACATCGGACAACTGTTTTACAACTCCATCTGACTTGAGAGCAATCGTACCTTTTCCTTTTGCTGGACATTTTGCATCATTGCCGACTGCTACCAGAATGTCATTCCCTACCGAATGTAGAGAGGTATACCAATCCTTCCAACTAGTCATGTGGCGCGATGCACCACTGTCAATAATCCAAGGTTCATCCGCAGGTACATGAACTGCCTCCGTGCAAATCTCCTCAATCGCTACAAACAGCTCTACTGGTATTGCTTGCGCACTGTTGCTGGACTCTTTCTTTACTCCATTCTTCTCATCTGCAATCTTCTTCCGGCACTCATTTTGCTTGTGCCCTGCCTTGTTGCAATAGAAGCACTTGATCTTCTTCTTTCTCTTTTTATCATCAGAAGAGGATTGGTTGCCAGAGTCCTTACCCTTACCTTTCTTTGATCCAGTCGAGAGAGCCGAATCTTCTCCAGTCCTCGTCTTTTGACGCATCTCCTTCTCCAGAAGCATTACGCTGAAATCCTCAAAGTTGAGGGGCGGATTTCTGTTTTGCGTATTCAGCGCCGTAATAAGACCGTCATACTTTGGTGGGAGAATCCGTATGCACCTTCGTGCTAGATTCTCGCTGGTGATGGTGATGCCAATCGCAGTCATCTGATCACGCAGATTCTTCACCCTGGTGATGAAGTTCTCTGTCGTTTCAGACTCAGATAGTTTCTCTTTCGCGAGTTGAGTCTCCAGATTTTGAATCCGCCTCTGTTTCGTGGTCTCGTACTATTTTTCAAGACCGTCCATGCCTCCTCCGTTGTGGTGACATGTTGAATTAACGCCATGACAGAATCACTTACATTGCAGACAATAGAACACAATGCATCTGCATTTCTTCTTGTCCACGCAAGAATCTCATCCGCAGTTGGTACTATCTGTTGTGCTGCATTGGCTGGATTCGGTCTCACAACCGGCTTCAGGTCCACCCAGTAGCAGTATCCCAAAGCTCGTATGCGCTTAGGATGGTCTTCATCTTGAACTTCCAGAGTGGATAGTTAGTGCCATCCAACTTTCCGCTTTCGCCGAACGGTGGGATTCGCAGTCTTGCGGGCTAGGCCATCTCTCACAATCTACTCGCAAACAAAAACACACTACCAAATCTTCTTGCTAGAGCCCAAGCTTTGATACCATGTAAGAAAAAAATACAACGTTTGTGCTCAACAGATAACAGGATCTCGTATGCAAGAGAGAAAAGCAGCCAGTATGGAGAATCAAAAATTTGATTACTGTAAAACTGGTACAATAGATGGTGCTGCCTCCCAGCCGTGCGCTCCTGTGAGAGAAGCTTCGATGGCATGCTGAAAATAGTAGAGGACGGAGGCTGGATGCTAAGGAATCAGGGTTGCTATAGCCACTGATGATAATGGGCTTCACGGGCTTGCTCTTATATAGCCACCCCCACCAGTCGTAGTCGGTTAGGCTCAATTGGAAGACCGACCCAGTCCGCCCAAACCGGCCACCTGGAGGTCGGTCCCAAAATAGGCCACCGACCACACGACAGAACCGTGGCGTAGAATAAAGCAACTACCCTACGGTATCCCACAGCCATCCGGGATCATCTAGGGCTCCAAACAGGCCCCGCAACCCGAGAGTGGGCTGTCCCGAGAAATGCTCCGTCTACCCTCAGTGTGGTCAGTCATGGGATGTGTTCCCGCACTTGCATGTAGCCTAGTTGACGGTGTGCCAATCCTATCTGAAGCCGTCTAGCCATCAAGCCACACATGGCCCCCATCTGGTGTCCAAACCAAGACCTACCAGATAACCGAGCTACTCAAATGCCTTCTCCTCATATGGGGGGCTTCCAAGTAGAGTTAGCTAGTTCCCGCATAGTTATATGAGAGTGGAGCATTGATATCTAACATCTAGCTATATGCTTTCATTCTAGCCAGTGCAGGCAGTTTGTAGCAATTCACATGTCTGCATCTATTCTTGCGTGTGTGTGGAGGGCACTACAGTCTAGCAAGCATCTTGTTCTTGTGTTCTTTCATGGTATCAGAGCCAGGTCGAAGGCTAGACCTGTAAAATCCACTTCCTGGATAGTTGTTTAGCCAAATAGAGATCTAGCCTTGAGTCCCACCCTGGGTAGACTTCTAGATCACGCAACACACACATTTAGAGCATGGGTACTTGAGCTCCAGAGGGTTATCTTGCAAGCTTCTCTGAAGAGTATTTGTGATCCATAGCTCATAATAGAAAGAAATTCAATCCTCATATTGAGCCAGAGAGGCATCTCTGATTACTTGCATATCTATAAAAGGCCTACTTATCGTAGCTCTGTGGAGAAGCATCAAACAACAATAGTTAGTGAAGACAAGCAAACAAAATACTCACAACTAGGCCAGAGACGAACTAAACAATGGCACATCCGCTATGGAAGGAGTCTATTTGACGGGCTATGTAGCAGACTCAAGAAGATCTTTTGCAACAACGTAGCTAACAATCGTGATCAGATAGTAGCACGATAAGTAGTGCAAGACGTTGATGTTGAAGGGACATAGCATGGAGGAACGGAATGGAAAGCAAAGGAAAGCAAATGAAAGTACAAAATGGAAGGTACAAGTGCAAGGCAATGTAACCAAAATTTTCACATGTAGATAGCTTGATGTTGACTGACATGAAAAGACTTAAGAAAAGTACAACACTATATAGTGTGAGCCTCTATACTCTAGAAAGTCACAATGCATATGGGATAATCTCCCATATGACATATGGCATTGTCTAGGACTCACTAGACTATAAAATAAGTCCTAGAGACCTAGGACACACAAATACACTCACTTTGACTTCATATTCCAACATCCCCCCATGAAGGAAAGGTGAGGGACTACTGGAATGACAATGATGGAGTCTACTGCTCTGTGCACCCGAAGTAGCTCAGAGACTCAACTAAAGCATGGCTACCTGACCAACACATTGGTCTAGGGAATGCACCAACATCCCGGAACTCAGCCAGGCGTGATAGAGAGACCCATCAAAGCCAATAGAAAGGCTCCCACAATACATCCCCCCATGGCTTCATAACAGAACTTAGTAGGAAGCCACACACCACTCATAAAGGAAATAAAACATCATTTGAGGAGGACTATCCAAGGCTGAGAATCTTTATTGACTCGGGAACACAAGACTCATTATCACAAGCACTTTTGGGAAACTACCCAGGGCAGACTACCCAAGCACACATAGAATAGATCAAAAGCAAAATTCCCGATCATCAGGTACATATACCTCTGAATGGAGAGAGAGATCTCTGATGTTGGTAGTGAGAGCACTTTGAATCTGATCCCTATACCAAAAGACCTACAACCCGGATAGGCTGAAAAGCAGACTCAAGCAAGATGTCCTCTGTGGACCTGAACAATCTGCCACCATCATGCACACCAAAAACCAAGGCATCCTCATGTGCATTTCGAAAGGCCAAAACCTGAAGAGGAACACCCCCTCTCATAAAAGCGGCATATCATCTGTGTCTACCCAATCCGCTGGAAGGGCTGCCTGGCTTCTTCAAATCTCGGCGGCATATTGTTGGAAGGTGATTATGGACAGGGTGTATTGAAGCCAGAAGAGTACTTGCTTGAGAAATCAATGAGAGTTGATGGTCCAAATTATCTAGAGATATGCTTGCCATTTCATTTCCCGAGATGGTTCTTTTGTTGTGGACCTTGCCAGAGGGAGGATGGGTTGAAACAAACCCGAAAAGCATGGTACCTGGAAGACTCTAGGTTGTTCACTCATTATGAGGGGGACATGTGGAAGATGGTGGCATCTGGATTGCTCGAGTTTGAAGGTTACAGATGGGTGCTTACAGATGGGGAGGTGACCTTTCCAACAGCCCCTCTCACCGACATATCTCGGCCCAATGCCAACTAGTCGATGAAGTTGCTCCAGCAGCTCCCATGATGAAACCCTCTGGAACAATTTGGATTCCTTGCTTTTCAGCAAGTGGCAAAAAAAAGGACTCAATAATTAAATACCGTGCTTACATCAAACCATATCTTATTATACCTCCTCTCCATAAAGTTTTCTTATCACTTTTTGTGGCTCTCATCAGAGGCTTCATCAATGAGAAATAATGATTGTTTCACTAAAAAGTGAAAAATCTACTAAGAGTAAATATATGTTGAGACTATTTTTATACTCTTAAAAATTAAATTCAGAATTTACGACTCCAAATGATATAATTTATAACTTATAAACTTGTAGATGTCCTCAAATGGCTTTTTTTGTTTCGATTTGAGTAGCTAAATGACTATATTTTGACATTGGATGTGAAAGTTATGACATTTAAAAAAATGTTTTCCAAGATAGTTTTGCTGGCGAAACTACCTTGGAAGGCTTCCTACAAATGGATTTCTTTGGAGAATCCCCCCACGAAGAGGGGTGATGAGAGCGTTTCTTCAAAGTCCAAGGTAGTTTCACGATGAAACTGCTTCCTTCAAATGAGTTTCTTTGGAGAAATCCCCCATGGGGAGGGGTCATGAGAGGTTTTCTTCAAGTATACTCCCCTATCAAATAGGAGTTATGCAGGGATTTTCAATGAGAAACCCACTCTACATGGTGATTTTTTTAAATCCTTTCCATCCCAGTATCTACTGTGCCTAACATCATTGTCATTATTAGATGAAGTTCTCCACCTTTGTGTCAATATCTATGGACACAATAGGCATTCTCATTTGAAGTGGAAATGTGCTTTCTTTGTAATTAACTATAAATATATAGTTTCTATGAGAAACATGGTTTTAGTAACATATCCTAATATGTCTTTTTTTGAAGTAGAAATGTGAAATTTTTGTCTTTTGCATGGAGGTTTTTGCTCAGAAAAGGGCCACTCCCGCCAGCACATAGCCCCACAAAAGGGTCCCCACAACCCCATAAATAGGAGCTGGTGGGTCGTTTGAAGAGCCAGCAAGTCGACCAGGGAGGGAAGTTGCTGGTTGGTTATTGTGTGGCCCCTTGGGGCGTATAAAAGCAGCCCCTTGGGGGCATTCTACATCATCCACCAGGACAGCCTTCAAGGAGCAGACTGACTTAGAGGAGCTATCCGAGAGGTTCATGGGCTGCTCATCACCATTGACTGCTTGAAGATCTCTCAGAAAGCATGAAGACACTCTTCAACAGCATCTAAAGCACATGGAGTCCCTCATCACACAACTTGCTGCTTTGAAGGCCCCTATAGGGACAGATGATTAAGTTGTTGTCCTCCTCTCAAGCATTGAAGACATTCCAAAGTACTGGGAGGTAACTTCAGCACTACGGGTAGCAAAGATGGACACATTTGCTACACCTTTTTCAAAGGGTAAAGGTATATTCAAACCTCTCAAGTGCACATACTATGGGAAGCTTGGTCAAATCAAGGATCGTTGCTTCAAGAAACTTGCCAAGCAATAGATCAAAGACCCTACCAATTTGGTTACGGCTGTCCATAGTGAAGCAGAGGAAGGAGATCAAGATCCGCCATCACTGACACATTGAGAGATCCATGAGCCTCGCGACTTTGCATTTGAAGTTTTACATGAGCTTGATGTACTTGGGTACTCTGCCCTGGGCAGTCCCCCCAAAATTGATGTAATATTCTCCTTGAGTCATTGAGTCCATAAAGGTTCTCAGCCTTGGATAATCCTTCTCAAATGATGTTTTATTTCCTTTATGAGTGGTGTGTGGCTTCCTACCATGTCCTATTATGAAGCCAGGGGGGGATGTATTGTGGGAGCCTTTCTATTGGCTTTGATGGTCTCTTTATCAGGCCTGGCCGAGTTCCAGGATGTTGGTGCATTCCCTAGACCTATGTATTGGTTAGGTAGCCATGCTCCATTTGAGCCTCTGAGCTACTTGGGGTGCACAAAGCAGTAGAGTCCATCATTGTCATGTTCTGTTTTTTCTTCCATTTCAGTAGTCCCTCACATTTCCTACATGGGGGGGTGTTGGAACATGAAGTCAAAGTGAGTGTTCTAGGTTTGTTTTTAGAGTCTAGTGAGTCCTAGACATGCCACGTGTCATTATGGGAGTTATCCCATTTACAATTGAGTCTAGTGTCACACTATATAGTGTTGTACTTGTCTAGTGTCACATCAAAGTGGTCTACATCAAGCTTTTCTATCATGTGAGTATTTTGGTCAACATTGCTTTGTACTTTCCATTTCCTTTCATTGCTTTCTAGTTCTTTCCTTTCTTTTCCATTCCGTTCCTTCTACCATGTGCCTTCATGCACACCCTCTGTTGGTTTATTTCTAACATGGGATGAGAGCCCAGATAGGAGGCTCACAAGTGTGGGAGCTTGAAGGCCCCTTGGGGGCATTCTACATCATCCACCACCAGGGCAGCCTTCAAGGAGCAGAGGAGCAGCACACCTAGGGCCTATATCCAGAAGGACCAAGGCAGACTGTCCGCTGTAGAAAAGCTCGAAGAAGGGCTGCACAACTAGGATGACACTTAGTGCAGCAAGGTGTGGAGGATCAGATACAGAGACTAAGGTCTAAATACGCTCATTAGGGACCACGTGGACTCAAGGTTCTAGGAGTGTCTCAGAGATAGTAGGACAAAACCTTTTGGTGAGGACAAAGGACCACAGTTTAGTGGGACTTTGGCCCTCTATTGTATTGTGTCCATTGGACGGAAATATTATGTTGGTCGTATATCTCTTATGAGCATTATATATTTGTTGATTTGCACATCTATGCGAAGCACATTACATAAGAAAGTTTGTGATTCCACCCACACCACCACTTTGTGAGATTCTGGGCTATTCTATCAGCATTCTGCTATGTATGCCCTCTGTTAGTTGATTTCTAACATGGGATCAGAGACTAGATAGGAGGCTCACAAGTATGGGAGCTTGAAAGCAAGGACCTTGTTGAAGGACGACCTTGATTCGAGGCTTTAGGGAATCAACTTCCACGAATGAAGGACTGTGCCCTTGCAAGAAGAAGGGCGATTCAGGTTCACTCAGGTGTATAAAGAGTTATTGTCTACAGATGGTGGTGTTTGCTTTCGAATTTGCTGTGGGGTATAGCAGCAGAGTTGTCAATTTCAAAAACAGAAGCCTCTTCAGCCACTGCTCTTCCTTCCTCCTCCTCTAGTTGAGTTTCTTCTTTCACCATCCCTGACTTTGGAGGACAAAACAAGGAGGATACTTGTACCGGTAGATGGAGACAAACTCAAAGAGTGGGAGGATAGAAATGCCCAAGCCCTGGCGTTGATCATTGGGACAACGGCGGACTTGGTAATTCCTCATATCTAGATGACTGACACGTCAATAGAGGCGTGGCCCATTCTGAAGGATTTGTATGAGACAGATAATACATCTCGGATATTGGCTCTTCAGCATCAACTCTACAACATGGATATGGATGAAGGAGATTCAGTTCATGTCCACTTGACGAAAGTTAAGGTGGTAAGAGATTAACTAGCATCGGTTGGTCAGAAGGTAGACTCAAGCCAGTTGGCCTTGATAGTACTTGGGAGGCTACCACGGAGTTTCAAGAGCTCCGTTATGACTGTGACAATAAGATAGAGGACCAAACCTTGGACCTTTGAGGAGTTGGGTCCTTTACTGCTACAGGAAGAGGCTCGAGAAAAGTTCTATAATAAAGATGACAACGACATGCTTTGCTGCCGAAGGACAGGGCAAGCTTAACGGTGGCAAGCCCAAGAAGGATGATTCTAGATGTGAAGAGGACAATTCCAATAAGAAAAGGAAGCTAAAGAAGAAGTGCTTCTACTATGATCAGCCAGGCCATTTTGCGGAGGATTGTAGAAAGAAGAAGGCAGATCAAAAGAACAAGGAGGAGTCGACAGATGGTGATACAAAAGCTTTGGCTAATGTGGTGGTTGGAGAAGTGTCCTTTGTAACATCACTTATGTGTTACTGAGGAGTCAAATATGCAAACCTAGAGGTCACAGTGAAGATGTTTCATATTGAGATGTGGACTGACAGGGAGTTAGGGACCTTTATGAAGGTGAAGGACAGCAAGGAGTGCTTGGACGCTTCCAAGTGCTTGGCTGTTGATACTAACATCAGAGTTGATTCCATGGAGTGCCCTAGGGTTTCAAGTTCAGATGTTTGCTGTAATTCCGAAGGGGGCATTACAGGACTACACAGGTCATTGGTATGTGCCTCCATGAGGTGCATGGTTTTCTTTCAGAGCAAGCACACAGGTAGGAAGACGTTTTGATCTGTACTTGATGTCATTAATTTGAGCCTTTCTAGCATGCTCTGGAGAGAATATGCTCTTCATGTGTCTCAAGAGATGTGAGAATCGAGATAGGAAGGAATGTGCCTTCTTGGAAGGCAGAAGGGGACGTGTGGGTGCTTCGTTAAATCTCGGAAGCATATGTGCTTCTTCAAATCTCGGAAGTAGATTGTTGGAAGGTGATTATGGACAAGGTGTACTGAAGCCAGAAGAGTACTTTCTTGAGAACTCAGTGAGAGTTCATGGTCCAAGTTATCTGGAAATATTATTGGGATTTCATTTCTCGAGATGGTTCTTTTGTTGCGGACCTTGGCAGAGGACGCAGGTTGAAACAGACCCTGAGAGCATGGTGCCTGGAAGACTCCAGGTTGTTCACTGGTTATGAGGGGGATAGCTGGAAGATGGTGGCATCTGGATTGCTTGAGTTCAAAGGTGGGAACGTGACTGTGACTGAAGGTGGTGGTGCCATCTGATGCTACATTGGATGGACCTGTGCACTAGGATGGTTTGTTTGTGCAAGACTGAACTTGGCGGAGTAGGAGCCACTGGTTGAAAAGCCAGGAATCGAATTCGACACCAGATTGTTCGAGGGTTTCATCATGGGAGCTGCTGGAGCAACTTCATCAACGAATTGACCTTGGGCCGAGATGTGTCGGTGAGAGGGGGTGTTGGAAAGGTCACCTCCCCATCTGTAAGGCCCCAAAGGAGGAGAGCATGGGGGAGGGAGATCTAGGGCAAGATCTGCCCATAGAAAAGGAAAAAGGGGGCTGCCACATGGGCAGCACCTCACAACAAACAAGGCGGGGATTATTCCAGGGCAAAGGCTGCGACAATTGGCAAGGTCTTCAGGGCTGCATGTATGCTCTGCATTGAAGGAGTGTATCCTCTTCAATTTGTCTCTCGTGCTGGGCAGATTTTACAGATTCTTGTCTCCCTGGGGATTCTTGGTCTGGCCCATCTACCTTGTTCTACCTCTAGATTGTGGGAGCTGGTGAGATATCTTCCCTGGGATATTCCTGCATTCATACATCTCCATCGGGTTCATTTCTCAGTCATAAAATTTCGACTTTGTTCCCGGTTCTTGCCATAATTCTGTAGCATTTTCTGCATTACTAGCTCTCTGATTTCCCCTTCTTCCTCTGGGATATCTACATCATCTAGCCCCCCCACCATCCATCCACTTGACGCTGAATTCTTCGTTGCCTCCATGGCTCTGTATGGGAACCTGCTTGTGTCCATCTTCATTATCTTGGCACAGAGCTTCCCCTTCAAGCTGTCTCTGCTAACATGATGGGATAAGGGGTTTGCATATCGATCCCAGCTCTTCTATGAGAAATCTTTCGTGAATTGTTTCTATCCTTTTTCAAGAGATTCTAATTCAAAACCCTAAAAGATATGCCATCACAAATAATGTTATCTTATCACTTCTGTGAAGATTTGAGATTGACATTGATCTTTTATAGTAGGTGCTTTATATCTGAAAGCGTATTGGTTTAACGGTTGTGCAGCCATTTTTCTATTTTTGGTTCAACACTGCCTTTGTGGAAGGCGACATGTTTTCCCTTACATCTAAATCAGAACTAGATAAACCCTCTAAAAAGCTTGATGATGATACACAGGTTCTCTCTCTCTCTCTCTCTCTCTCTCTCTCTCTCTCACACACACACACACACTTTTTCTTTTTCTTTTTGGCGAAATCTTTGATTGATTATATTATATAAGTAGCAACCTCAAAAGAAGGTGCTACAATTACATCAACTGAAAAATTCAGTATATGCCAAAAAGACCTCATGATCTATGCAATGGGTCTCTCACACACCGACACACACACACACACACACAAACACACACATTTTTTTTGGGGTGAAAACCTCAACACAAGACAGATATCCATCTCTCTCTCTCTCTCTGTCTCTCTCTCTCTCTCTCTCTCTCTCTCTCTCACACACACACACACACACACACACACATATCAAGCATGCAATTGCAGGTGCATGCACAGAGAGAGAGTGTGCAGAGTGCACATATGCATGTTTATGTACTTGCATTTTCATAGGCTTGTTATTCAGGTCAAATCATTCTCTTTTAGCTTTGTGCATAAAAGCAATGCAGTGTCTCCACATTTGTGCAAAATGTGCTTCAATCCTTTGTTTTCATATACGTTTCATATAGGTCTTTTAAAGTTTCCAAACATTCTCACAACAGTTTGCTCAATGACTGTTTTAAGTTTCAGGTTCAGGTTGTTTTTTCATCCAGACCTACACAAGAGACTCAGAGATAGTGATTCCATACATGATGGAGAAATCAAGACGATAGAGCAATTAACAAAACAGTTGTCTTCAATAATCCACATTGAACCTATTCTTTGATAGTCTAGAATCGAGATAGTGATGCCATTCATGATCCGTATTGCACCTATTCTTTAGTAGTTTAAAGTCGTTTTCTAAAGTATAATGTACGGCAAAGGAAAAGTTATGAGCTAGAGATTAACCTAGACATTGTATTATAATTGCCATATTGAATTTTACAGATGTAAATTGAAATCCGTTACTAACTATAATCACATAAATTTTTCCAAGGAAAAAAACAGTGACAATTCTCATTTTAAATTTTGTATGGTACAAATTCAATGCATTGTATTTTTTAAACAACAGAGCTTGAATGTCCATAAGCATTACTTCTATTTAGCTCAAGCTAACCTTAAACAAGCTAAGCCAATATCCAAAATGGCATGTACCAAAATTCAACTTATTATTCGATTGCAAACCTTTTTAAAACTCATTGCATTAATCTCGAATTTAGAGAGGGTGTTATTCTGTTAAGTGGGTTTCACTCCATTACAACGGAGAAGCAACGAAGGAGAGGAGGAATATTGAATTTTATCAATTTATCATAAATTAGGATGTGAGGTAGAAGAAGATTTCTTGAACTTGTGATTAGTGTTGTGTATCGTTTTATTTTGTCAAAAAAATGATGCCTTTAAGTATGGGCTATTGAGTTATGAACAGTGTGCATGGAGGTTTGTATTCAGATCATGCCGTGGTTAGGTGCATGTGCCTACAGACGGTTTGCTTGATTTTGTACATTTCATCGTAAGTAGAGTCTTAAGGCAAGGATATCGGTGGCATGACTGGAAACCGTTGGGCAGTAGTACATCAAGTATTGCAACGTGCTTGAAATATGAGTACATGTCCTGAACTGTGAGAGCAAATTGCATCGTGTCGAAGGTGTCCTGTTGATTTCGATCCTATGTGTATGCTTCACAATGGATGGCTTTTCAATAGACGTCTGGCCATCGTGAATAGTAGGCTACTTGTTAGAGGTCTCCTTTCCAATCCCATCGCCCAACCTCTCTTAGACAAACCCTTCCCCAACCCGTCTCCCCACAACCCCCTCAAGTTTCTTCTGTTACTTAATCCTACCCCGGCTTCCACACTTGATTCTGCAACTTCCATCGGAGCTTTGGCGACAATGGTGACAAATCCATGGACAAATAGAGCTAGATTTACAAGAGGGCAAGATTAAAAATGAAATAATCAGAAATTCCTCAGCCATGTCTACCTCTTATTAGGGTGGGTTCACATCATGCCCCAATGGAGAGGAGGCACATCGTCACTAAAAGATGATTGGCTAGGAATTTTGTAGGCCCGGTGCATTTCCCGCCCTTTTCTTTTCTTTGGCCAAGCAGTTGGGCGGCCTACTACAGCTGGACACTATTTCTTTTTCTCCACGTATGGGCCCATCTCAGCTATTGGTCCAAGTAGGACTAGGAACTTGTCCTCCACATTTTCTCCATGTTCGGGCATATGGTGTGAACCTTGCCTTATCAAGACAAGCCAACTCGCAAGGCCTAATAGAAGAGATATTGAAATATGGAGGATACAAAGAGATACTAACCATGCTAACGTTTCCCGTAGAGTGGCAACTGAGAGCGATTCACCCACATCCGTTGATAAAAGGAAACAATTTTGTGCATGTCCGCGGCTGTCTGAGCGATTTTCTGCTATGTGAATCACACAGCGCGGACACGTTCTTCTTATATAGTAAATGATGGGATATATATGCATGAATCTGGTGGTAGGGTCTCGGGGCTCTTGCATTGAAGTCGTGGGTTCAAGTCTTGGTTGGAACCAATGACCTGCCAATTTTGCAGGCAAATAAGCTCACCTCTAAGGCTACCCATCAAAAATTCCTTTTTCTGCTTCCACGTAGGAATGGCCACAGCCTATTGTCATATGTGGACGTGTGTGAAAGGCTTGCAAAGGGGCTCTCGAGCCTGTTGTCGTATGTGGACGTGTGTGAAAGGCTTGCAAAGGGGCTCTCGAATATCATTGGTGCGAATCCCATTTTCGCCCATGTCAGCGGACGAGTGTGAATCCTCCATAGTAGAATTATACAAATTCACAAAGGAGAAGACAATAAGCAATTAAAGAATGATCACAGTAAGGAGTTTAATGGAAAAACTATATGGGAGTATACTTGAGCACCAAATCAATACTTAAACAAGCAAGAAGAAATACTCCTAAGCAATGCCTTTAGTTTTGCAGGTTAGTATGGCTTATAATTTGACATACATGAGTGTGCATATTGTGCTGTGTGACAATATGATCTTGTAGGTAATGAAGAATTATAAGAAGGAAGTGCGATTAACATACTTTGATTCTTTGATTGCTTGCTTCTGTTGGTTTAGTTGTCAATGTCTGTGCCTTCCTCATTTCAAATTTTTATGAAGCGTTGATATTCTATTGAGGAGGATGCTCATGAGCTAATTTGGTAAGAGAGGGACGAGTTGATTTGGAAGGGGGGAGGAAAGAGAGAGAGAGAGAGAGAGAGAGAGAGAGAGAGAGAGATCAGGTAGAATAGAAAGGAGTATGTGTATTGGATTGAGTGGCAAAACATGGCCTAAAATCACTGGACATACACTTTTGAAAAGAATTGTAAGGAGAGCACTACATGCAGGGCAGTGCTAATAAATAGCAGAAGGTGCCGGGCGCGCTCTCCTCAAGCAAAATTGTTTTGCAAGCAAAAAAAGATTATTATATTAAAGAAAAAGAGATTACAGTAGTGACATGCGCAAAAGTCTATATTTTGCGTAGAGCAGAGCATACAAAAGCGAAATCTGAAAACTGTCTACCACTATAAAGCAAAACCCTAAATAATTCTTGCTCTAAATCCTAGCACAAAGTGGACAGAACTGGAGTATGGTTGAATACAACAAGATTCCTAATTCTCCAAATTTTTTGAATCACAATTGATCATAGAAGATTTCAAATCTTAAACTGGAAGTCCATCATTTGACCACCACGGTCCCCTAAAAGAGCCACTTTCCATCGAGATTCAATGACAATATTGTGTTGTGCAAGCCACTTAAGGATAGAGCGCTAGACATACCAAACAATCGAATAGTCCTAGAACAGGTGAGCCAATCGGGCTTTACTTTTGAATTGATTAAAGAGTAGTAATCTATTAAAATTAGAATATAAACTAATGTGAATGGTGATAGATGAGATTTTGTTCATATACATTGTGAATTGCTTGCATTATGCATGGCATAACTTCATTGCTACCGAGGATAGAATCAACCCTCATGTTAGAAATTTTTTTTAAGCCATCCACTAACTTTCACATAAATGTGTCCTTGAAAAGTATTTTCATTGTAGCTTAGTATGAGTGGCAAAAAGTTGAGGCAATATTGTTGTATTGTGAACCATAAGACACGTGTACTTCTTTAAATGAAAAAAAGCTTTCTCTATCCAAAATGCATGTTTTTCCTCACATGTCAAAGAAGTCCATGAATTTGTGATTCATTTTGTACAGATCCCTTTCTCTAGGCTAGATGTAGTCTCAATTGTTGGTTTCAAATCAATAAATTCACAGAATTTTGATGTTTTTTGCCTTTTTTAAATTTTAACATTTGCGAAATTCTTCCACCAAAGAGTATATAAAGTATAACAAGAAACAACCACATGCTCTCCTCCCCTTAGTATTTCTTCAATAGAGTCAGATATATCCTTTTTCTTAATCCCATTGGAAGGTTCTTTTTGGTGACCTCTTCACTATTAGGAAGGAAGGCTCTTTGATCCTAGCACGAGAGGCCGGCTTGTGGAGGTCCCCATGGTTGGCTTAGACCCCGATAGTTGTGGATGTCGGATTACGAATGGCGGGCGCTCTTGGCACGATCGCTAGAGGCTGCAACTTCTTTGGGCTTCACGACTCATGAGAGTGGGAGCTTGGCAACCTTGTCATAGGGATTTGTCTAGAGGAGATGGGCACAGCATGTGAGATCCGCACATAGGAGGGCGGCTCATGTTGGGTTTTTGGCATGGATATTAGGTGGATGCAAGCTAGCTCAGGACTCAGCTAAGGGCTAGGGGATTGGCACCTTACACTTGGTATCAAAGAGAAATGAAGCATTTTCCTCCATATTATCAATCAAATGTTCTTCTACACTTAAAGTTATGCTCCTTGTTTTGGGCTTCCTTGTGTTTTTCTAAAGGTTAAAATCCACTCCTCCTTTGACCTTACAAGTAAATCCCAATATTTTCTATGTGATAATCCTATAATAACTTGAAATGTGTTATTTTTAATCCTCTTCCCATTTCAAAGAGGATTGATATTTAGTATTGAAGGACCTTTTACATTTTGAGGAAAGAAATATAATTTGTGAGGATATAACCATTCCTTTTATGAGGACACATCCATTCCTTTCACTCCCTTTCCTTTGCCACCCATTATCCTATATGTGTTACTATCAAGCAAGTCAATCATATGCATGGATTTCTATTTACAACACCTAAATCCCAATGCCCATATGCTCCTCATTTATCATTCTATTTATTTTTTATCGCTTAAGTGGATCTGCGTGATCCATCCCTCTTCATGGCCTTGTATGTTCAATTGAGATCAAAGTGCACATCATTCTTTGTATAGTTTCTTAAACGATTCTTTGATGATTATTTTCTTAAGTTTGATGCAATCATAGGGACATCTTAAATGTTTAGACACAAAGTTTTCTTCTGTTTAATTTTGTAAGTGCATCCTTTTGCATTAAACATTATCTCAAAGTTTGCAAGATTCTCATATATTCGTAATAGAACATCACTCATTGACACACATTGCCTGGTTATCACAACAACACAACTTTCTCCACAAATCTTACTAAGGTCAATGTACTCATCCATATTAAACATCACTAATGATACCTTGTCCTTTCTCAGTGTTCATGAATTCCTCCACTCAAGATAAGATGCCACTTCTCAAAGCTTTCACTTTCTCAATTTTAGTGAATTGATCCACTCACAACAAGGTATCACTTTTGTAATTTAGTACACGAGATCCGTAGCCAAAATCATCCATGAGAAAAGGACACAACTTCTATAATTTGGAAAGCAAATCAATTCAATATAGTGATTCATTCTTGGAAGATGATCCAAGATTGTTGCTCTATGCATTACTTAATGGTTGTGCAAGCTTCACATGTCGGTAAGGCTTTTTTGTCCCATGTCATAAAATCTTTGTTGGATATACTATAGGACATCACATCTCCAAGAGTATCCGTATCTCCACATTCAGCTTCAACTCAACATGTAGCTAAGAATCTTTGGTACCATAACTATCGTATTTTCTTCACCAAGTCTTCTGAAATGGAATATGGCAGTTGGATGATGATCATTGATTTGAGCAAACGCTTACAACAAAAAGTTACCTCCTATGTTGGAAACAAACTTTGCCACCATTTCCATTGTCAACTTCCTTTACGAGTTGTAGGAACAATCAACAAAAACATTACTCAACTTAGTGATACAACGCTTTTATAAGATCATTTCTTTTAGTTTGTGTTTCATCTAGGTCATGGTGATAGAACTTTATAAGGCCTTGTTCTGAGCTAGTCAAACTTATGAATTCTCATATAATGTGTCAAACATCATCTATATAATGATGGGAGCATAGTGCACAAGTGTTAACAAACTGTGCATCCATGTTTATACCATATGTATATCTATCTAGTGCTTATCAAACTTTGCATATAAATTTTTTTGATAAATTTTCATATAGTTGAAAAGTTACATAAGGATCAGACATCATTTTTAAGGGAAGGCATTCATATTTTCAACTATACATGGTACATGTGTCAAAAAATTGTGGATCAATATGATTATATCATATACATATGAGTTAGATGGTCATGCGACTTCGCATGGACCTTTGTTTATGTAATATCTAGATGCTCCTAAAGTCTAATAGATTTTAGACATCAATATAGGAGGGTGAGAGAGAGACATTTCTATATTGTACTATTGTACTATCTATTGCTTGAGGTAGCTATGGAGTTTTTTTGAATGTATTAAAGAATGAATACAACAAAAATACAAGTCTTATACTTTCATTAATACTATGCATAGCGATGAATTTGAGATCTAAATTTGAACTTCGAGAACTGCTATCCATAATTAGCATATGCGAATGCCAATATGCGAATGCCAATTTGAACTCTGAGAATCACTATCCATAATTAACATATGCTAATGCTTGTTAAGTTTTATGTATATGGACAAATGCTTAGATCTACAAAGTCTAGCAATGTATTGTGTAGCCTTGCTATTTATGGTTCAATCTCCCCACGCATATGCGTGTGCGCGCACATGCAATGCATGTTTCATGAAATAGTGCTAGTACTATGTAGCCTTGACTTCTTAATATCTTCCATTTGCATTTAAAGCACCCATCTTTGCCCCCAAAAGAATTCTCCTAGAATACCATTTTCTCAGCCATTGACCACTCTTCAACTATTTTATTCGTAGCTCACAACCCAAAATATTTTTAAACTTAGCCCAAATTCATATGTTTAGATTAGTTGCTCCAATTACAAACACTAGAAATGAAAGACTTGGAAACCCTTCCTTATAGACATAGTTCCAAAATGCATCTCAAAATTGTGTTCTCGAATCCCATCATCTAATATTCGCACACATATTATAAATACTAAAGTCTTCAAGCTATTGTATGACAATGACACTAGCCATTTCTTGCAAAAAGGAGTTCATGCTACACTTCTCAAAACTATCCTTCCCACTTCTTTGAGCTCTTTTCCCCCGTTCAATGGAATACATTCATAAGATTGTGTAATATCTACCAAAAATCTAGAAAATATACTCCTATAGGATCAAGCATGAAGTCAAAAATAGAGTCAATCCCCTCACCGACACTCTACTCTTATAGCTCCTCCAAGAAAAATTTCATTCGCCATAAATGGAAACTTTTTCTTTAACTGCACAATGCAAGTCTTAATTAAGCATGTATTGATAAGTCCCACCTCATCATAGATGCATCCACAAAGATGGGTAATCCATCAAAATGAATCTTAAAGTGCTTTGTAATTACCCATATGAACAAAAGTTTAGTAGAGGAATGCTATAACAAGAAACAATGGTACTTGTTTTGGACCATTAGTTCAACTATTACAATAGAATCATTTACCACTTCAAAGTCTCCACCATTCAATCTCTCCCTAGTACGGCCAATAGTAAACTTTTAACATAAAACAGCCATGTTCTTTTGGAACCTTATCAAACCAGTGTATAAGAAAATAATATTTTAGAATTTTTGAGGGTCTAATTAGCCATATAGTCCCCTAAAAAGACTTTTGTATTGACCTTATAGGAGGGCATTTCTCTATATTCCTTAGACGGCCAATCATCCACATATCTTCAAATAGAAGGAATAAAGTCTTAAGGAGAATAGCCAAGATTCTCACCAAGTGCACTCTAATGCAATCATAGCCCCTTTGATGCAAGGTTTATTTTTGGGATACAATTAACTCCATTTTAAAGTTCCCATGTTAGACCACTATAACCAATAACATCAGGATCACACATAACAACATGTTTCTTGCATTTATTAATAAACATTTGAAACTTGTAGCACATAGCGAGTGTGCGTGAGGAGCAAGTTTTTTGAGCGAGTTTTTTTGGCAACCAACATGTTTTGTTCCACCTATTCCACTTATGACACATCTGTGTGTGTGTGTGTGTTATCAACATCTTACCATCCCCCCTCTCTATGACCTCTCTCTCTCTCTCTCTCTCTCTCTCTCTCTCTCTCTCTCTCTCTCTCTCTCTCTCTTTCTCTCTCTCTCTCTCTCTCTTACACACCCACACACACATTATTCTTTTTGTCTATTTTCTCTCTTCATCCTCCTTGTCCTCATTGCAGCCCTCTATCTCTGTCTGTCTAATTCTATCACATTTATCTCTACCCCCTCTCTCATGCACGCACTACTTTCTCTCTCTCTCTCTCTCTCTCTCTCTCTCTCTCTCTCTCTCTCTCTCTCTCTCTCGGTGTGTGTGTGTATGTGTGTCTCATATGTCTCTTCATCCTATGTATAGACCCTCTATCTTCATCTATGTCTAACTCTGTCTGTCTAACTCTGTCACATCTCTCTCTACCCCCTCTCTCATGCACACGTTGTGGTCCGCCCCCCCCCTCTCTCTCTCTCTCTTTCTCCTTTTTTACCATCATAATTTGTCTTTTTTTCCCACCATTTTTTATAAATTTTTAGTTTAAAAGAGCTTCTAGAGGAGAGCTAGCATGCATAAAATCACACCAGAGATATAATTTCATGAAACTAACAAGAGAAATGAGCTCATTTCATTCATTTTGATACCACACATGACTAAAATTGGATATTTATAGCAAAAATTGTGAAATTTTTTAATGCCCAAATTGGCATCCAGAGGAGGGAGCCGGTGCCCTCCTTGGATACCGATTTGAGTTTAAAAAAATTTCTTTTTTTACTCTCTCTCTCTCTCTCTCTTGCCTTGATGTTGTCGTTTTTTCCCACCATTTTGGGCATTTTGGGCATTTGTGTGTGTGTGTGTGTGTGTGTGTGTGTGTGTGAGAGAGAGAGAGAGAGAGAGAGAGAGAGAGAGAGTTTCTTGCCTTGATGATTTGTCTTTTTTGCCCACCATTTTGAGAGAAAAATTTAGCATTTTGGGCATGTGTGTGTGTGTGTGTGTGTGTGTGTGTGAGAGAGAGAGAGAGAGAGAGAGAGAGAGAGAGAGAGAGAGACTAAAAAAAGAAATCAATGAAAATTAAAAAAACCCAAATTGGCATCCAAATTGGATCTTTGGGAGTTTTAAATACACCTAACCACTCCCTCTCTGACAAATCATCCTCCTTTAACGTTTTGGGATCATCTCCCGTCAAACTAAGGTCGTATTTAGCATGAAAAGCCTCCTTTGTAAGGCACAAACTCCTTTTCTTTGGATACTCTAGTTTGGGAGCTTTCCATCGCTCTGAACACAAAATGTGTCATGTTAAAGTGTATAAACGATGTGGAGAAGAGCCATAGACAAAAAATGAACAGGCATAGAAAAAGGATGAACCAACATTAGAAGAGGCTTACATGTCAACTCTACTCCTCTTTAGAGGGGTTTTGTCTTTTGCTTTTGGGCAAACCTCTGGTTTAGCTGCTTCCCTTTTTTATGAGTCCACAGGAGCAACTTGCTCTTTTCTCTTCGCAATGTTCTTTTGATCTAGAGCTATAGGTGGCTCTAGCTTCCTTGCAACCTGTTCTTCCTACACCTCCTTGCCTTCATGGAGTTGTGGAGACCATGCCCCCACTCACTCCCTTCCTAGCCATGATGGTCAGCAAGGAGCAAAATGAGATCTAGTCCATGCACTGGCCTTCAAGTCAGATAACAATTTTTGTACACAAAGCATACTATCCCCAAGCAGGGGAAGTAATCAAAGTAGTCCATTTCTTCGTATCAGATCACAAGGTGCATGACACATTGTTCGTCTAACATTGCTTTATGTTGCATTGTGATTGGCTACAAAAACAGGGTGTTGCTCCGAAAAGACATTGGGTTTGGTTAGATGGTGCGGCCTCATAGTTTAAGGCTACTAGGCTATTCTATTTTTTTGCAAGATATGTCGGACTAACAGGGATGGAGATGAGCTGGTTCTTTTTTGGATCAGGGCTTGGCAAGGAAGAGCATGATGGTGCTACAGCCGTGGTAAAAAGAACATTGACACATGAGCAATTAAAGCCTAGTAGTCCCGTCTTGAAGTGTGCAGCTGATGTGGTTACTTTTCTATAAGACTTCTTCTCAGAGTGAAATGTAGCATATTCTTCAAAAGACTTCTCAGAGTGAAACGTTGCATATCCTTCAAAAGAAAGGGAATGCAACCGTGTTTTTTGGGAGATTAAACTAGGAGATGTAAATAGAGAGGTGAAGTAGAATTGTGAGAGTATTTCAAAGTCTCGCTCCTTGCATACATTTCATGGTCACACCCTAACAGATCCAACTGCCCTGGCAACAAGATCATTGGCATGCTTATGTGAAGCATGCATGCATTCACAATGGAACTGCTACATTAACAAAGCCCATGTGCAGCCCTGGGTTTACCACACTATGGTACCACTACCTGATGATGTTGTGGTGAATGCAAATGAGATGAATGGATATGATAGTGTCATGTATGAAGGCCACTATGATGTGTTAAGTAGCAATTTGTGTGTTGGTGACACATTTCTAGGAAATCCAAATGTAACAACCAATGCTGAGGATGAAGATTTTTATCTTATCAAGTGCATTGCAATAAAGGAGAAGGTAGTAAAGGGGTACAATGATGAATGGAAGAATGTGATTGATAAAGTTTTGTATGTTGTGAAAGGGCTGTACTACACGCAACTGGATTCATACTCCTTCAGACTAGATAACAAGCAACCCCTTGTGCACATATTTTCAAATCTTGTACATTGCATCAAGATACCCATGGACCATATGCCAAATAGGAGGCAAATGTACACAATCACCCCAGAAAGTTATGAAGCAATCTATAATAGCATGCCCTTTGGGATTTGATACGAACCTTGTTAGTGTTGAAAGTGATTTTGATGCCTTGTTTGTGAGTTGTCTACTTAGCAAGGTGCTAGCTAGCAATGTATCTTTTATGTTAATCTTCTGCAACAATATGCTAGTGATCCGTGTGACACTGTTAAAGTTACTTTTATGTTAATTTTTTGCAACAATATGCTAGTGATCCATATGACACTGAAGTTAACAGTGTATGACATTCTTAGAAGTATCCAACGTGCGACAACGTTTGATGTGTGCTAGTCTATAGTGCGTTCAGTCTTAAATCCTAGTGTAGGGTGGTCTTGGATGTGCTAGTTTACTGTGTGTTCAGACTTAAATCCTAGTGTAGGGCCGTCTTGCTAGTTAACAGTCTGACACTGTTTGATGTATGCTAGTTAGCAACTTTACATGTGCTAGGTAACAATACTAACAGACTTAAATAATTCTTTTATGTTAATTTTCTTTAGCAATATCTTAATGACCATAAAGCAGATCTCCACAACTACAAAGTGCATGACAAATCTTGGATGTGCTAGTTGACACTGTTTGATGTATGATAATTAGCAATGTTAAATGTGCTACTTAACAGTGCTAACAAACTTAAATGATTTTCCTTAACAATATCTTGAGGGAGTAATGTCAGTACCCTTGTCAATATGGCCCTTGCCCATAAAGGGGACCCCTCAAGGGCCATATTGACAAACGTTTATCCCTAGAAAAGATCTAGGGATAAACGTTTGTCAATATGGCCCTTGAGGGGTCCCCTTTATGGGCAAGGGCCATATTGACCACCATTTATCTCTAGAAAGGAGCATACACAAAAATGCTAATAGGTAGAAAATATATTATAAATAGCAGACAATAAATGTTAACTACGAGAGAACGCATGGTACCTAACACATAACACATGCTAACAAGCATAGAACATATGATGCATAACATACAAAACATATAATAATAGGCAAGGAATATAGACTAAATAGCAAAGAATAGCAAAACATATGTTTCCTAACATAGAACATATACTAATAGGCAGAATATATACTAAATAGCAGAGAATAATGCTAACCCTTGATATATGCATCCCATAGGTTCAAAGTGTTCCCCACTGCAATTTGAATTTATGTAATGCAACAAGACTAAAAATTTGAAGTTTAGAGGTAAATTTTATACATTTATAAACTACTATATAATTACAAAGTTTGCATGTTCTTTATAGCATGAGACACACTCAACCTCACATCATCCAACTTACAGCATTAAATACATCCAAGCTCTCATCATCCAACTTGGTGTCTATTCGGTTTGCTAGTGAAAAATTGGAATGGCATTCTACAAGTAGCCATTGCCACAGCTAATTTGCAACTGTGTTAGTCAAGTATCCATTGATTGGAGAGGCTAGCAGGCCTTGAAGTTTTGGAATTATGACACAACATTGGCATGGATTTTTAAAACACTTGTAGGATGAGTCATCAATTATCAAAGTATTATTGTCATTAAACACTGGGAACCTGGCCTAAAAATCAGACAAACACTTGTACAAAATTGGCTTGTCTGTGCCAGGTACGGTCATTGAATCATCCTATAATTTACAATCTTCCTAGCTAAACATATGCCCTTCTAATTTTGTAGCTTGGTCTAGAAATGTTGTGTGCACTAGCCTCCTGACTTTGTGTTGCTGTGCACAACTCCAGATGTAAACACTGAAATGCTCCATGCACCATACTAAAAAGCTAGTTGCTTCTTTATGGATGCATACACACTCACGCCGGTTGAACGGCACCTTTGTCATCCAATCTGTGTGCCTAGGAATAAGGCCTACCCTTAAAACATAAAGCAAGACACCATTCAAGTCTAGTATGAGTGCTCTACGATCATTCTCCTCTGTAAGTGGCATATGATTTACATTAGGGATGCCAGTTTTAGGGACATGCATTACTCCACGATTTCCTCTATTTCTTCCTCTACTGGTAGTATTATTTTCTCTTGCGGCATCTTTCATTTTTTTGGTTTCCTAGGAGACAGTGGCTTTTTGTTCTCTAGTTGCCCAAGAGACAAGAATGTCTTCAAATGTTCATGCCACAACCTGATTGGTATGTGTACACATGGAAAGAAATGAAGAGGCATGTATGCTCATAAATACATCAAGCCAAACATTTATGACACCCATGCAACAAGCAAATTTGTAGCAGAGCATATGCCTTTGATGCCTACTTGCATGTGCATTTGATGGCCTGTAGGCATGCTCTCCATCTTCTTGATGAAAACATGTTCTGATAATACATTTTTCTTGATGAGTTACACATTGACGGATCTGCAAAAAATGATAATAAAATGACCAATACCTGAAGTAAGAAAGAGCTCCAAAACTGTTTGTTAGCAGTGCATGATAAGTAGTGCATCATGCATACTAAATAGCATGTCATGGGTGGTAATAAGTAGCATAGAGCATATGCTAGACATACGTTACCATTGAACATATGCTATCTAGCACAAGACAAACCCTAACTCAGAAGAGCTGCTACCTAGCCCAAAACATACGCTAACACAAAATATATGCTACCTAGCATACAACATATGCTAACTAGCATACAACATATGCTAACCAACTAGCCAAGGTACATCATATGCTAACATATCTAACATGCTAACTAGATGTGCTAGCTAGTAGCTATTTGCTAGCATACTATAGTGCTAGTTAGCATACTAAGCTAGCATACTACAATGCTTATTAGCATGTATTTAATAATGACAATTATAATATTACAATGCTACTTAACATAGTAGCAATACTAGTTCACATGCTACAATGCTAGTTAACATATTACAATGCCAGTTGGCAATCTGCACTACTAGTTAGCACACTATAGTGCTAGATTAGCATACTAACAAGTGCTAGTTAGCATACAATGTTAGAAAATATAAACTACATTGCTAGTTAGCAATGCATCTACACATCATGAGCTGCTAGTTAGCATAATCTAGGGCTAGGTATCAAAGAAGAATTATAGCAATGAAGCTAGATACCATACAATATTTGTAAGAGTTCTAGGTAAGTTAGCACAGTAAAGGTCACCTAGTAAACATGCTAGAAATAGCTAACTTCTCATATTCAAACCATGTAGTACAAAGATGGAGCACCCATATCAAAGCATATCAAATTGCTAGTGTGGTGTTTACAAATCCACACCATTGTTTGGTGTTTTAAAAACCCTTTGATTGCCATCAAAAGATACTTCTTTTTGCAGGCAGTCATGGGCAGGGGCCCGACAAAATCTATTCCCCACTTCTAAAATGGATGGATGGCATCACTGGATGATGTTGCCTAGGACGCAAATCCTTCCTTCCAAAGAATTGGCATGGTTCACAAGTTTTGCAATACATAGTGACATCCTTGAACAAGGTCGGCCAATAGTACCTAGCATGTAAAATCTTCTTAGCTATATAGTCACCGGCATAGTGGCCTCCACAAAATCCATCATGATAATGCTTCAATACCTTAGGTACTTCATCTGCATCAATGGCCCATCTTAGTACCCCATCCATGCCTTAACGGTACAACACCCCATCAAAGAGAGTGTAGCACCTACTATCTCTACGGATGTTCTTTCTCTCATAGCTAGTACTTTCTAGAGGAAAGGAGAAAGCGGTCAAAAACCTATAGATACCGCCATACCATGAATCCCCAACTTCCATGGCAGCTACAAGGTTTACATTGAGGCACTCCTCTAAATCAATCAAAGCATTCTTCAAGTTAGAACATCCCCCTTTTACAATTTTGAAAGAAAAATCATATTCTTGTAGAATTGCCAACCATTTGGCCAACCGGCCCATGGGATTTGGTGATTGAAGAACCTGCTTTGCAAGGCCATTGCTAAATATTATAATGAAGGACTTTCTAGCCACATAATGCTTAAATTTATCAATACAGAACACAAAAGACAAGGCATGCTTGTCAGCCTCAAAGTAGCATCGTTCAGTTTTGAGCAATTGTCGAGAAGCAAATCGAACGGGGTACATGAACCGATCCTCCACTTGTTGGAGAAGAATACCCACTAGAGTGTGCTCACCAAACCCAAGATTGATATAGAAGGTCTTTGACCAATCAGGATTGCGTAGAATGGATTCTGAAGCCAAAGCATTCTTGATTTGTACAAACCCTTGGTCATAATCCTCATCCCAAGAGAAATCAACCCCATCTTTTAACAGCATAGTCATGGGTCGTGTCAAAGTAGCATATTGATCAATGAAGCGGCGATAGTGTCCTGCTAGATTGACAAATGAAAGTACCTAATGTTTGGTTGTTGGCGGAGAGAGCTTGAGGATAGCTTCTACCTTCTTGAGGTCAGGCTTAATGCCCTCGGATGAGACAATATGTCCCAATAACCTCCCTTGAGTGGCTCCAATGGTGCATTTATCAAGATTGAGACTACCAGTCGCATCATTAACCCTTTGTAAGTCCATCCTAACCTTCATGACGTGCTCCTTACATGTCGAGAATATATAGAAATCATCTAAAAACACCTCTAAGAAAACCCCCAAATAAGGAGCAAACACCATCTGCATAAATCTTTGAAAGGTAGCAGGAGCATTGGTGAGGCCAAATGGCATCACTTTGAATACAAACCCCGGGGGATTCACTCTTCATTAAAGGGGGACGTCACCTGCGTGCATGAACTTCAAGAAAACCCCCTATTTAAGATCCATGTAGGATGATAAAACACCCCTATTTAAGCTTATAAGATACCACCAAAATTCTATTATGTCCCCCCCTTTCCTTAAATCCATGTTCTTTCTCAAGAATTTAGATTACACAATAAGAAATTTTAGACTACTTTTCTTGTCACTATTTAAAACCATACACAAAACCAAACTTGTTCGGACTAGTTACCCAAGGTAGCCTATACTATGTCCCCCCCTCTTAAATATGGCATGGGCCCCCTAACTTAAATTCAATATTGGGAAAAAATAAAAAGGGCCCCCACCCCTAATGTATAAGCTTATTCCTCATTTCAAAAAACCCCCCTTATTGTACACTCACGTGATATCATAAGTTCCCCCATGTGAATCCCCCGGGATACAAATGTCCCCCAAGGTGTGGCAAATGTGGTTTTGAGCACATCCTCTTTGGCAATTCTAATTTGATAAAACCCGGAGTAACCATCGCAGAAAGTATATATCTCATGACCACTTACCTTCTCAAGAATGAGGTCTTGAAAGGGAAGAGGATGATGGTCCCTCTTGGCAACCGCATTGAGTTTCTTATAATCGATGCAGACCCGCCACTTGTTTTTCTTTGGGGTGACTACTACTGGTGAAACCCATTCAGTATTGTGAACCGGAATAATAAACCCAGCTTCTACAAGTTTTTGCAACTTTGAGTGCAAAGCATCGGTCTGTAGGGGCCCTAATCTCCGATACTTCTAAGCCACTGGCTTAGCATCCAGGCTTCAGCACTATCTTGTGTTCTATGGCAGTCACATGACAAAGGTGGTGGTAGCTAGTTGCAAAGAGGTCAGGGAATCCTTTGAACATTTCTAGGAACTCATCTTTCTCACTCAGAGTGAGGTCTGGAGAAAGCATAGATTCAAGCTGTTGAGGACTAGCTGTTACCTTTTTCGCAAGTGGCAAGGTCGCAGACACCCCCATCATGTAAACTTCTTCCTCTAAGAACTCCTCCCCCCGTTTGAATCTTCCATTGACTCAGACACCGAGGATGAGAGAGTATCACTGTCTTGCTCCTCTTCTTCTTCTAGTTTAGTGGCACCTGGTTGCACTGAGATCTTCTCCTTTGAAGCACCAAAAGACATGTGTCCCATCTTCCAATAACTAACTACATCACTCTTTCTCAACCATGGTCTCCCAAGTATGGATGGGTAACTCCTACTTGTATCTTCAATGTCCACTACATAGAAATTGACGGTGGTGGTCAACCCATTAACAGTGATTGGAAAATCCTCAATGACTCCCAAGGTGGAGAGTCATCGACCATCTGCTACTTTGATTTGAGTGGAGGAACGCCTTGTGCATTTCAAATTCAACTTCTTCATGATACGGGGCACCATGATATTACACGCGGCTCCCCCATCAACACACACACTTTTGATGCGGCAATTATCTATGATGACATCTATTGTATCTGGGTACTGATCATCTTCAGAGATAGAAGAAATCTCTTGTACCTTTCCCTTTTTCTTGCTCCTTCGCATTGAGAGCCCTTGCTACAACTCATGTCTCACCTTAGGGCTTAATGCTATTAGTTAAGGAAGCGTGATGCTCAAAGACCGATGAGCAAGGTCTTGAACGACCGAATAGTCTTCTTTCCCCGAGCCAATAGGGAAATTTGAGGGTGACCACTTACTCCTGTGAGATCTTTTAGCCTTCTCTGTTGGTGGGTCTGTCATCTCAGTATCCGGGGGCTTTGAGAAGGACACCTTCTTCCTAGGGCAGCCCAGTCCACGGTTTGGAGAGGGGTTTGAGGTGGTACGACTTCTCTTCCCAAGGTCAAGGACCTCTACGTCAGAATCCTCGGTGCCTGATTCACCCAGAAGATTCACCCTTGGAATATTAGGACATTCGATGCGATAATGACCATTCTGGTGGCACTCATAGCGTACAACATTGGCACGTTCTCTTGGAGGGCAATTGGCTTGATTTCTGATGCCCACCATCTCAAGCCAAAGATCTCATTCACGGCCTTGGCAAGGTCATTGCTTCAGGTTCTTTAGCAGGAGGGGCCGAGGAAGTAGGAAGGAGGGGGGCTCGTGGGTGAGGTTGGGGAAATCTTCCAGGCAGAGGGTGAGGATATACATCTTGTTGAGGGTAAGCATCTAAGGGAGGAACATACATTTCAGGTGGAGGCAGTGGATACATCCTTGACGAGGAGGGGAGTATGCCCTTGAGTTGGACCCCCCAGGTTGTTGTTGCAAGAATTGAGGGGGTTGCGGAGGGATAAACATCTTCTTTGAAGCAGGGTCAGATTGAACTTTGTCAAACTTTTGAGCAATCTCTTGTGCTCGCACCATGGTCTCTGGATTCTCCCATTTAAGCTTGAGGTGGAATTCATCACTTGCTCTTGCTACAAGGTAGCCCAGCGCATGCTGAGTCATTCTAGCTTGAAATCCAGCATTGTCTTCTTGCCTGGCAATTAAATGGTCTAGGAGCACGGCCGCTCGATCCACATATCGACGCGCCGTCTCACCTGATTGCTTCAGGTTTGCCACCTGCAGGTACACATTCTCCGACTCCTCTTCTTTGCCGAAATACTCAATCATAGCTGCTATCAACCTCGACCAACTTTGGAAAACGTCCTTGGCCTACTTCTCATACCACACTAGAGCCAAACCCTCTAGAAATGTGGGAAGAACCAACAACCATCTATCTTCAGTAAGAAAGTTGAGAGAAACACAACGGTGCTTGAAGGCCACAAGATACTCGTTTGATTTTCTTCAACCTGACCACAGAACATAGGAATGTTAGCCATGCTTGGAAAAGAGGAGGGGATCGAAGAATACAGTGGAGGAGGTAAGAAAATACAAGATTATGTATTGACAATAGAGAGTGGAATTTTAAAGGGGACGAGACTTCTAGAAAGCAAATGTAAGGTGGAAACGAAGTATTGGGAGTGGTGCAATATTCCGTACGAGAAGAGTCCATGGCAAAGAAGAGTTCATAAACAACTTTTATAGCTGACATCATTGTGGAAAATTGGGGGCACTGTGTCACATCAAGTTGTTCATGAAAGCAAAGAGGAAAGCCATTACCATGGTGAGAAGATGCAGGGCTTGCACATCACCTTCCGAATCCTCAAGCTCTTGTAGCCTCCATGAGATTTCTTCTAGCGCGGTGAGGTTCGACATTTCCATTCCTTTGAAGAAGTAGCTCCTTTTGATTCACAAGATGCTCGTGCTAGTGAGTCGACGATGCTATTTTGAGTTCTTGGAATATGCTTCACTTGAATCTCTTCAAAGTTTTGACAAAGCTGAGTAGCCTATTGATGGTGGCCTGTCAAGGCTTCACTTCTCACTTTCCACTCATCGCTCACTTGTCAGCATACCAGTTGTGAGTTGCCTCGTACCTCTAGCTGAGTGATTTGATGTTCTTTGGCTTTTTGCAAGCCAAAAATGAGTGCAAAGTATTTGACCTGATTGCAAGTGTCTGCTGCCACGGGGCTGCCATAAAAAACTTTTCTCCGTCAGGTGAAGTCAAGGTCACTCCTACCCACGCCGCTTTTGTCGAAGGTCTATAAGCACCATCAAAGTGTAAGACCCAAGCCAACATCATATGAGCACCAAGACATGTACATCCCAAGTCTCCCGACAATCTAGGATTGGGAGGATGAGTGGATGAGGGGATGCCAAAACCTCAGTAAGGCGTTCTGCCCCAAACAAGCTCACAATTTTCTGTTGAAAATTCACTTTGTGTCCAAACAAAATTACCAAATGAAGTTCATGATGCAGAACAAAGGTTCACTAGGAACAAGTAGGTTCCGAGGACGGAACATCTTAACCATATAAATGCATGTTATTACATAAGAATTCGGGGAACCCTAGCTCCTTGGAGTAATCATAGTAATAGCTCCTTGGCTTTTCCTGGACCTTGACCTTTTTCTTAAAGACTCTTTTCTTCTTGACCTTCAAAGGGGAAGAGTTAAATGAACAACTAGATTCTGGCATTTTGTCGGCCGCTTGAGAGAATTCTCTAAAAGAGACTCACTTTTCACGCATCTTCTTTACCTAGGAATACCTTTCAATTTTGTCTAGCCAGTTGTGAAGAGCTCGGAGAACTAAACACTTCTCCTTTTTGTGCCACCGAGAAATTCCACCCCATCAAAAAGATACGGTCCCTGGAACCTTTGTTGCCATAGAGGATGTAGGATGCAAACCAAGGAGGAGGAGGTAGTGAGGTGGTGACAGGCATGAAGTACGAGGGAGTGGATAGCGAGGTGGGCAAACATGGTGCACAGAGTGCGGAGGTGGCAACATGAGCAAAGGTAGTAGCAGGATCGACGGTAGTGGCATAGGCAGAGGCGACAAGCGCAAGTGTCGATGATAGCGAGGTCGATGGCAGCCATGCAGGCGGTGGCAAGCGTAGGTGGCGACGGCACGACGATGTAGGCAGCAACGATAGCAGGATTGGTGGCGATGCAAGCAGCGATGGATAAAAAGGCACAGATGGAGAGAATGCGGGTGAGACAGAGAGGAGAGAAGAGAGGAGAGAGAGAGAAGGGGGAGATTCTAGAGAGAGGAGAGAGAGAGAGGGGAGAGGAGAGAGG
Organism: Dipteris shenzhenensis; assembly: GCF_047967505.1. Classification (NCBI taxonomy): domain Eukaryota; kingdom Viridiplantae; phylum Streptophyta; class Polypodiopsida; order Gleicheniales; family Dipteridaceae; genus Dipteris; species Dipteris shenzhenensis. The sequence goes on from NC_141600.1 coordinate 26,633,567, forward strand.
AATAGGGGAAGAAAAAAAGGTGGGGGAAAGAGGGACTAGAGGGAGGATTAGAGACAAAAGATGAGAGGGAGAGGGGGTGAGATGAGAAGAGAGGGGGAGGGAAGAGAGAATTTGCACAAGAGAACTACCAAGTTATTGAAGGTGGCATGATCCTCATACGTGGAGGTTTGTATCCCAACAGCCACACCATTTCTATTAACTAGAAAAGAAATCAAGGCATGAGGCTAGATGCTAGGCAGGATGACGCTTGAGGGCCATGGGGGAAAGGGAACATGAGGGGAGAAGCGTTAACATGGGTGGGGAAAAGGGATTAATAGGGGTGGGAATGAAGAGGGAGACTATGGCACAAGGAGGAAGGGGGGGAAGAGGAGCATGTACATGATGGGAGGTGGAATGTAGAGATGAAGACATCAAGGGAAGAGAGTCATGCTTTATTTGAAAGGAAGGATGGGGGAAATCAAAGTACTAGCATGGTGGCTTTACAAGAATGTGCATGTCACATCAAGGAATAGCCCCCTCCTTAGGGGGTCTCTCCCAATAAATGCATCCTCCCACATGCATGGTGTGTGTGGAGGAATCTCCCATGTGGGCGAGGTGGGTACACGCTCTCAATTGTGTGTGACAACCCTTTGCCTCATTTTTCTACATAAATCAAATCCCATATCCCAAGTCTAAGATACTCTCTTGGTCCCTTCTCAATTTTATAATAGGTTTAAACATCTAGGAGGACAAGTGGAGGGTTGGCACAAGGAATCTTGCCACCTCATCCTACTTTCCCCATTATTTAACTTGCATTCTTGGACTATCTACACCCCCGCCACATGGGCCTATCCTACATGGAGGGAATAATCCAATATAATATCCATCTCCACCTATTTTATATTACTTTTCCCATGGTCCTTGGGCCATGTCTCACTAAATGCAGGCATGGGAGAGCCTAGGTGGAGGGGTGGCACATGGAGGAACCATACCACCTCAACATTTAATAATATTACTACCATGGATTACATACAACACACCTATGGGTCCTCTTATGTGGAAGGATGGCACATGGTCATGCCCTGCCACCTCCAACCCTGGGCCCTATGCACACCATATTTTATTATACTATTGCCACACATACAAGCATACACACATATTTATGTCTTCAACCTTGGTCAAATTTATCTACACACACTACCAGAGCCTCTTGAAGAGCTCTTTCCCTCCCCTGAAGGAGACCTGATGCTTGTAAAGGGCCAGAGTTAGTTGTTCCCGCATGCTGCTTGGTGTGCACCTTTTGTCTTAGTGGAGAAGAGCAGCAGTCCACTCTTTGAGTTAGAATGTTGGTTGTTCCTACTGAATGCTCTGGATGCTTGAGCCTTTTCCGTGGGGGTGATGAGCCAAAGTCTCCATGAATTAGAGACAAGAGCCAAAATCCCATCTTGAAAGTAAAATGTAATTAAAGCCACTCTCAGTATATGAGCTTTTTTTTGTGTGAAGTTCAGGTGCAGACGTTGTCTCCCCCCACCTCCCCCAATCCCCTCTGCTGGCGGACCCCATGGGCTTCATGACTCCATGCTTGTTTGCGAAACGGCAACTTCGTTGTCTTGAAACTGAAAGTATTGTAGATAAACTCGAATTGGATAAGGAAGGCATGCACACACTACAAAGTTTCCATGATTTCACTTTGTACGTGCATTTGCTTTCACAATTATGATTTCTAATTTCAAAGCCAAAATATATTCTCTTTCAAGTGCTAACCAGATATGCTATTTGGTACATGCTAAAAACCTAATGTTAATGTGCTTGCACCCATAAGTATGATTGATCCGACATTTTTTGACATGCGCAACATGTATGGTCGAAAATGTGAATGCTTTTTCCTAAAAATAACGTCTGACGCTTATCTAGATTTCCATAAAAATGATGTCTGAGCCTTATGTAGCTTTTCAACTATATGAAAATTTCTCAAACAAAGTTGAAAGTCCTATGCAAAGTTTGATGGCAATTCGATAGATATACGTATGGTGTAAACATCAATGCAAAATTTCTTGAGACTTGTACACCAAGCCCCCTTCATTATATAGATGACACATAATAACAGAATTTGTAAGTTCTACTAGCTCAAAACAACACCCTTGTAAAGTTCTATCACTATGACCTAGATGAAACCCAAACTAAAAGAAACATTCTTATAAAATTTTTGTCTCACTAAGTGGATTAGTAATGTTTTTGTTGATTGTTCCTACAACTTGTAGAGGAAGCTTGTAAAAGAAATAGTGGTAGAGTTTGTTTCCAAGACGAAGGTAATTTTATGTTGTAAGACTTTGCTTGAATCCATGATCATCATGAATTGACCATGTTGGATTGAGTCCCTTTCCAAATTAAAGAAGGTTTTTCCTTTTACACATGGATGATTTTGGCTATGGATCTAGTGAACTAAACTACAAAAGTGATACCTTGTTAGGAGTGGATCAATTCACTAACATTGAGAAAGTAAAAGGTATAATTAGAGACGTGTTATGTGGATGAGTACATTAACATTAATAAGATTCCTGGCAAAAGTTGAGTGTTGTGATGACCAAACAAGGTGTGTCAATTATTGATCTTCTCTTGAGAGTAAATGAGTTTCAAGATTCTCACAATGCTAAGAATAATGTTTAATGCAAAAAGAAATAGTTACAAAATTAAAGAGAACAAACATTGTGTCCAAACATTTGAAATAACTTAACGAACCATCAAAGAATCATTCAATATTTCACTTTGACATAGGCATGCTTGAAGGTGAGGAGAAATTGTGAGGGACAAAAAAGAGCCACTATAAAAAGAATAATGTACACTATGAATTCAAACGAACATACAAGCCCATGAAGAGGAATGGATCAGGTAGACCCACCTAAGTGACATAAAAAATTACAATGATGAATGAAGAGCATATGGGCATTGGGATTTAGGTGTTGCAAATAGAAATCCATGCATATCGTTGGCTTGATATTAATACATATAGGGATAATGTGTGGCAAAGTAAAGGGAGTGAAAGGAATGGATGTGTCCTCATAAATGTTATTGCCTCTTTGAAATGGGAAGAGGAATTGAAATAATGCATTTCAAGTTATTATAAGATTGTCACATGGAACATATTGTGATTCACTCCTAAGTAAGATGAAAGAAAAAGAGAATTTTAACATTCAAGAAAACACTGGGAAGTCCAAAACAAGGAGCATAACTTAAAGTGTAGAAGCACGTTTGATTGATTTAATGGAGGAAAATGCTTTTCCTCAACCCTAGTAATCTCAAAACCACCTATCATTGCCAAATAGATCACCTCCAATGGCATTAAGAAAAAAGAAGTATCTGACTTCATTGAAGGAATACTAAGAAGAAAAAAGAAGTATCTGACTTTATTGAAGAAATACTAAGGGAAGGAGAGCGTGTAGTTTTTTCTTGTTATACTTTATATACTCTTTAGGAAAATAATTTTGCCAATGTGAAAATTCCAAAAAGGTAAAAACTGTCACAATGAAGTGATTCTAATGATTTGAAACCAACAATTGAGAGTGCATCTAGTCTAGAGAAAGGGATATTTACAAAAGGAATCACAAATTCATGGGATTCTTTGACATGCAAGATTAAAACATGCATTTTGGAAGAAGAAAGCTATTTTGCATCCAGAATGAAGTACATGCGTCTTATTGTGGATGGTATTAATCAAAGTACAACAACATTGTGTCAATTTTTTTCCACTCATAATAAGCTACAAGAAAATAACTTTTTGAGGACACATTAATGCGAAGAGTTAGTGGATACCTTTAAATTTTTACATCTATTTTGCATCCAGACAAGTACATGTGTCTTATTGTAGATGGTATGTATAAAGATGCAACAACATTGCCACTCATACTAACCTACAAGAAAAATACTTTTTGAGGACACATTTATATAGAGAGTTAGTGAATGGCTTTAAATTTTTTGCAGACACAAGGGTTGATTCCTTGCATAGCACTCAAGTTGTACCATCCATAATGTTATGAAATCAGAGTGCAAAGGAAAATGGTGGAGGCTCTAAGAGAAATTCTCGCTCACACTAGGAAATGTGAGAGATAGAGACAAGAGACCACAAGAGCTTATCCAACTCCACATGTTTGGATTTCATTTCCACACCACACACTTCCACATGTGCATGTTTTTATACAAAATATTGGATTAGGGTCCTCATCCCCAATGCACAATCTTACATCTCTCACATGCTAGCCAAAACCCACTCACCCATGCACTCTTCTTGCTTATATTTGAGAGGGATTTCCAACGTCCCCTCTCAATGCCAACCTGTTAGTAGTTACATGTTGAGCATTGCACATGAGATTACATAGCATGTGGCAAGAAGATGTGTTCAAAATGCCAATGTTTTATACATTCTTCTCTTTCTATTTAGAGAAGTCAATGAAAATTCTCCTATGTGAAGTGCTTTAAAAATATACATAAAATGTTAATATACATAAGGAATTTCAATAACCCCTCTGGCCATTTGATTATTCCTCTTCCAATAACTACCTCAACTCTCTCTTCTTTGCACATCCGGATCGAAAAACTTCCCCCTAACAATGTATGGCAATACAAATTATTATTTTTTGCCATTTTGTGTTGGAGATATCATAGCCAAAAAGTGTGTTGATGTGATGTGTTGGTGTGTAGTACTAGGTGATCTAGTACTAGTCTTTGTGTGAGTCATGTGTGAGTGCCATGTGTCACTATGGGACTTATCCCATATGGATTTGGTGCAAGTGTATGAGTGTGTAGCGGCTTGTACTTCAACTTGAGAGGCTGGCAGATCTGCAGCCTATAAGTATACCACCTTATAGGATGATCCAGTTAGAGGAGAGGACGAGTAAGCTCGGCAACTTCAAGAATACTTAAAGTTGGTTTATATACGCTCGAGCAAATCACACTGGTATGGGACTTAAAGTTGGTTTATATACGCTCTAGGTTGTGTAGACCTACAGCAATGACGCTTCACGGTGGTTTGGGATGCTAGGAGGTTGTGGACTGGTTGGATGTAGATGTTCGTGCCAGCAGTCCAGCCTATGGCTTGGGGGGATGCTCGAATTCTAGGGGTCCTAGACCTGTGAGCATCACGATTGCGTGGTGAGCATGCCTGCTGCGCCTCTCTTTGTGGTTGTATGATGGGTGGTTTGTGCTTGTGTGCAAGTCCGTATTTCCTGGAGAAGATGGGCTGCCACATAGGCAACGAAATCCAACTCGAGAGGCCATCAAGTTGGTTGACGCTAGGGCAGATGGGAGCCCAGTCAAGGGCCTATACATGGGGCTTACAAAGCCCAACCCTTGGATGGGCCAAAGCGGGTGGTCTGTGGGCTTGTCAAAACCACAGATCAGTTGGCATTTTGACAGAACATAGAGTCTGTCAGTCGGCTATTTTACAGACCGGCCAGTGTGTGAGAAGGCCAGCTGGCCAGTTGATTTGGCTCAGTCCCTCCTCACTTATACAAAACCCAACGATTCATGTGAGGCCAGGAGCTAAACTTAGTTCGATAGGAGATTAGCATAGTTCAAGGCAGCAATAGGAGCAGCAAACCAGATCACTACTGAGCATCCTAAGGCAGCCGTTGGCTGCAGTATTAGGGAATCTGACAGAGCATCAATTTGTAAGGGGCTGTTTACAATGGTGGAGGCATACTGCGGAGAGGGGACAGATCTGTTTCTCTCTCCTATTCCAAAGGGGCTGAACTGAGGCTGCCGATTGAATGGAAAAAGGGGGGGACCTTTTATAGGCTCCCCCTTCGCAATCTGGAAATGGCCGACCGATCTGGATCTCGGCTGATGTGGCGTTAGGCGTTTTAGACCCAGGTCTGGCCTGTGACAGGCCCGATCAGACCCTGGTCTATATGAGGACTTGCTTGGCCTGTCTCTTGGTCCTGGCGCGGACTGAAGCCTAGCATCCCTCGTGCTCGACCCTAGCAGCCTGACCATGGGCCCATCCAAAAGATTTTGCAGCTACTTGTAAGCAACGATCCGATACCAATGTAGCAGGCACTAGCCACACTACTAACTCGTCTGAGGCATGCTCATGTCATAAGGTACTACCTTTGGTAGTGGAAGGCTTGCACAGATGTGCACTTAACTGAAAGCTTGAAAGAGAGGACCCACATTGGGCTGCAAGTGCCTTGGCCACCACTCTCCTCTCGCAAAGATTGCCCTGTGTATGTGTAGCTTCGCCCAATACATGCCACAGCATCGGAAATGATGAAGGCATCGACTATGGCTGAGATTCTTGCCCCTACTGTTACCCGGGGCTGCCGGAATCATTTGCTAGTGGCTTTGGGGCTTCTCGCTGCTGATGCTGGCTACTCAACCTGCTCCATCGGGTCTGCTAGACGGCCGGTCGCTTGTAGAGGCTTATCCACCTGCCTAACAAGGCCGAGATAGCCCTGATAGAGGCTGGCCCACCTCCCTGACTTGCTGCCTGACCTGGACGAGACAGGCCCAAATTGAGTGCTACTCGTGTGCTCCTTGCCTGCTTGTGTGGCGGCTGCTACAAACGGCGAATGTGGCAGAACTCCACCCCAACAGGTGCTGCGTTGTACAGAGAATGTACGAGACACGATGACACCCTTGAAGGCATCATTGGGAGCGCTTAAGAAGAGGAACGAAGTGCAAAAGCTGAGAATCAAAAGCGTTCCAGGTACAAAGTGTGTATACTTCCATTCTATCTGTGCAAGAATCAATAGCGCAATTGAGAGAGGTTGGTGCACCCGGAGAGTCTCAAGAAAGAAAAGTCCAAGAAGATGCAGCTCTTGTGGTCGCCTGAACGGCCAGCCTTCTATCTTCTAACGTTTCGGATGAGGATTGAATATCAAAACGCAAAAGACAAAAGGAAGGGAGTCCTAACCGTGACCGTATCCTGGATCCTTAAGAACCGAGCTAGGAATGGACTTCTCATTAAGTCTCCGTGTCTTGTCCAGATTGACGGACTACGAATCTGCGACGACAGGGCAGGGCGCGCGTTCGCTAATACTGCCACCTGTACAAAGGAGCAGCCCTTTTATCCCACATGAAGTTGAGTCAACGCGTAAGCGCGATTTATAAGACAACGAGACCCTGTCCTTCCCATGTCTCTTCGGAGACATCTGATAAAATTGGAACGATACAGAGAAGATTAGCATGGCCCCTGCGCAAGGATGACACGCACAAATCGAGAAATGGTCCAAATTTTTTCGATGTCCTTTTTTTCCTCGACAAATTCCTTTTCCCCTCCGAATCCATGATCTTGATCTCCGCCATTGCTATTGCTACTACTCAAATAAATACGCGTGTTCCCTTTGGAGGGATAATGTCGCCTCGATAAATGGGTTTGTTCGCCTCCTACACTACACTTTTGCAACAAGTGGTCCTCTCCCTATGTGTTGGGCAGCCCAATCTATGGAAAGACCCGCTCCTCAATGATAGTAATTGCCCAGTCTATATCATTGGCCAAAAGTTGGGAATCATTCCATTGGCAACAACAAACTAATTAATCCCAATAATACTACCTTCGTTTATGCCATTGCAAGCTATGCAAAATGCTATTATGACCATGTTCCTCTAGATATGTTGAGATCACTTGAGCCTAGTCAAATCATGTGCTACAAGTGCCATCAACCTGTGTGTTGGGCAGCCCAATCCATGGAAAGACCCGCTCCTCAATGATAGTAATTGCCCAGTCTATATCATTGGCCAAAAATTGGGAATCATCCCAACTTCAAATGTGTCATACTTGGCAATAACAAGCTAATTAATCCCAATAATACTACCTTCGTTTATGCCATTGCAAGCTATGCAAAATGCTATTATGACCATTTTCCTCTAGATCTGTTGAGATCACTTGAGCCTAGTCAAATCATGTGCTACAAGTGCCATCAGCCAGGGAGAAGAATGCCAAAGTATTACAGCTTATGAAAAGATTAGAGTTATCCATTAGGAGCACAACCAACTACGAGAGACTAGTTCCAACAATCGTGTTAGAGCAAAGTGGTAATGGGAATGGACCCAAAGTTGGTGAAGGAATTTCTAATGATTCACAGCCATAGGTCCTCTTCTACATCAAAGTTCCAATCTAGAGCTCAAGTAAAAATGAGGTGTTACCAGTGTAATGAAGTGGTGCAGATAATGGCATCAAATGGTTCACTGCTACCATGCATGGATAACTTCAGCCTTGGCTCCAAGGGGGTAGAAATCCAAAACTTGAACCGGTATAATAGCCTTTGTATGTACTTTGAATGTGTCAGGGGAAGCCGCGAGAGAGAGAGAGAGAGAGAGAGACTCTCCCCTCCCTCCCTCTCTCGTGTCTCTCCCCTTCCCCCCCCAAGATATACTAATCTATGAATTTCTCACTCCATGTCATAGAAACTATTTAAAATCATTATGAGAATTAGAAGAAGTGATCGCTTGCAATATGCAGAAGGATTGTGAGAATAATTTTGCAAGCTAAAAATTTTCAAGACTAGTAGTCATCCAAATGGCCTAACATTGCTGCCTCAAATGCTCCCAAATGATCCCACCAATTATGAGACCATAGCTTGTATTCTTTGCTTTTATGACATGCTCCTATTGCTATACAAGAAGCTTTTTTCTTCAAGTTGCTTCTTTCTCAGCAAACATTGCAAACATGTCTTCCATTGCTATTTTGATCCGGTGCCTTTCTTCTTGCATCTCAATTTTCTCCTTGTGCCTTGATCAAGTTTTGTATTGTAGCCTCTGTGTGGTTCTTGCAAGCCATGACAATCAATGAACCAATAGAATAAGGGCCAAATACCTTGTGAACTGAGGAAAAAGGGGAAAGATGATGAGTTCAAATTACCTAAATAAACAAGAAAGATAATGCCAAATGATAGTGTGTATTGAAAGGAGGTACATTGCACTGTGGCATGATGTAGGAAGATATGCATGTATCATACTCATGATTTGCCAGTGTGGGACTAGATGAAATTTGAAAGCCCTTGTAGGAGATGTGACTCTATTAGCCACTATTTTTTCCCTCCTCTGAGATACACATAAGCAAATTGGATTTACTAGTTCCCCCCAAAGCAAATGTAATGTTGCCTAAAATTTAAAAAAAAACAAACCGGCCAAACGAATGCTAACATGTTTGATGCTTATGGTCCTTATGGCAAGGAAGTTCATGGAAAATGAAGCAATGCAAGATAATAAATAGTGTTGGGTTTATTCAAATATCTCACACATGCATGAATTGAATATTTTCTAATTCATCCATTGTAGGGTGAATAAAGACACCAATATGGCCGAGGTTGACTCATTTTAGATAATCATGCACAAGTCCCATAAGTGTGCATTCCATGTCTTCAATCCTTTTTAGTTTTCAACCAATCAAGAAAAAGTTATGGAGTGTGCCCTAAAATAGATATGCATAATATCAGCACAACATTGGACCATACCAAATGTTCTCAATTATGTTTGTTCTTTGGTTGAGAAGAAGCTCAAAATGTGTACTTTTGAATTATTACATGGTCGCATGTATATGTAGAACAAATGCTTGATGTTTTTGAATAGATTATTGTATCCTATACTATTTAGTATCCATTCTTCACATGCTACAAAGCACTTGAAATGATTTAATGATCTCATACAAAATGTTAACTCCATATTTTTTGGGTCTCACGTTCAACTTTGAAATGGTACTATTGCTTGGAGACCAATTTTTTCAAATTATATAGGGCAATGCATAAGTTATGGATCAAGAAAGGCACCAATATACAATACATTTCGTAAGCCTCACAAAAAATGGCTACACCCTAGCTTCCATTGACCCCATAGCATATCCCCTCAAAAATCCCTTTTTTTCCTTTTGTGCAAAGATAAGGAGTCAAAAAAGCCAATGCAAGTTTCCAAATATGGATAGGGAAAAGTTCCTAAACTTTAGAAATGGAGAGGGGGAGGTGGTGGAAGGGAAAGGGGATGGGAGAAGGGATGGGTAAGGAGATGGAGAAAGGATGAAAAGGGGAAGGGATGAATGATGAAGCTGAGAAGACAAGCAAGAGGAGTGATCCAAGCTCCCTTCTCTTCTTCCTTTATGATTCCTCTCTTTTCTCTTCTGCTCTTCGTGAATCTTCCTACCCCTCTTATTCATCATGCACAAGATGAAGTAAAGAAACCCCTTGAAGCAAGAATTTGAAAAGAGAATGAAAATCTTGAACATAAAAGTCATCTTGTAGACTTGATTTAATTTAATTTTTGGAGGCTAGACTATTTCTCCTCACTAAATATAGGTGTGTCTCCAAATTAGGAAGTGGGAGAGAGATGGGTGCAAGGTTTGGAGGGATGATAATGAGGAATCTGGGAGTTTGAAAATTTTGCAATGAAAGCGGTAGGATTCAGCATGGTATTCTTTTACTCTGACAATGTCGATATTGCCATCAATATCTTTGTCACAAATTGTGTAAATATAAATTTCCTCTAGTTTTCAATTTCCTTAATTTAAAAATTTCCCTCACTTCATAGTGTTAACAAAATGATGTCATGTATTGAATTGTGAAGTTCTGTCACTAGGGAGGCCTTGTTATAGGCTGTGCATTCCTTTTTTTACTGCACTCTCAATTGATTAATTTTCAATAGGCTAAAGCCCAAATCTATGGCTCCTTGTCATGTAAGGGGGCAAGATTTGGTGTGACTCTACGTTACTATGGTCCCAAGCAACATGCCAAATCGTGTCCCATAAAAAGACTATACATGCATCTTTTTAAGGAAAACCCTAGTGGCATGCATTGGGACACGTGTGCATCCACAACGTTGATTTTCCACGGGTATGTTGGGCATCGATTGTCAAAAGGGTTCCATAACTAGTAACCCTCTAGGTCATGATAGTATAAATGTTCATGCCCAATTTATTGACTTTGGAGTAGTTCAAGGTTTTGTTCTGCACCCTGATCTGACTAATTTTCAATGGGGTAAGGCCAAATCCATGTCTCCGTGTGTTGTAATGGGACAAGATTTTTGTGTTTCCATATTTAGCTATGGGCCTAAGAATCATGCCAAATATTGTCCCATAAATAGGGCTATGTAGACGTGCACTTTTTATAAGAAAACCCTAGTAGTTACACTAGGACACTGTGGGTCCACAACGTTGGTTTTTCATGGGGATGTTGGATGGATTGATTGTGAAAATGGAACCAAATTTGGTAAGCCTCTAATTAATGATGGTATGAATATTCAAGCTAGTATTATTTCATTTGGAATAGTGCAGGGCCTTGTAGCTTTAGGATGCTGAATCCATAGCTTGATGCCTTGTAATGGGACAATATTGGTGTGCCTTTAGGCTACTATGCGCCCAAGAACTGTGCCAGATATTGTCCCGTAAATATTCTTAGACATGAGTCTTTTAAGGAAAACCTTATGACACACACTGGGACACATGTGCATCCACAAGGTTGTTTTTCATAGGGATGCTAGACGTTAGTGGGTTAAAACCAAACAAAATTTGACAATCGACATCCATGCTAGAAATCGATGGTTGAAACCAAATAAAATTCTTAGGCTTCCAAATCATGATGGTATAAAGATTTATGGTAGGTGTTGTTGCATTTGGAGTAATGCAGGGCCTTGTTTTAAGGTGCATATGCCTTTTTTCAGTGCACCATGAGATAATTAATTTTCAATAGGGTATGGCCAAATCCATGGCTTTATGTCTTGTAATGAGACAATATTTGGTGTGCCTCTAGGTCACTATGGGCCCAAGGGCTATTCCATATCTTGTCCCATGAATACAGCTACAAATGCAAAAATTCGAGTGGCATGCACTGGGATAAGTGTCGGTAAGAATGATGGGTATGATACTTTTCGTGGGACTTAACATGAGTGATATTAAAGCCTATGCATAGTATCATACCCATCAAACATACACACATAGGCTAAAGCACACTAATGCCTATTTTTTAACATGCATGCATGATGGCATGAAATAATAAAATATGCCCAAATATGAAAATGATATCTACTCTGTACAATAGTTTGCATGAGACTTTATATAAGTAACACTCAATGCATGATGTGTGGTATGAAACAAGGAAATATGCATGCCCAATCATGAAAATGACATCTAATGGACATGATACTTTTTATGGGCCTTAATATGAGCAATATTAAGGCTTGTGCAAAGTATCATACCCACTGGAGAAATACAAATGGACTAGAAGCACACCAATGTCTATTTCTTAACACTCATGCATTATGTGTGGTAAGAAACAAGGAAATACACATTCCCAACCATGCAAATGATATCTGATGGGTATGATTTACATGGTCCTTAAGATGAGTAAATCGTAATTCCTTTGCAAAATATCATACCCATCAAAGACATGAATATAGGTGGAAAGAACACCAATGTTTATATTTTAATACACATGCATGATGCATGGTAAAAAACAGGGAAATATTCATTCCCAACTTGAAAATGATATTTGGTGGGCATGATACTTTGCATGGGGTTTAATATTAAAATAATTAAGGTGTGTAAAAATTATCATACCCATCAAAGACATGCACATAGGCTACAAGAACACCGATGCTGATTTTTTAAAACTGACACATGATGCATGGTTAGAAACAAGGAAATATACATGCCCAACCATGCAAATGAGATCCCATGTGTATGATACTTTGCATAGGCCTTGTTTCAATAAGATTAAGGCACAAGTATCATACTCATTGAAGACATGAACATAGGCTAAAATCTTACGCATGCCTACTTTTTAACACATGCATTATGCATGGTAAGAAATAAGAAAATATGTGTGGTGAGAAACAAGGAAATATGCATGTCTAGCCATGCAATAAGATCCTATGTATGATACTTTGCATGGGACTTATTTGAGTAATATTAAGGACTATATAAAGTATGACATGCACATAGGCTAGAAGTACACCGATGCCTATTTTTTAACACCATGCATGCTAACACTCATGCATGCATGGTAAGAAACAAGGAAATATGCATGCCCAACAATGCAAATGATTTATGATGGGTATGATACTTCTCATGGGCCTTAACACGAGTGATATTAAGGCTTGTGCAAAGTATCATACCCATCCAAGACACACACATAGGCTAGAAGCACATCGATGCCTATGATGCACGGTAAGAAATAAGGAAGTGTGCATGGGTGGAAGCACGTTAACTCGCTACACTTTTTGTGCTTTTTAGCATTGACAATATGGCATGAGTTGAAAGCACACACATTTGAGAATGATTCATATTCATTTGTTATTTTTATTTTACAAGATAATGTTTGAGAGTACATGAATAATCATAATAAGGCATGGCCTTGCTCTCAACTACATGCAATTGAAGTTGAATGATAGTTGAGGACCTTAGTTAGTGCTTGACAAGCTCAAAAAGTAGGAGGCTGCAAATTTTGTAATGGATGACATGATTGAGCAAGCTGATCATCATGGCTAGGAAGGGAGGGAGTGGGGGCATGGGCTCCACAACTCCATGGAATCAAGGAGGCATAGGAGAGAACAGGTTGCAAGGAAGCTAGAGCCACCTATAGCTCTAGATTAGAAGAACACTACAAAGAGAAAAGAGCAAGTTGCTCGTGTGGACTCATAAAAAAGGAAACCAGCTAAACCAGAGGTTTGCCCAAAAGCAAAAGAGAAAACCCCTCTAAAGAGGAGTAGAGTTGACATGCAAACCTCTTCCAATGTTAGTTCGTCCTTTTTCTATGCCTATTCATTTTTTGTCTATGGCTCTTCTCCACATTGTTTATACACTTCAGCATGTCACATTTTGTGTTCAAGGCGATGGAAAGCTCCCAAACTGGAGTATCCAAAGAAAAGGAGTTTGTGCCTTACAAAAGAGGCTTCTCATGCTAAATACGGCCTTAATTTGACGGGAGATGATCCCAAAACATTAAAGGAGGATGATTTGTCAGAGAGGAAGTGGTTAGGCATATTTAAGACTCCCAAAGATCCAATTTGGGTTTTAAAAAAGTTTATTGATTTCTTTTTTTACTCACACACACACACACACACACACACACACACACACACACACACACACACGCCCAAAATGCTAAATTTTTCTCTCAAAATGGTGGGCAAAAAAAACAAATCATCAAGGCAAGAAAGTCTCTCTCTCTCTCTCTCTCTCTCTCTCACACACACACACACACACACACACACACACACACACACACACACACACACACACACACACACAAATGCCCAAAATGGTGGGAAAAAAAGACAAAACATCAAGGCAAGAGAGAGAGAGAGAGAGAGAGTAAAAAAAGAATTTTCTTTTAGCTCAAATTGGCATCCAAAGGAGGGCACCGGCACCCTCCTCTGGATGCCAATTTGAGCTTTAAAGAACTTCACAATTTTTGCTATAAATATCCAAATTTAGTCATGTTTGGTATCAAAATGAACAAAATGACCTCATTTCTCTTGTTAGTTTCATGAAATTATATCTCTGGTGTGATTTTGTCCCTCTAGAAGCCCTTTTGGGCTAAAAATTTATCAAAAATGGTGGGAAAAAAAGACAAATTATGATGGTAAAAAAGGAGAAAGAGAGAGATAGAGAGAGAGAGAGAGAGAGAGAGAGAGGGGGGGGGGCAAGGACTACAATGCGTGCATGAGAGAGGGGGTAGAGAGAGATGTGATAGAGTTAGACATAGAGGAAGATAGAGGGTCTATACATAGGATGAAGAGACAAATGACACACACACACACACACACACACACACACACACACACACCGAGAGAGAGAGAGAGAGAGAGAGAGAGAGAGAGAGAGAGAGAGAGGGAGAGAGTAGTGTGTGCATGAGAGAGGGGGTAGAGATAGATGTGACATAATTAGACATAGACAAAGATAGAGGGTTGCAATGAGGACAAGGAGGATGAAGAGAGAAAATAGACAAAAAGAATAATGTGTATGTGTGTGTGTGTGTGTGTGTAAGAGAGAGAGAGAGAGAGAGAGAGAGAGAGAGAGAGAGATGTCATAGAGAGGGGGGATAATATGATGTTGGTAACACACACACACACACACACACACACACACACACACACACACACACACACACACACACACACACACAGATGTGTCATAAGTGGAACAAAACATGTTGGTTGCTATAAAAAACTGGCTCCTCACACACATTCGCTATGTGCTACAAGTTTCAAATGTTTATCAAGAAATGTGAGAAACATGTTGTTACGTGTGATCCTGATGTTATTGGTTATAATGGTCTAACATGGAACTCCAAAATGGAGTTAATTGTATCCCAAAAATAAACCTTGCATCAAAGGGGCTATGATCGCATTAGAGTGCACTTGGTGAGAATCTTGGCTATTCTCCTTAAGACTTTATTCCTTCTATTTGAAGATATGTGGATGATTAGCCATCTAAGGAATATAGAGAAATGCCCTCCTATAAGGTCAATACAAAAGTCTTTCTGGGGGATGATATGGCTAATTAAACCCTCAAAAATCTAAAATATTATTTTCTTATACACTGGCTTATTATTTTCTTATACACTGGTTTGATAAGGTTCCAAAGAACATGGCCATTTTATGTTAAAAGTTTGCTATTGGCCATACTAGGGAGAGATTGAATGGTGGTGACTTTGAAGTGGTAAATGATTCTATTGTAATAGTTGAACTAATGGTCCAAAACAAGTACCATTGTTTCTCGTTATAGCATTCCTCTACTAAACTTTTGTTCATATGGGTAATTACAAAGCACTTTAAGATTCATTTTGATGGATTACCCATCTTTGTGGATGCATCTATGATGAGATGGGACTTATCAATACATGCTTACTTAAGACTTGCATTGTGTAGTTAAAGAAAAACTTTGCGTTTATGGAGAATGAAATTTTTCTTGAAGAAGCTATAAGAGTAGAGTGTTGGTGAGGGGATTGACTCTATTTTTGACTTCATGGTTGATCCTATAGGGAGTATATTTTCTAGATTTTTGGTAGATATTACACAATCTTATGAATGTATTCCATTGAAAGGGGGAAAAGAGCTTGTCCAGTATTGTCAAAGAAGTGGCAAGGATAATTTTGAGAGTTGTATCATGAACTCCTTTTTTGCAAGAAATGGCTGGTATCATTGTCATACAATAGCTTGAATACTTTAGTATTTATAATATGTGTGAGAATATTAGATGATGGGATTTGAGCACACAATTTTGAGATGCACTTTGAAACTATGTCTATAAAGGAGGGTTTTCAAGTCTTTCATTTCTAGTGTTTGTAATTGGAGTAACTAATCTAAACATACAAATTTGGGTTAAGTTTGAAAATGTTTTGGGTTGTGAGCTGCGAATACAAATAGTTGAAGAGTGGTGAATGACTGAGAAAATGGTATTCCAAGAGAATGT
Organism: Dipteris shenzhenensis; assembly: GCF_047967505.1. Classification (NCBI taxonomy): domain Eukaryota; kingdom Viridiplantae; phylum Streptophyta; class Polypodiopsida; order Gleicheniales; family Dipteridaceae; genus Dipteris; species Dipteris shenzhenensis. The sequence goes on from NC_141600.1 coordinate 26,649,939, forward strand.
ACAAGGAATTCTTTTGGGGGGAAAGATGGGTGCTTTAAATGCAAATGGAAGATATTAAGAAGTCAAAGCTACATAGTACTAGAACTATTTCATGAAAGATGCCTTGCCTGTGTGTGCATGCACATATGCGTGGGGAGATTGAACCATAAATAGCAAGGCTACACGATACATTGCTAGACTTTGTAGATCTAAGTATTTGTCCATATACATAAAACTTAACAAGCATTAGCATATGCTAATTATGGATAGCGATTCTCGGGGTTCAAATTGGCATTCACATATGCTAATTATGGATAGTGGTGTGAAGATAGTGGGAGAGAGGGAAGGAGTCTCACTTGCGGCTTTCTCACATACACAATGGGGGAATACACACAAAGGTGGAGGCTGAAAACAGTTTTCCTCTTCTTAGATGTGAAAGCCAAAAGAACTCAAGTACAAAGAAATAGAAGAACCCTATATGTGGGTCTCAAACCAAACTCAACTAACTAAAGTGGCATACTAACTGAGCCACAAACTAGAGTAGATAAGGATAGCTGTCATCCAGCATGGGCGGTGTACCAACTGCATCTCCAGCTAACAAGTCGATGACATAAATACACAACGGTCACCCTGGCATATCACGAGTGGAGCTCGATATCTCAACACTCCCCCTTGAGCTCAATCCCAATTCTTGCACACTAAGCAAGTCTTTGAACTTGCACAGCTTCTCTGTGCCCAATGCCTTCGTGAATATGTCAGCTACCTGATCCTCTGTGCTGACATAAGCTAGATCAATAAGACCTAGTAAAACCTTCTCCCGCACATAGTGATAATGCACCTCAATGTGCTTTGTTCTAGCATGAAAGACTGGGTTATTTGCCAAGTGTATACTGCTCATGTTGTCACAATAAATGACAACTGGCCCATCTGTAGACTAATGCATATCATAAAGTAGCTTATGTGACCAAGCTACCTCACATGCAGCCATTGCTGCACCCCTATACTCAGCCTCTATGCTCGACAAGGCAACTGCAGGCTGTTTCTTGCTGCTCCAAGTGACTGCAACACTCCCAAAAGAGAACACATATCCACTGGTAGATCGTCTATCAGAAATACTACCAGCCCAATCAGCATCGTGTATCCATGCAACTGTATCTGAACCCCAGCCTCATAAAATAGTCCATACTGCAATGTGGACTTCACATACCTGAGTATGCGTCTAGCCGCATCCAAATGCGGTTTCCTTGGAGCCTGCATAAACTGACTTACCACTCCAACAACATAGCTTAGATCTGGCCTTGTAATAGTCATATAAATCAAACTTCCTACTATGCGTCTGTACATAGTAGGGTCTTCCAAAAGCTCACCTGCATCTGTGCTCAGCTTCACATTCTGCTCCAAAGGAACTGAAATAGGCTTACAGCCTGTCATCCCATATTTGGACAGCATGTCCAATCCATACTGCCTCTGCAAGAGCTGTATCCCACTTGGTGATCTAATCACCTCAATGCCCAAGAAATAACACAGCTCTCCCAAATCCTTCATCTCAAACTTCTGCCTCAATAGCATTTTCACATGAAGGATATCTTCATCACTATCACCTGTGATGATCAAATCATCAACATAAATGACAAGTAGCATAATACCTTTCTCTGTTTCTCTCACATAGAGTGAGAAATCTGCCTTGGAAATCTGAAAGCCAATAGTGACAAGATATTGTCCTATCTTGTTAGACCATGCTCTAGGTGCTTGCTTCAAGCCATACAAGGCTTTCTTCAACCTGCAAACAAACTCAAGATGAAGAGCATGAACATAACCTAGTGGCTGCTCCATAAAGACCTCTTCTTGCAAATCACCATGCAAGAAGGCATTCTTTACATCCATCTGATGTAAAGACCATCCCTTTGATGCAGCCATAGCAATGGCTACTCTTACGGTTGCCATCCTTGCAACCGGACTGAAAGTTTCTTCATAATCAATGCCATATGTCTGTGCATACCCCTTGACAACTAATCTTGCCTTGTATCTATTCACAAAACCATCTGCATTGTGCTTGATCTTATAAACCCACTTACAGCCAATTGCATTCTTGTCTTTAGGCAAAGGCACCCAATTCCCATGTAGCATTGGCTTCCAAGGCATCCATTTCTTCATCCATGGCTTTCTTCCATTTTTCATTTCCCATGGCTTGCTCAAAAGAAGTGGGTTCTGGTTCCTGTATCACTTTGACCATATAGGCATAGTGAATGGCTATAAATCCATCATATTTCAGCCTATCCACAGGATACCTAACCCTGGTAGACCTGCACAAAATAGGCTCACTTCCAGGTGCTCTCAAAACATCCCTGGTCTTCCTTACTCCAGGTGTAACAACAGAAGGAGTACCCAACTCATCATCAATGCTCTGTTCTGAGCCACTGGATTCACCATCCACATAAGAGTGACCTGCATTCACATTAAACATGGGCTGATCTACCTTCTCTTTTCCTTTTCGTGATACCTGTGTACCACTATCTGCATTGCTTTGAGGAGATTCTTCTGATCTCAATCTACTTGTCCATGGCGAAGTATGTGAACCACTGCTAGAGGACACTACAGGTCCACTGATATTTTGTGATTGCTGTTGTGAATTCTGTGCAACATTACCATTTTGTGCATCTACATCAATCATCACATTTACTGGTTTATACCAGCTGCTCATCTCATAAAAAACAACATCTCTGCTCACTGTAAACTTACGAGTAGAAGGGTTATAGCATCTATACCCTTTCTGCTGCAGAGAATAACCAATAAAGACGCACTTCTCAGCCTTTGGATCCAACTTGGACCTCAACTCATCTGGCACATGGACATAGGCAATGCAACCAAAAATTTTTAAATCAGAAATGTCTGGTTTTCTACCAGTATACATCTGCTCTGGCGTCATTCCATGTATTGCTGCAATGGGAGTCCTGTTCATTATGTAAACTGTTGTAGCAACTGCTTCAGCCCAACAATAATCTGGTAGATCTTTTTCATTTAGCATGGCCCGAGATACCTCTCCAATATGCCTGTTTTCCTTTCTGCAAGTCCATTTTGCTGTGGGGTATGAGTGCATGAATATTGCTACTTTATGCCATGCTCCTGCAGGAATTGCAAACTCATTTGAGAGGTACTCTCCCCCTCCATCTGACCTTAGGCATTTTATTTGCAGGCCTATTTCTTTTTCAACCATGGCTTTAAAAGCTTTGAAGTGCCCAAACACTTCACTTTTCTTTTTCATAAAATACACCCAAAGTTTTCTGCTGAAGTCATCAATAAATGTGATAAAATAGTGACAGCCTCCAATAGATGCAGCTTTAGTAGTCCACACATAAGAGTGGATTAATTCCAATGGCTTTTTACTCTCTTGAACATGCCTAGGAAATGGTTTCCTTGCATGTTTTCCAAATTGACAGGCTTCACAAACCTTATGCATTTCTGCAACCTTAAATTTAGGCAATCCTGCAACAATATTTTGGGCTTGCATTGATTTAAGTCGCTGTATATTAACATGACCAATGCGTTTATGCCAGATATCAATATCTGCAACTACACCAGTCCCATGTGCAAACATTGCTGCACTCAATTCAGGCATGTTCGCATCCAACATAAACATCCTGCCCTTCTTCTTTCCTTTTGCTATCAAGCGACCGTTATTTTTCATATCCTCAACAAAGCATCCAGGAGGATTAAATCTGACCTGCAAGCCCTACTCAACCATTTGACCAACAGAAACCAAGTTCTTGGTGATGTTCGGGACATGAAATACATCGGACAGGTATTTCTTTTTCCCATCCTGCATAGACAAAGGAATTTTACCAATCTGCACAATAGGATGTGCAGTATCATCACCAGTCTCCACAAATCCTAGTTTTTCCATTTTCCTTGCATCCTGCATCCATTCTGCATGACCTGTCATGTAGTTTGAAGCACCTGAGTCAACATACCACACATCATTTCGTTCTTCTACACTTGTCACGGAATTGGTCATATGCTGCACCATAAATAGATGCTCATTTCTGTCATCACCCTGTCTACTGGAAGATGCATAATTGCCTTGCTACAATTTTTCATTCATAATGTCATTCTGCTTTTTGTAGCAGTCCTTAGCCATATGACCCATTTTACCACAGTAGTAGCATTCAACATTGCTGTTTGCATTTTGGCCTCTCTACCATCCACCACGGCCTCTTTGGCTCCCCCTGCCTCTAGAGTTACCACGTCCTCCTGCATAGGACTGGTTTTCTTGAGTTTGCTGCATATTCTGATTTCTACCACGGCCTGCAGATCAGCCTCCTCTACCTCTGCCTCTACCTCTTCCAGCATTTAAGTAGAAGATAGTTTCTTTTGAAGTTCCTCTTGAAGAAGATGCACCCCCATTTCTCTGCTCTTCAGAAATTAGAAGAGCAAACAACTCTTCAAAATCAGGAAATTTTTCACAGACAGAAATGGATGTCCGGAACTGTGCATAATCCTTTCCTAGACCATTCAAGGTCATAGAAACTAGATCATCATCTTCCACTGGTGACCCAATGGAAGTAAGTGCATCTGCAATTTTCTTCACCTTCATGTGGTAGTCATTTATGCTCAAATTTTCTCTCTACACATTGTGCAACTCCTATTTGAGCTGCATTTTCCTGGCTTGCATATTTGTGTTGTAGATTTTTGCCAAAGTATCCCATGCCTCCTTTGGCGTACTTGCATCCTGAATATGCACAATCATAGAGTCCGAAATACTGATGGATAGCCAGTACATAATTTTTCTAGCTCTCTCATGCCATCCTTTAAATGCCTGCATTTCCTGTTGATTGGGAACATTAGGAAGAACAAGTTCTTCTTCATTTCCTGTAATGAACTCCCAATAGCCTTTTCCCGTAAGGAAATTCGTCATTCTAAACTTCCATGCCTGGAAGTTGTTCTTGTCAAGCTTTCCAGTGACAATCTGTGAAAGAGAATCAGATGCCATTACAGAACACTACAAAATATTCTGTCACTGCAAAAAAACACAGCTTTTGCCTCACACGGGCAGATCTGCAAAACTGACGAAAGTGGTATTTGACTACACAGTCACTTCCTAGTGATGATTTTGCATCAACAGGCAACAAGCATGATTCTGCAACTCCCAATATCTCTGTACACAGGCATATGATGCAATTTCTGTGGCAACTTTTCACCGACTAACCGAGTAGTGGTCGCACAGCAAAAATAGGGGCTTTTTCTGAGTGCCTGCGAAGAACTTCCACCTTCTAAACGGGCCCTGAAATGGCCTTGAAACTTCCCCCAACTGCACTCTCGCCACACCACGAAGGGCGTCTCAATCTAAGACAGTGCACTCTTGCACTTCTGGCTGTGCCACCTGCAGAGATTTGCTCCAAACTCAAAATAGGAAAGCAACACTGGTCCTCTTACCAGGACACCACGAACTTGGTTTGCTTTCTTGAGCTCCTTACCACGAACGAGGCTCTGATACCATGTGAAGATAGTGGGAGAGAGGGAAGGAGTCTCACTTGCAGCTTTCTCACATACACAAGGGGGAAATACACACAAAGGTGGAGGCTGAAAACAGTTTTTCTCTTCTTAGTTGTGAAAGCCAAAAGAACTCAAGTACAAAGAAATAGAAGAACCCTATATGTGGGTCTCAAACCAAACTCAACTAACTAAAGTGGCATACTAACTGAGCCACAAACTAGAGTAGATAAGGATAGCTATCATCCAGCTATTATTCGTGGGCGGTGTACCAACCGCATCTCCAACTAACAAGTCGGTGACATAAATACACAACGGTCACCCTGGCATATCGCGAGTGGAGCTCGATATCTCAACAAGTGGTTCTCGGAGTTCAAATTTAGATCTCAAATTCATCGCTATGCATAGAATTAATTAAAGTACAAGACTTGTATTTTTGTTGTATTCATTCTTTAATACATTTAAAAAAACTCCATAGCTACCTCAAGCAATAGATAGTACAATAGTACAATATAGAAATGTCTCTCTCTCACCCTCCTATATTGATGTCTAAAATTTATTAGACTTTAGGAGCATCTAGATATTACCTAAACAAAGGTCCATGCGAAGTCGCATGACCATATAACTCATACATATATGATATAATCATATTGATCCACAATTTTTTGACACATGCACCATGTATGGTTGAAAATATGAATGCCTACCCTTAAAAATGATGTCTGATCCTTATGTAACTTTTTAACTATATAAAAATTTATCAAAAAAAGTTATATGCAAAGTTTGATAAGCACTAGATAGATATACATATGATATAAACATGGATGCACAATTTGTTAACACTTGTGCACTATGCTCCCATCATTATATAGATGATGTTTGACACATTATATGAGAATTCATAAGTTTGACTAGCTCAGAACAAGGCCTTATAAAGTTCTATCACTATGACCTAGATGAAATACAAACTAAAAGAAACAATCTTATAAAAGATTTGTATCACTAAGTAGATTATTGAATTGAGTAATGTTTTTTTTATTGTTCCTACAACTTGTAAAGGAAGTTGACAATGGAAATGGTGGCAAAGTTTGTTTCCAAGATAGGAGGTAACTTTTTGTTGTAAGTGTTTGCTCGAATCAGTGATCATTATCCAACTGCCATATTCCATTTTAGAAGACTCGGTGAAGAAAAGATGGTAGTTATGGTACCAAAGATTCTTAGCTACATGTTGAGTTGAAGCTAAACGTGGAGATATGGATACTCTTGGAGATGTGATGTCCTATAGTATATCCAACAAAGATTTTATGACATGGGACACAAAAGCCTTACCCACATGCGAAGCTTGCACAACCATTAAGTAATGCATAGAGCAACAATCTTGGATCATCTTCCAAGAATGAATCACTATATTGGATTGATTCCCTTTCCAAATTATAGAATTTGTGTCCTTTTCTCATGGATGATTTTGGCTACGAATCTCATGTACTAACTTACAGAAGTGATACCTTGTTATGAGTGGATCAATTCACTAAAATTGAGAAAGTGAAAGCTTTGAGAAGTGGCATCTTATCTTGAGTGGAGGAATTCATGAACACTGAGAAAGGACAAGGTATTGTTAGTGATGTTTTATATGGATGAGTACATTGACCTTAGTAAGATTTGTGAAGAAAGTTGTGTTGTTGTGATAACTAGGCAACGTGTGTCAATTAGTGATGCTCTATTACGAATATATGAGAATCTTGCAAACTTTGAGATAATGTTTAATGCAAAAGGATGCACTTACAAAATTAAATAGAAGAAAACTTTGTGTCTAAACATTTAAGATGTCCCTATGATTGCATCAAACTTAAGAAAATAATAATCAAAGAATCGTTTAAGAAACTATACAAAGAATGATGTGCACTTTGATCTCAAATGAACATACAAGGCCATGAAGAGGAATGGATTATGCAGATCCACCTAAGAGACAAAAAAGAAATACAATGATGAATGAGGAGCATATGGGCATTGGGATTTAGGTGTTGTAAATAGAAATCCATGCATATGATTGACATGCTTGATAGTAACACATATAGGATAATGGGTGGCAAAGGAAAGGGAGTGAAAGGAATGGATGTGTCCTCACAAAAGGAATGGTTATATTGTGACAACAAAAAATGATATTTTGTTCTGAAACCTGTGGGAGGATTTGTGGGGCTTGCAAGGTGACAAAACCTAGCCATGGAAACAAAGAAGAACAAGCAAAATGGGATAAGAAAGATGAGTATGCTTATCACTTGACCATGCAAAATGTTTAGGATGTCATCCTTGGACAAGAACATAATCAAAACATCCAAGGAAGCATGGGATATGTTTTCTAGTCTAAGACTCACTACTAGGACTTTGACACTTAAAAAAAAAACAATAGCAATGGACTTGGGAATCAATTATCTCTCTCTCACATACAATTCGAGTTTCTATAATAGCAATGAACTTGGGAATTAAAAAAACAATTAGAGTTTCTACAATAGCAATGAAGTTGGGAATCAATTATCTCTGTCTCACATACAATGTGAGACTAATGAATAGACAATGAGACATACTATGGGAGACTAAGCCTTCATGGAAGAGGTGATCAACAACAAGAGACAGGATGAGATGACTACATCATGAACATCAATACTTCAAGAGTGCTTCCACTATTGCTTACATGTCTTATTCCATAGTCATATACCTCATGCATTAATATAGAGGGAGTCCAAATGCTTTTAAAATTAGCTTTTTAAAACAAAAAATGGCTCTTTAGCCTAATATTATCACACCTATAAGTGGGCACTCTACAAAGAATTGGGTGCCCAAGGTCTACTCAAATCTAAGGCCTTCTATGAAGTTATAAGAACCCAAATAAGGCAACAAAGAGGCTGTCTATTCCTACTATTATCCGTGCCCAATTTCTACCTAATATAGCCATGCATGCAATACCACTCCTTAGCACTAATGTCTTATAAATGTAGTAATAATATATGCGCACCAAGAAGCATGTCCCCCATAGTAACATTTTTACACAAAAGATTCCCTCCCCTAGAGTTAGGGTGTATCACACTAAAACTCCTAGTGAGAATGGATTTTCTTAAGAAGGAATTCATTATCCTTGCTCAATATTTCTCATCTAGTCTTTGTCTATACAAGTCCTAAAATATAAAATCGTGCACTCATGACAAGGATGCCTAAGATAAAGAGACAAAGGTCATAGCTTTGATAAATTTTGTTAAGGATCTTAATATTAGTGGATAGACCATCATGGAGTAGGTGTCAAGCCATGGAAGGATCCACTAGGTGAGGTTTCCAAAAGTATCATAGTTGGAGTTGTCTAACTTAGCAAATTTCTTGAAATGATATTTTTTCATGTAGATATGATGTAAGAGAACTTTAATTGCCTGTGAAATGATAGTTATATAAACTATAATTTTCTTTGAGAGTGAAGATAGAGACTACAATGTAATCCAATTTGTTACAAGGCTTGATATGGAATAAGATGCCACAAATAGCCTAGAAGGATTTAAAATGATGAGAAGTGTGTAAGAAATGCTAGAAAATAGCCAATAAGGATTACATAATGATAAAGTAATTGAGATGTTGGGGAGAGCACCTGGAGAAGATTATTTTCATCACCTAGATGTCAAAAGCATGTTGCTGCTTAACAACTGGACCCTATTAGAGGCTCTGTTTGGGGCGAAGATGAGACATTCAAAAACCAAGCTCAAACAAGAATTGTCTAATCTATGCATGGGAGAAAGTGAAGATTTGGCAACCTTCTTGAAATGTATGCATTCTTTCTTGAAGCAAATCCACGAATTTGGTTCCAAAGTAGAAGATGAGGACCAAAAAGTGATTTTGCTAAAGAGTTTAACTCCCTAGGTACAATGATACTACTCGTATTCTGTGAGATGATGATGAAGCTAACTTTATTGATTGTGTTGGTCTTTTACTAAGTGAGGAAAAGAGAGAGGAAACACTCCAACTAGGTGGTGATATTGCTTATACTATGAAGGATAAAAGGAATTCTACAATAGAAATTACAGTTGACTCCCATACATGTTATTACTATGGGAAAACTGGTCACTAGAGAGGTTTTGCATCAAGAATCAGAAGGATGAGGCAACAAAACAAGGAAAGACTGATGCTTGTGTAGTAGAAGATATGCCTTCTACAAATGAGATTGCTGGTTTAGTAGATGATAATGTACTAGACGATGATTGGTCTTTTTTATACTGAGAACATGTTTTAGAATTACCAAGAGGTTGGTAGCTCTAGGAAATAGTCGTGCTTTGTTGGATGGTAGGCCATGCTTTAGATGTTCAAGGTAGAAATGGTTTTGATAATTAGCTGGTATTTGCCTTTTTTTAGTTCCTGTTTGGATTTCAGAGGGAATATTGGGAATTCCTCACATGTGCAGGCATCTTGAGAACCTTACAGCATAGAGGCTTTGGTTGATGAACGCATGTCTGGCATCTATTGGAGGATGGATGTGGCTAGAAGATAAACAATTGGTTAAATGAAGTGGAGAATAGGCTTGTAGTTATGGTTAGATCATGCAAGCAATAGAGCATGATTTGGTTCATGGTTTTGATGTGGCACTTCATCATGTGAAGCTAGAGTGGCAAGTCATCTACAAAGGTCCTTACCAATGCTAATCTTGATCTCTTTGTCAAGTCCATGAGCCGGTGAAGCCATGCACCATTAGAGGTTTGTGTCTAGTTGAGCAACTACTGCTTGAGGACTATAGGGTCCTTAGATCAATAGATTTAGAGTCTATCTAACTTGCAACAATGTTGGTTGGCTTGAGCAAGAGGTCTTCTATCAGTCTACTGAATTATGTGAATACATAGTCTTTGGTCAAATAACTATGTCACACTCCTCTTCTTTCAATTGAGCAACAGATTTTTGGATTGTTGTAGTTGCTTCTTGTTGTAAAGATCTTGATGTTCTAGCAAATGTGTTTGGTATTGCATGCACTCAATTTCCAACACTTCTTGCTAGCTTCCTTGCTTAACGTCCCTTTTCTTGCCTTTTGCTTGGGAGTCTTTAGCTCCTCACCCACTCCGTTTGAACTCTCCATACATGTACTTGTCCCTTGCCACCTTTACCTCCTCCTCCTCTACCTCACAAGCATGGGTCTCATTAGCCTCCCTATGTTCCAGTTTCTAGTCCTCTATCACCTCCACACAAGTACCTATCAATTTTTGGGGATAGTTGTAGATCACCCAGTCTTGCAGTTTGTCCACATGGATCAAATGGGCCCCATTTTTTAATGGCCTTCCATGTTATCTGCCTCATCACATGCCCCATCACATCCATCATTGAGACATGAAAGTTCATGTGGACATGCCACATTAGTGACAAATAGTAAATTCCACAACTACATGCAGATGAGAACCATAGCTGCTATGAAGACAAGCAAGCCCACGTGGACATGCCATGTGTAAATTCATATGTCAACATATCTAAGTTACTATCACATACAACCTCATTGAATGTTGGCATATATTTACGAGTTTTATCCTTGCCACCCTCCATTCTAAAAGGCCTACACATTTTTTTGGCATCTTCTCCACCACATGCATACCCTTGCTTCATTCCCCTAGCTAGCCACTATCCTATACTACTTTGGTTGAGGAGAATATCTAGTGGAATTACCATCGACATATTCATCCATCATCAACTAGTACAAGATTTCTTCAAGTTAGTTCTTGGCCTACATTTTCTTCTACAATTGTATATGTAGTCAATGAACTAGTAGTCTCATGTATTTTACTATTTGGATGACTGGTTAAGAGTTGTCTATCAAGATTTCTTTTGAAACTCAATCTGTGATAGTCAATTAAAAGTTGGTAGCATAGAAAGGTGGGTGGTGTAATTGTTTCTATAAAGATGCTTGTAAACATACATGCCTCTTGCTACTTACATTTTGAGAGGTACATTGGCTCTTTGTATGTAGGTTGGGTGTGCATTAGACAGGTTCTTTCAGATGGAGATCAATAAGTGTATATATTTCAAGACAAGTGGAGGCTCCTAAATTACAAGATTTAACATTATTGACAAAAACAAACTTCCATCCATTCAAATGAGCCCAACCATGATATCCATATCTTCTATATTAGTTCTCTCCAACCATCCTCTAGAATCCTCTAATGCTTTGATTCTCCAAATACGAGCTATTCCATTGAATCCAAAGATGTTAAACAAAACTCCATTGACCTGTTGCTCAACTTTAAAATGACAGCATAAGTTGATGTACTATAGCCATGCCAAAAGGTTCTTATCCTTGCTCACAAAATTCCATCAACCTTGGATAAGTACAACTTCTTCATTGTTCTATCAGGCCATGAGAAAACCATGGAGATATGTATAGATAGTTTAGACATTACAGCTTGGAGATTCCTGAAGGATGTAATGGTGAGCAAGAAGACTTGCTTGCATTTACATGCCACAATGAAACAATAAGGAGGAGATATGACATATCTTAGTGCTATAATTTACATTAATATGGATTATATTATGCTTCAAAAAGTTGGTCTTTTGTTGAAAATCTACATTAAAAACAACCACCAAGTACTTCCATAGGTACACAATCAAGGGCAGATGATGGATCATCTATTGGTGGAAATGATGAGCCAAATGTGGCTGATATGCAGGTGAGATAGAAAGCTAAAATTCCCTTGATAAGATCATCTAGAGTGTCTAGACCACTAGAGAAATTTGTTCCAGGGGCACACTATGTGATGCTTACTAATTGCAGGGAGCCTTCTTGCTACAGAGAGGCTATGATGCATGAGAATCATTGCAAGTGGGAGTGTGCTATGTAATAAGAGATGAACTCACTCATGAAAAATAAGACTTGGGACTTGGTTTCTTTGCCACATGGAAAGAAAGCATTGCCATGTAAATGGGTCTACAAGATGAAGGTCATAGGTGACGATGTGCCTAAGCCCGTTTGGTTGCTAAAGGGTTCAAGCAAGAGAAGGGTGTGGACTTTGATGAGATCTTCTCTTTGGTTGTGAAGATGACCACACTTAGATGTGTACTTGGACTTGTGGTAGTAGAGAATATGGAGCTTATACAGATGAATGTCAAGATAGCCTTCTTGCATGGGGATTTGCATGAGGAAATTTGTAGCTATGTATTTGTCCACCTTGAACTGGTGGAGACTCGAAAAGATAAGCCAGGTGATTGATATGGGTTACATGTGATATAGGGTGATCTCTCTTGAGCATCAAAAGCTTCATATGATGCAAATGATAAGCCAATAGAGTGTGTAGGATACAAGGAAACTTGTGGGAAAGAAGTGTTTGCTTAGGGGCTTGAACATTCATAAGAAGAGAAGAAATCTTGGAGACTTGGGAGATGGGATAGTGGGTGGCTTCATGGGGCTAATGACAAGTGGAAGCTCTCTCCTCATTGTGCACCTATATGAAGATGTGAACAATGAAAATGGCTCAATATGAAGGCACGTTTCTCTTTATGCAACATTTTTTTAATTTATGAATAATGTAGTACAAAATAATGAAACCCTAAAATCAAAACCCTAACATGATTACTATTTTTAGAAACATAAGAAGTCTATATGTATTGGAGAATTCTCATTTGCAAGCTCATTTGCTGAAGGAGAAATGTGGAGATCTTGATTGCTCAGAGAGGACACTCTTGTGTGGCACTTGATAGGATAGTCTCTAGTATTCAAGCATGGCAAGGTACTCATTTTTTGACTTCATAAAAAGATTCCTAAAAGATTCCTTTTTCTATGATTTATAAATGTCCATGGTAAAAAGTAATTGTTTTGATAATGTTTAGTGTTGCATTATGATTTATACAATAGTGAAGTAGTGAGAGCTCATAATCTATAGGCTAACTTTTAGAGTGAACATGATGTGTTGAAGCTGGAACTCGATGTGCAACATGAAGTTGAACCTTCAACATGATGTTTGACATCAAGTTCAAAATTTGAACTTGATGTCCCCATAATGACTGTGATTTGAATATCCACCCTGATGATTTTCTCTTCCATGGAAATTCCCTCGATTGCTATTAGATTGACCTCCTTAATGGTATTGCTTCTTGTGACAATCTCTTTCAGAGTGTCCAAACTTATGATAGTTATTACACTGAATGTTTGACACATTGGTGGATGCATTCCCTTGTCCTTGGAATCCTCCTCTGTTGGAATGACTTCCTCTTGGATTCTAATGCTGATGTTGCTGAGGGGACGATGTTGATGCTAGCTTTGCTAATGACTTTGTTGTTTAATGATGACCACTTCGTTGAAATGACCTACCTATGCCTCTACTTCTATTTGAGGCTAAAAATTCTTGATTATTGGAATTGGAATGACCTTTGCGTGCCTGAATAGCTTTCATCCTGAGTTCTTTACCAAGTAAAATTGATTGTAGCTCTTCCAGTGTCAAAATTTGCTTGTGAATTGTAATACTCTAGACTAGATTCTTGTATCCCACTCCTAGTCGATTCAGGGTGACTTGAACCATTTCTATAGGATTCATGGCCTCTCTTGCTACTACTAAGAGTTGATTGTTGTAATCCTTGATTTTGAGTATGTAAGCATGACTAGTTTCATTACTGTCATGGAAACTCTGTTTGATTTGGTTTCTCAATGTGAGAATCCTGGAAGTGTTCATGGACTCGTAAAGAGCTGTGAACATATCCCATGCTTCTTTTGATGTCTTGACTGTGTTGAGCTATCCTAGCATGATATCTTATAGATTTTTCTTGATCAAATGACATGCATGTTTGTCTTTCTTGTCCCATTCTACCTGTGCTCAAGCAATGGCAGGATCTACTATGGTGCGGTCACTAGTGGTGCAACTGTAGATTTACTGCTGATGCTGTGGCAGTAGTGGGAGTGTAGCTACTATTGGCTGGATTGTCCAATGGTCTAGGTGTAGACCCATCGACATAATCTCATTTTTCTTGAACTACAAGAATGATCTCCATTCGATATTTCCATGTGCCGTAATTGGAGTTTTATAGCTTAGCAAATGCCTCCAAATTGAGGTTGCTAGTCATAGACATGGTGCAAGAAATGTACTCAAAGTGTATGTGAAATCATTATCTCAATCAACTGCAATACAGTGTCTGTATCCAGTGCAATCTAAACTGTTGATGAAGGTCCAATCTCCTACAAGGCTTGTGGCAAATGTCTGGAGCACTGATGATGTGGCAACTTGGTTCTAATGCAGTGCTTAGGAAGAGACTAGTGTGCTTGGCAGGAGGTCAGTTTCATGTGGCATGCTAAGGTGGATGTTGATTGGGCACTATGTCCCTATTGACATGGCATTACCATGTGGATGCTGAGGTGGTAAATTGCTTATGTGGCACAAGATGATGTCATTTGATGATGTGGCTAATGACATCAACATGTTGATGTGGTAGCTGACTATGCAGGATGATGTGGTCCTTGAGTTGGTAGATGACATGTCAAATTGCCATGTGTCATAATAAGGTGATGTGGTAGATAAGGTTGGTCGATGATGTGGTAGCTCTTGGCATGTGTCACAATTTTGTGGTCACGTGTCTCCTTGGAGTGGATGCCACATGTCAAGAGGATAAGCTAGGGTATGATGAAATCTTTTCAATGCCGACAAAATCTTCAAGATTCCATCGACGAACATTTGTGGAGCCAATCCGTGGGTTGGAGCTTATAGGCCTGCTAGCTGGAGAGCTTTGGCATCGAGATGAGGCATTGGCATACAGTGCTGAGAGGCAGAGCTATTGGTTTGTAACAGGTTGTATCCATTGGTTTGCTAGGAGGGCTCACTCAGGCTATGGCACTCTACAAGCGCTGAGGCTATGGCCTCTACAAATGCACCCATGAGTCATTTGAAGGCCTCATTGCTTTGGCGGGCTAGAAGTTCAAGGCTGTTTGAATATTGTTTGCTCATTGGTGGCTTTGGATGCATTGTGCATTGAGGTCATTCCATCCATGAAGATGGCAGCTCAAGGTCTGCTATCATGAAGGCCTCTCGTGGTCATTGCTGGGAGTATGTCGCTATAGTCCCATCGCTGCAAAAAACTCTATGGTTGTGGCATTGTGGCTAACTCTACATGAGAGTAGGCTGGTCGTTGTTGGCAGCCATTTGTAGTTGGAGATGGCTTCCCGTTAGAGAACATTGACAATGGGATGTGAGGCTTGGGGGAGTTCATAAGGTTGTGGAGCTTGAGCAACATTGATGGAGTGATTGATTGCTGGTATAGTTTGTCTAGGAGTTGCGGGTCATAGGAGTTGAAGCCTCTGAAGGAGGATGCCTTGCATGCAACTGTGAGTTGAAGGCATTTGGAGAGCCGCCTCATTTTGTCTGTGAGCCGCATAGTGGCTATTGAAGAAGCTAGGGAGTAGCCAAGCTATTTCATTAAAGGTGGGCATTGGAGCCCGCTCTGCTCTTGGAGCTTTACTTGTTACACACACTGCTAGAGAGAGGTGAGCTTTGAAGGGTACAATGAAGCTTTGGGTCTGCTTATAGTTGCATATGCTTTTGAATCAGCTTCTTGCTTGTAGGTCGCTCTTAGAATCTCTCAAATGACAAAACTCTCTCTCTCCCTATCATTCACACACTAAAGAAACTCTCTCACTTTCAAAAGACTTAAAGATCTCTCACAAGAAGCTCTCATGAAATGAATGGAAGTCTCTCTCTCTCTCTCTCTCTCTCTCTCTCGGGGATAGAAATCCCTAAAGGAATGGACGAAAAATTTCTTTCAAGGAATGGATGAAGATCTCTTACCAAAAGTGGAATCTCACAGAGAACACTCAAGAGAACTCTCAATCTCTCTCACATTCTAGGATTACAATGCCTCAGCAGAAGGCAGAAATGCTCTGATACCATGACAAAATATGAAGAGAGGAGAGGAGAAGTGTGGAGATAAGGAGAGAGGGCATAGCTAAAGAGCACACCACAAATGACTAACTATACACTAGATTTAGTTGAAAATGTAGAATATACACAAATCCTTTTAGGGTTGGGCTTAGGGCATCTAACCCTTTCTTTTATAGCACTCTACTGGGTTGGTGCTATGCACATATCTAACACATGATGTTGAGATAGTTTCTCAACATAGGGAAACTTTAAAACTACTCTTTTGGAGGTCCAAAGAGATAGTATGAAACGTATGAAATGTAATCTAGATAATAAATTGTTATACATGCTAAGTATTCTTGGCATTGGCTTGCTTTCCCTATTAGTGCATTCTATAGGAAACCACAATTCATGGCATTAATGACTAGAGGCATAGAGGAGGCATGGCTTGTATTGATCATGTTGCAACTCAAGGTTTTCCCTATGCAAAGTCTAAGTGATCAATGCCAAAGACATAAAGTAGTGTTAGCATTGTATGCATACAATAGTAGATGCCTTCATGTAAAATGACAAATTGATGACACATGACACATCTCTCACATGTGATATTGCAATAAGCATCCGTACAAAACCTGAGATCACAATATATGCAACTCAACACTTATACCTCCATAGAAAACCCACATGTAAAAGGAATTATGACACAGAGTTTAAAATGAAACAACTCCTCATTATTTCAATTTTCAATGTGGGACACAGTTGCCTCAACTCTATAAAGTTTGTTGGCCTACAAGGACTCTAGACTCTACTAAGACTCTAGAGCTACTACCCTATACACTAACTATCTGAAAACAAGGCACTTGAGGTTGAGCCTCATAAGAAAAACTCATGCATTCAGCCCAAGCCCAAAAAGAAGGAATAAGACTTAGTCTTGCCATTTGTAGGAGCCAGGAACTACCCAAGAATTGCCTTTCTATGTAGATCAAACTCTATCAACCAATGTATGTGAGCTTGGCACCACATGGCCTTTCATGCATAGGCTAACATTGTTCTACCAATCACCCATCACTTGCAACATTGGACCAGCCATCAATAGTAATGAGACAACTTGCAAGGCTACCACTCACAACCTTAGAGCAATAGCTACCCCATAAGGCATTCTCCAACAAGCAAGATAATATATTTCACAATAAAATGAGTAATAGGAAACACAGGCTCCTAATGGGATCCTAAGCACTTGCCCTTATCAATTGCTTCCTTAAACTAGCAAAGTGGTAAACTACCACTAGATCCTTTGCAAAGCTTCATTGATGTGGAAGCTTGAAAAAAATTTCACGAAAACTTAAAATTCTTTTGTGTAATCCTTAAAAATATTTAACAAAACTTAAACAGATGCCAGAGCAAGGTGATTGGAAAAACAAAATATGAAACTTGTTGACTAAAATACTCTCGAGACAAAAGTGTATCCAACCTAGCCAGAATCTTCTGTACAAACCTCTTGGGATAGAATAAATCTCTACCAACAATTGAGAAGACTAAAAAGAATCTCATGGATATGCAGAGAGCACTTGTAATAAACTTCTCTACCTTCCTCTAGAGATAGTTTGTACTCTTGAATATGTGGGTAAATCGACAGGGCCATCAAGCACAATGATAGATTAGGGTCATGCATTGGCGGCTTGGTATGAACAAGAGTTGAGCCTTTGGTGGTTTTTGACCATAATAGTGGAGTGGTTATTCTCAATGCTTTCAACTTATTTTGCTATGCAAATGATGAAGGGTACAATATCTTGATGCTATTATGTGCTGTTTGGTCCCTTGTTGTGAAGATTTGGTTGAGGATCACATTGTGGAGGCTTTTGAACAAGTGGTTATCATAATAAGTTGATTTTAGTATACTAAGGCCCCTGTGAGAGCTTGTTTGGATCTTGATTGGGATATTGTTTGAATCTTGGTGCTTCCTTTTTGTGTTTCATCATGGTGAAGATCCTAGTGTTTTGAGGGACTCAAGGGAAAGACCCAGAGTCTTATCTTTGGGATTTTGTTTGAGGATGCCGGCTTTTTGGATGGTCCATGAAGGATTGGGCAGAGATTTTGCTTGATTTTCTTGAAGGTATAGCCTTGAGTTGGCATGAGGACGATAAAAATGAAGATCAGGATGAAGATTCCAAAGAAAAAGTAGAAGACGCAGACAAATAATCTATAGCTAGAGAAAAAGACTCGGACAAAAGATCCAAACATAAAGAAATAGATTCAAACAAAACAACAGTTTGTCAGGTATATTAGTTGGAAAAGCAAAGCTGTGTTTAGCCCATATGGAGTGGGAAATTTTGACACCTATAACGACCTCAAAACACAATTTTTGGAGAGCTTTTGAAAGGAGAAAACCCCCAATGATGTCAAGAGAAGCAACAGAAAGACCGACCACTAAAACAATGGCAAAATGCTTCTACAAGGGGCTAAAATTGGATATTTGTAGTTCAGTTGTTGGCTTGGTATTGCCAATAGGTGAAAATGGGTTCAATACTTTGGTTGATGTAGCCAAAAGAGCTGAAAGATGTATATGAACAACAAAGAAGAAGAAGAAAAATTGGAGGTGGAATCCAACAATGATTTTGAAGAACATTCGAGGGAACCAAGATGATAAATGACTCAATAACTCTCCTAAGCACTTAACCTCATGAGGATGAGAGTGTTTTAACTCAACATGGACCAATCCAATAAACCCAAAAATTAATCCAAAAAACAATCCGATAGACAGTCTGGCAAACAATCCAATCACAAGTCTGAGAATAGGTCTGGTAAACAGTCCAATCACAAGTTCAAGAATAGGCACATGCTGACAACCAGCCCAACAAGCAGTCCAAATCTAGGGGACCAATCAATAGTCCAGGAGCAGGGTGCGAGTAGCCAAAAGCAAGATGAAGAGAACCTCTCAACCGATTTGTTTCAAGCCCTGAAGCAAGCATCCATCAAGATTACATTGGATCAACTATTGAGTTTTGCTCTAATATTTTATGAGAACTCTATCAAGCAATTGCAAGAGGAAAATTATGAGAAAAGGAAACCAAAATCTCCATGTGAGGAAGACTACCCGCCTTGTTTGCAAGAACCTTGAAGCTAGTGAAGACACAAAAGAGGATTCACTCTATAGAGAAGCTTCTTTCTTGATTGCAAGAAGGTGAAGCGCTTCCACGTATGTTGTTGGATATTTACTCATTACTTTTGAGCAAAGACAATGCTCCTAAGCCATCACAAATATTCTCATCTTTAAGTGTTCCATCCCTGAGAGACTTTGAGGGGCCGATGATGTAGATGCCATAGATTGCAAAGCTGCCCTTTCATATTTTGTCCATAAAGCTTCATATTGGATTGCCAACATAGAGACCATCTCACCCTCTCCTTGATAGAACCGTTCCAACTGTAACATCAAAGCATTTGGTGACTCCACTACCCTAAATCTCTACTTCATTGTAGCCACAACTTGGTTCAAGTCCTCCTTGGTAGAGTTCGGCATTCTCTTTGCTTCTTGCTCACACACTCTTCTCTGTATCCCACTTGGTAGTTGTATATACAGTTACAATTTTGACCTATTAGAACACTTAACCATTCTGATACTAACTTTGGGTTGATTAATTGACCCTTTAACATGTTTAGTGTGGAAGCCCACTACCAAGTCTCTACGAAGATGTAAAAGAGACAAGAGAAATAAAGTTAAGGATGAAATATATGGGACAAGAGAGAGATAATCCAAGATCCCATGTACAAAGCTTTCTACAAATGCTGGCAGTGTTGCAAGTCAATATAGAGGAAGAGTACCTAATGTACTTTCCCACAACATTTGTAGATAAAGCTGGTGAGTGGTTTCAACAATATCCAAATGACCATTTGGCCATGCTTAAATGACCATTTCACCAATATCCAAATGACCATTTGGCCATGCCCAAATGACCATTTTGCCACATGGAATAAGTCTTGAGAAGATTTGAACATGATTTCAATAAGGAGGGTGTAATGATAAAACTCAATAGAATCAAGTAGAAGTCAAGAAACTTTTTGTATGACTTTATGACATGAATGAAGGTCCTAACCAACAGTTGAACAATGTGCAAAAAAAAAAGGTGTTGAGATTATAATTTCTAAGGGGTGTCACAAACTCGTCACAAACAACATGGAATTGTACAACATAGGAAACACCTACCCAATGAAGATGTACAACAAATAGCTTCACAAAGCAATTGTGATTGAGAAAGGAATAGAAAATGGAGAAGAATAAAAAGTGATCTCTTTTAGTTGGTGGACATTGAGGAGGAACACAAAGATGAGATGACAATAAAAAAGTCCAACAAACCAAGAAAGAGGATCTAATAGAGATTCTAAAGGAAATGGGGATATGGGTCGCTCTCAAAAAAGGCAAATTATGGTGCCACAAATGCAAGGTAAAAAACCATACAATGTATAGGTGTTGGTCGGGCAAGCAACATTTGCAATCACTCATGCCACACAACCAAACACTGATGGTTCAACAAGCACATAAGGACCACACAGGTAAATCAAGCAAATCAAGGAGAAAGACCAAAGAGTACCAACATGGCATTTTAATTTTTGTGGGCAAGGAAGGCCATTACAAGAGCAAAAGATGATTGTGGAAGATTTTTTGGATGCTACAAAAAACATGCGACCAAGATAATCATGCAACAACTACTTGGAATGATGCTAATAGAAGTCACAAGAACACAAAGAAAAATCCAGACAAGTCCAAAGAAGCCAAATGAGCTAGGATTCACTAGAAGCTAGAGAAGAACATGGAGGACATCAACCACACACTCAAGAAAAAGGAACTCCTTATCATGACCAGGAAAGAATCGAGTCCCCAAGAAACAAAAGAATGAAGGGAGGAGCCAGAGTGATGGAACTAGAGAAACAAATGTAGAAACAAATCTGGGGGTTAACAAGAGGTGGAAGGCAAGTAGTGTAGAATCAAATCAATACAGCCTAAGATGAATTCCAAAATTGAATGTGAGAATTTCCATTGGGCAACTCGTAGGCCTCGACTCTCACTACATGACATTCTTTTAGAACCTTGGAATCAATGGGTGACATGCCATGGAGCCATTGGCCACTAGGATGGAGGTGACCAAAATGGTGATTTGGGATAGAATAAACATCATCACATTATCTTTGAGGAAATACAAAAGAGGCTCAAGTTAAAAAAATTGATGTCGTCTCCTTTCAAAATTTGCAAGATGAATCAAAGGTTGGTGATGCCAAAGAATATGCTCAGGGACATATGCATCGAGACTAATGGTATGATACTTCATGGTCATGTTCATTGTGGTCAAGTTGGAGAATGAGCAAGGATACCCCATTCCATTGGGATGACCATGGCCAAAAGAGCCAAGGTACTACACAATTGGGGAGGTGACATGCTCACCATCATAGATAAGATGGGGAATGATGTGAATACCAATTCCCAAAGCACAATCCACAAGGGATGCAAGGCCAAAATACTTGGAAGTAGACAAGGCATATGCCTCAGACATTGAACAAAAGCTACTCACACTCATCATTGTTCCCATAGCAACAATTGATGCATCGTGAGTAGCAATAGATGTTGGTGTGGAATATGAAGAGGCCAAGATGGCCTTCCCAAAGAGATCACACATAGTAAAAGAAGAATCGACCTATCACATCAACCAATCAATGTTAGTGGGCAAATCACATCAGGGTAAGCCATCAAGGAAATTAATGTTGGCTCATGGGAAGAACCAAAGTCGATCCAGATCAACAAAGAATTTTGTAACCAATTCCTTGATTGAGTGAAACTTCTAACTCTTTCTAAGGTTGTACATATGTGGACCTAAAGGGGTTACCATGGAATCTAATACAATGCCAAACTCCCCTCATTCTAGATGTTAAGCCAAATTGGTAGACAAGATATCGAATAAAACCCAACCATTCCAAGTTGGAAAGGCCAACATCAATCAGTTACTAAGAGTAAAGTTGGTAAAGACCTAGATCTCAATTGTTAAGGGCAGCAAGATCCATCTACCATGTAGATGGAAGTGTTTGGTTATTTCCAATCATGATTATGCCAAATAAAAATGGCAAGTTGAGAGTTTATGTTGAGTATAGACACTCAACAAACAGACCCATTCCTATTGTCATTCATAGCAGACAATACCTTGGACAAAGCAATGAGGCATGACATATATCTAGATATAGTTGGCATAATCAAATCACACTATAGAAAAAGATCAAGAAAAAACGACCTTCATCATTGAATGGGGAGCATACTCAAGCAAGATGCACTTTGGACTAAAGAATGAATCAACCATGTCTCAACACTTCATGGTGGAAACCTTCCAAGAATACATCAATAAATTCCTAGAAATTTCCCTCAATGATTTTTTGTTTCAAAACTATCAAAAGACCCTAATCTCCCTCAATTAATAAAAAGGTGTGTTTTATATATTCTCAAGAGCTATTGTGCCAAAAGCATTCAGGCAATAGCATCATGACTAAGAAGTCCAAAATTGATGTATACAAATATTAAAAAGCCAAGCAAGTTCATTCATTCATGGGATTCCTCAACTTTCATAAATGCTTATCAAAAAATTCATGGGGTAGATAAACCCCATCCTTAGCTCACAAGGTTCATTCATGGGGTTCCTTAGCTTTTATGAATGATTCATCAAAAAATTCATGGGGTTCCTTAGCTCATTTCATCAAAAAATTCATGGGGTTTCTCAGATTTGATAAATGGTTCATAAAAAAATTAACAGGGTCTCCAAACCCATGCATTAGCTCACAAGGTAGGATATGAATTTTGAGTGTGACAAAGAATGAGCTAAATCTTTCTTGATCTTGCAAGAGATGGCTATGAAAGCATCCATCTCTGGATGCCAAACTAAAATCTGATCTTTCATGTACATGTGGACACATCTAGGATGGCAATCGGGTCCATTCTAGCTCATTGGATTGTGGATTTCCCCATCTACTATGCAAGTCAAATGTTCTCAACAACAGAGATGAACTATTTAACCACCAAATGGGTCAACATGACCCAAAGAACAAAAATATCTATGGTGTGGCCTAAGGATGTTATTTATAAGGGTTATATAATCATACTAGACAAAAGAATTCACTTCATTAATTTGGTCATTAATATCATGACAAATAATTTGTGAGCCAACATAACAAATCACAACATACTATCCAAGGGCAAATGGCCAACCAAAAGAAACACATAAGGTGCTCAAAATGGTTCCTCACAAGATCGTGAATGGGCACCAAAATGATTGGAACCACAATTTCCACACAGTAATATGGTCATACCAAACGGCATTCAAAGTCACAACAAGGCACACTCTGTTCCAACTAGCATTTAGTCTTGAAGTAGTTGTTCCTATGGAATTCCTTGTGCCAAGTCTAAGGGTAGGCATCCAACATACAATTTGCTAAGAAGACACCCTTAGAGTGAAATAGGGGTGGGGAACGAGAAGGGAAGAACAACCCCCCCCTCCCCGCCGGCACCCCCCCTTTCCCCTTTCCTCCAATCTAATGTTCAATAGGTTGGTAGGGGGCGAGGGAGAAATTCCCTTCCCTCTCCCTTCTCTTCTGACCCTCCTCCCCAAACCTGTTGTGCCGCCTTCCCTCCCATCTCTTGTCTCTTACCTGCTTTTTGAGGGGGGGGGGCAAACTCCTCTCCCACTCTTTCTTTCCCCCACCCCCTTCTCTCTCCCCACCCACCAACATCCCCCTCCCCCCCCACCCCCGCCCCCTCTCACCTTTGATTTTCCCTCCATGGTTGTTAGACACATTAAGACATGACACATTAGACATGCTTTAGACACAAGTGTCTTAAGTGTCTACAAATAACGTACTTAAGACCCACATTAGTTTTTGATTAAGTATTTATAACTTAATCAAAAAATATTTAATTATAGTTTTTTTAATTATAAATATCTAATAACAAAATATATAAAGTTATACATAATAAATATTTGGTTACTAATATAGACATAGCCAAAAGTCGCCATATATTAGTAATTACATAGAATCTAAACATTTAACACATTTCACATATACTTTTATCTTTAGAGTCAACATGAAGCGGCACTAGCATGCAAGACTAAAGACTCTAGTCAAGAGCTTGGAAGTCACAACTCATAATTGAAACTCCAAAATCCAAATAACAAGTGGACTTGCTTGCACTATTACCAAAATGAAACATGAAATATTGAACGCCAAAAATCTATGATAAATAATCATAGGTATCATAATTGAACCCTAATACAATACAAAGCAAACATTAAGATTGAATTGGAAATCTAAGTCATTTAGTAAGAGTGACCCATGACAAGTGATAGTGGACACGAGAACATTTAAAAAAGGTTTAACAAGCTAACAAGAATATTACCCACTTAACCATCCCAAAAAGAGATCAATTATTTATTAACAAAAAAATAAATACATATCTTAAGCGCATCTTAAAGAATGTATATGTTTAAAGTGTTAAAACCTGTCTTACCTATAAGACACATGGATCTTAACAACCATGTACGCCCCACCCCCAACCTAATTATTCCAAAAAATATGATTCTAATAAAATACTTAAAAAGAATCTTGAAACCTGATGCTAAGTATTGATTAACCTGCTTTAGTAGAAAACCCCCAAAAAATCTCTCAAAAAGACCACATGGCATGAATATTAAGCCTAAATTACCTAAGTAATTTTAATTGCTTTTCAAATCTAGCAAATATATCCATGCCCACAAGATCACCAAAATTTACCAAGCATAGAACATGCTTTGCAAAAATTAAAATCAAGGATAGAAAAGGCAATAAAAAGTTATCTAATAAGGCATTAGTTGTTCTGTTCTTTGCTATGGTTTGCTACTTTTTACTTAAGGCTATCACATAATGATCATAGATGTGAGTGATTGTAGATAAACAGTTCAGAGGAATTGGCTCAATGACAAGGTCAGTCTAGGGTACCATATCACAGGTTGGAATTGGGCATCAGGCTTTGAGCTTATTCACCTAAGTCACATCATCAACCAGATCTATCTCAAGTCTTGCATCGCAAATTTGAGTAGGATCAAATTGGTCACTATGAACAAACATTGCTCTAACTCACACTACTCTAGGACAACTTAGCCTCTACTTCACAATTCATCTAGTTCATGTTCTTCCTTGGGAGACCTCTGTTTTAGCAATATTCATGTGTAAACCTTGTGGGGGGGAGCATTGTTGACTCTGTGCCAACATGAACTTATGAAGAAAGAGAAGGTGTTACAACTTTGTGTTACAACTTCTAGACACAACTTTATGTTACGACTTTGTGTAACAACTTTGTGTTGCAAGTTTGTGTTACAAGTTTATGTTACGACTTTGTGTAACAACTTTGTGTAACAACTTTGTGTTACATCTTCTACATGAAGAGAGAGAATGTGTTACGACTTTGTGACACAACTTTGTGTTACAACTTTGTGATACGACTTTGTGTTACATGCAGAGAGGGAAGCTCTCCAACTTGTATAAATACCCCATAATGGAATGAAGCCCACACTCTTGGGGCATTGTGTTGAGTCTACATTGGTATTCCAAGCATTTGTCTCAAGTGTCCATGCTTCCTTGCACTGCACGTCCAAAAGCATGTCCTAACCTTGTAACCCTTCTCCACTCTCCTCCAACCTTGCAACCCATCCTCTCCCTCTCCTCCTTCCTTCTCCCTCCTCCTCCCTTCTCCCTCCTCCTCCTCCCTCCTCCTCCCTCCTCCTCCTCCTCCCTCCTCCTCCCTCCTCCTCCTCCTCCTCCTCCTCCTCCTCCTCTCTCCTCCCTCTCCCTCCTCCTCTTCCCTCCTCCTCCTTCCTCCTCTCTCTCTTACTTCACCCATGCTCTTACACCTTCTTCCTCTCCCACTCCTATGCTTTCCTAAACCCTTAAACTCAATGATCTACGAGGGAGACGAGTTCTCCACCATGTACTTTACTCTGAACTTTGGATCCTCCTCCCAACCCTGAACTCCTTCTAAACCTTGGAACCTCCTTCTGAACCCTGGAACTCTTTCTAACCCTGAACTCTTTCTAAACCCTGAAACCTCCTTCTGAACCCTTAAACTCTTTCTAAACCCTACAACCCCCAATGAAGGCGAAAGCCTTCATTATCCCAACAACAATGGTGTACGTACCTTTTACACATGCTTGCATTATGTTTACTCACCACACTTAAGCCTACGTCTCTCACCGGAACACGACTCGAGGTCCTAAGCTACAAATATACTACAACGACAATTCCAATATATCTGTAGGTGACAAAAGCCTCGGAACCCTGCAACATAGAATACCCAGCTCTTCCTACAAAAGTGTTAGGACAGAGCCAACATTTGGCGCCGCTGTCGGGGAGACTAGCGTCTCAAGTAGCGAGTAAACATGCGTAGGTAGGTGTAAAACAAGTCACTACTTCAAACTTTCACGCACATACCACTCAAGGGCAAGGAGAGTAAAAATTTTTCCAAATCTAGCCAAACATATCAACCCCAAACATCCACTTTGGGATACTACCTTAAGAAATTTTCTTAATTTCTTAAATAAAAGCCACATGATGTACAATTAGGCTAGGTAGTAAACACGGTTGCGTAGAGCTTTCAATTACGATCATTTTACCTTTTTACAGAAAGGCAAACCGAGCTCTCCATAAAAAGTTACGGCTCGGGAAGAGTTTAGGGTTAAACCCTAAACCTAAACCCTAACCCTAAAATCCAAACCTATAAAAACCTACTCCACCCCCCTCATTCTTCATCTTTCACTTTTTGCCTCCATTCTCTTCCACCTTCCGAGCCCCACGCAAGACACTCCTCCCTCTCCATCGACCGCCCCCTTACTCCTATCCTCGCCATGTAAGTGACATCGAGCCCTTCTTGCAGCAATGACCTAGCCTTCCACCCACCGTCCATTGTTCCGCGACAATCCCGTTCCATCGAGAAAGACTTGGAGAGCGTCAGGTAACCACTCCGCCTTGCTTTTCAAGTTCCGTCTTTCGGTTTTTTGCTCTTTTACCCCTCCCCCTTCACCACCATCTCCCCCCTCTCCCACTCCCCCTCCACTACCACTCCCCCTCCCCCTCACCACCACCCCCCCCCACCCCCTCACCTCCCCCTCTCCCACCTCCCCCCTCCCCCTCTCCCACTCCCCCTCCACTACCACCCCCCCTCCCCCTCACCACCACCCCCCCCCACCCCCTCACCTCCCCCTCTCCCACCTCCCCCCTCCCCCTCTCCCACTCCCCCTCCACTACCACCCCCCCTCTCCCCCACCACCACCACCTCCCCTCTCCCCCTCCCCCTTCATCTTCCCCCTCCCCCTCTCCGCCTCCCCCTCTTCACCACCACCTCCATCTTCCCCCTCCATCTCCACCTCCCCCCTCCCCCTCCCCCTCCACCACCACCTCCCCCCACCCCCTCTCTCTCTTTTCTCTCTCCTCTCTCCCACTTTCCCCCCCCTCATTCCCTCCCCCCTCCCCCTCCCCCTCTCACTCTCTCCTCTCTACCCCCTCGTTTTCTCTCTCTTTTCCACCTCCCCCTCTCCCCCTTTCCCCCTCCCCCTCCATCACCACCTCCCCCCTCCCCCTCCCCCTCTTCATCTCCACCTCCCCCTCTCCCCCTCCCCCTCCACCACCCCTTCTCTCTCTCTCCCCCTCACCCCCCTCGCCCCCCCATCCCCCTCTCTCCCCCTCTCCCCCTCCCCCTCCACCACCTCTTCTCTCTCTCTCCCCCTCACCCCCCTCGCCCCCCCATCCCCCTCTCTCCCCCTCTCCCCCTCCCCCTCGACCACCTCCCCCCTCCCCCTCCCCCTCCACCACCACCTCCCCCCACCCCCTCTCTCTCTTTTCTCTCTCCTCTCTCCCACTTTCCCCCCCTCGTTCTCTCTCCCACCCCCTCTCTCTCTCACTCTCTCCTCTCTCCCCCTCATTCCCTCCCCCACCCCCCTCGTTCTCTCTCCCACCCCCTCTCTCTCTCACTCTCTCCTCTCTCCCCCTCATTCCCTCCCCCACCCCTTCTCTCTCTCTCCCCCTCACCCCCCTCGCCCCCCCATCCCCCTCTCTCCCCTTCCCCCTTACCCCGCTCAACCCCCCATCCCACCCACCCCACCCCACCCCCCGTCGCTCCCGCGGAGGCGCTCCGCAGAGACGCTGCCGCCGCCCGCCTACCACGCCCCCGCCCGCGCCTACCCCGCCCGCGGTGCCGCCGCCCCGCGCCCCGCGCGCACCCCGGCCGCACCGCCCAAAGCCCCCCCCCGCCCGCGCAGCGCCCTCCTGCGCGGCCGCGCCGCCGCCCCGCGCCGCGCCCTCCTGCGCCGCCTCGCCCCGACTCGCGCAGCGCCTCCTGCGCGGCCGCGCCGCCGCCCCGCGCCGCGACCTCCTGCGCCGCCCCGCCCCCGCTCGCGCAGCGCCTCCTGCGCGGCCGCGCCGCCGCCCCGCGCCGCGACCTCCTGTGCCGCCCCGCCCCCGCTCGCGCAGCACCCTCTTGCGCCGCCGCCCCGCGCCGCGACCTCCTGCGCCGCCCCGCCCCCGCTCGCGCAGCGCCCTCCTACCCCGCCCAGCGCGCCCTCCCCCTGCGTCACTCCCCTCCCACCCCGCCCCCTCAGCCCTCTCACCCCCCGCTACGCGCCCCCGCCCTCCCCCGTCACCCCCTCGCACAGCCCTCCCCTCCCCCCTGCGTCACTCCCCTCACTCCCCCCCTGCGTCATTCCCCTCACACCCCCCCTGCGACACTCCCCTCACACCCCCCCTGCGCACACAGCGCCGCCCCCCTTCCTCCTCCCCTGCGCACCCCCTTGCGAAAAAACCCCCCCCCGGGCGCCGTCGTCGGGCAGCCCCCCATAGTAAAAAATAAAAAAAAAAAATTAAAAAAAAAATAACTAAACCTAACCTAAACTAACTCCGGTTAGTTACTAACTGTAGTTAGGTTAGTGGTTAACCTAGGTTAGGTTGGTTAGGTTAGGTTAGACGATTAACCCTAGGTTAGTTAGTCCTAACTACAGTTAGGTTAGGTTAGTCAGCTTAGGCCAACTAGGTTAGTTAGTTAACTTAAGTTCGATTAGTTACGTCGGTTAGGTTAGTAGTACTTGAGGTTAGGTTAGTTTAGTTAGCCCTCAGTTAGGTTTGACTAACTACAGTTAGTATCTAACTACAGTTAGTTAAACCTCCCAGTTATAGTAACTGGGAGGACCTAGGTTAGTTAGTCTAACTAGAGTCACTTGGTTTCAACCCCTCGGTTGGACTTAAAGTCCCTTCACACCACCATTAGGACCCTCCAAAACGCCAAATTTAGCCCTCCTTTAACTCCTCGAAACTCCTCCGTTTGGGACCCAAATTGAACCCCGTTTGAACCCAGATTTCACACACGGAAACACCACGTTACGGGGTATTTTTCCAGCCCATTGCACACCATTTCGGCATCCCTAGCACACGTTCGTTCGCGCCCCCATGTGGGCCTCATTTTGCATTAATTCACTCGTATTTTCACGCCGCGACCTCCGATTAACGATCCGTCTGCACCGGCACATTTCCCTACACACGTAGGACAATCCTAGGCACATTATTAACACGACGGTCCCTATACACGCTAACATCACTCTAACTCTCCTAACGACATCACCTCCACATCCGCACTTGGGGTAGCGATACCCCTGGCAAATCACGCACCATCTGCATGCAGTTACGTTCCGGCCAACGACTTCGACTCCAACGCTCGCCCAATCCGCAAATTACTCCACTGCCACAACCGCCCCCGCCAATCCTCTACCTCGAATCCCCCCCTGAGGTTCACCAACTTCCTCTAACTCCTCCACGCCCCAACATGGCTGGACGTCGTCCTGAGCATGATGGGGACATTGAGCTCGATGCCGAGGCTGACAACTTCTTCAATCGACGAAATCACAACAATCACGGCCGACGCCCCTTGGGAAAACTGGAACTTCCCAAATATAATGGTAGGGGAGACCCTGCTCGCTTCCTCCAACATTTTGATGCCGCATGTCGAGCAGGTGGTGATCAGTCCCATGAAACTAAGGTGGCTTGGTTTCCAATGGCCTTAACTGATGAGGCATCAGAATGGTACCTCGACCTTCTTGTGGAAGAACGTGCTACATGGGACCTACTCCAAACCGAATTCAAACGTCGCTTTCAAACGGAGAGGCTACAAGATGACCCCGCTCTCCAACTCAGCAAGATCGAACAAGGCCGGAGGGAAGATGTACGCACATACCTGGGAAAGATGAAGAGATTGATCGCCAAATGTGACCCACGCCCAGATGCAAAGTACCTCACGGCATGGTTCATAGCAGGCCTCAGAAAGAAAATCCGCAAGGAGATGAAAAAGATAAGTAGCTATGAAACATTCAGTGCTGCTCATGCGGCAGCCATTGACATCGAAGATGGCATGACAGATTCAGACACTAGCAGTGATGATGCCAGGTCCAATACACGAGATAAGCGCTCGAAAAAAGGTAAATCAAAGGACATTGCCGAAACATCCAATGAAGATCGCCTCGAGGCCATGACCTTGAAGCTGAAAGAAGATATGATGCAGGCCATGGATCAAAAACTTCACTTGTCTCAGCCGCCAACTCAAACATATCCACGGCGAGAAAATGTCTGGTGCCCACACTGCTTGGCAAATCATACAGCAAATGAATGCCCAGTCCTCAGAGCAAGAATCACTGCACAAGCAAATCCACCGCCACGGTTGTGGTGCCATATCTGTGTCGTCGGCGGCCATGATGAGACCAGTTGCATCTTCAACATGCGCAACAATCCGCCTCGACCACCACACTACCAAGCGGCACCCATGCCAGTATACAGGCAACCGGCACTTGCACAAGCGCCCCCAGCTCCGAGACTAAATCCTGTTCCCGTTCGGACACAAGTCCCACAACTACTCAGGAATCCGAATCCACGACCGTATCCAAGAGCAGCAAATCCAACTCCTCAGGCAGTTCCAATACATCAATTACAAGCCGAGGAAGTCGACTCGCTATTTGAGTATGAGGCAGAGTACCCAGTGTACTATGTAGAAGGTGCAGAGGGTCTAATACCAGTCTATGCAAATCAAGTGCGACCCAACACATTTCGCGCACCAATCAAGTGTTATGGTTGTGGAGAAAATCATAGAATCGCAGAGTGCCCTCATCGCGGTAGCCCAGCTACTTTCCAACCACTTTGCAGAGATTGTGGCATAGGACATGCCTGTATGGATTGTCCCATGAAAAATAAGGTCCCAGAACAAACAGAGGTTAAGCCTGACGTCCCCATCGGCATCATTGGGGTGGACCATCAAAGTCTGGGTCCGGCAAGTCTAAGGTCACAACCTATCAATGTAATTACACGCCAACAGAAAGCGGCCACGAAGGAACCTATCATTCCAATCCAACCGAAGCGACTTCTGAGAAAGAAAGCACAAGCGCCTCCACCTCCGCCAAGCAATGAGCAGCCGAGTTCATCCACATCAACTCCCGAGCCTCGAATAAAAGAAGCTCCATTCCCGAATGCAGAGGTGGAAAAGGCTCGTTTTCAGGCACTTCAGCAATGGGTCCAAAATGAACAAGCTCAATTTGAGGCTCAGAAACAAGCTCAAGACCCACTCCATGACTTGGCCCAACAAAGTATTGATACTGTACTCGAGCCTTTGTTCCAACAACAGACTCCACAACAGAATGTACCACCCCGTCAACTTGAAGGAGCTGCACTCTCTAGCATCCTGAGTTGCCCTGTGTCCATTCCCATCGGAATCCTCTTACGAAATTGTCCCAATCTCTGGGAGAGTTTCAAAGGATGGATTGAACTCGCAAATCCCTCTCCACCTATGAACGACATTGATGATATCCCTGTGCGGATGGGTGAGAAAGATGACATACGCAACATCACTGTGCCTTTGATCCACAAGGCATATAATGAAATCCAAGCCATAGTGGATGGTGGAGCAGGTGTCAATGTCCTATCAGTGCGGAATTTTACATTTCTGGCCTGAAGAACCATCGAGTTTTTTGGTAAAGAAAATGACAAAGTGTTGGACCCAGTCTTGTTTGAGCTTCCTACTCAGCAAAACAAATGTGCGGAGTGGAAGGGAGCGTTCCTTGCCGTTCTTTATTCCCAGGATGGTGGATAGAAATTGTGCTGCTTCCTTGAGATGAGGGCCAAGGATTGTGCGAAGCAAGATGCCATCTCTATGGATCAGGGTACCCTTGGTGAGGAGAGTCTGTACTTCAATAAACTTTGCATCCGCAGACCTTTTAGGGTATTCGCCACCTTGCCTTGGCAGAGAGAAAGCCCGTTGAATGACTGTACTGTCGAGGATAATGTTCAGTGGGCTCTGCTGTACAGTGATTGTACCGTACTTGCCATCTGTTGCATTGCTGGAGTAGTAAGAGTAGAGAAAGTCCTTGATGTAGGTGGTCATGATAGGACTATCCTCCAAGGATTTGAGGCTCTCATGCAAATTGCCTAGACCCCGTTGCTCTAAGTAAGATGTTGCTTCCTGGGAAAGAGCATAAGTCGAGGTGGGATAAACTAGCTTTTTCGATCTTTTCGATGTCATGCAGTTTCTTTTGTTGGAATGCACAAACTTATAGTTACTCCAGTTGCATTCACTAGAGGAGTTGCTACAAGGTTGCAACAATGCCTTCATAGGCAAGGCTTCGAAATGAGGCATGGATTCTCCACACTCTTCCCACCATCTCCATGCTAGCATATCTTTTGATAATTCTTTGATTCTTGGATAGGCAAACAGTCCTTCTCTATTTCAAAAAGTTGACATCTCCCTAACAGCAGAGGCATACTCTGTCATATCCTCAAAGATACATCCAACAAGATCATGCCATGACTGCATTATTTATAAATCAGTCTCTGTGCGATATTTCCACCATTGCGGATCTAATATATGGGTGGCATAGTGCAAAGAGTTGTGAGCTTGATTCCATCATTTTCACACCATCTTTTGCAACACAGTTTGTTTAGTCATGCTATATCCACCTTTGCCTAGCCTGGCATCTTCCTTCAAAACATCCCACTCATCAGTCCACCATGCCATATAAGCACTTCCCATGCTCGGTCCTTTTACATCCAACCTACGGATTGCAAACCAAATTGGCTTCATAGCTTTACTACATCGGATACCCTCTTTAAAAATGCCAGGTTATTGACCAATGCCTTTAGATCACCAAATTTGTTACGAGAGATGGTTGAGCGTCCCTCGACTATCCACTTTGCAGCTTTTGCACTGAATAGCAACTGTCGAAAAGCCTCCCCTTTGAATGTCACAACCATGACATTGATCAAGGGCCGCTTGCTAACATTCTTCCATCCATCTGATATGATGGTGCAAGCAGCTTTCTCAATGCCATCATAAACCACTTGATGCATCTCCTCTTTCATCCTACTGTAGTAGGCATCCAACATGTTGTTACAGATGGCATCGTAACTACACATTGTGAAACCCGGGATAGCTTTAGCGACAAAGGCCATGGCTCTTTTCTAATGTGGGCTTTGCACCATGCCCAACGGATATCCCGTGCAACAAATAGTTTCAAACACATCTTGTTGTGCCTTCTCGATATGTTGTGCTTTGAAGGAAGCTGCTAAGGATTGTTGTTGCACATGTAAATGGACATTCGAACGAGGCAGATTATTGCATTTTCCTCTTTCCATATGCACATTCGAGCAACTTGCTGACTATGCAAGGGATCAAGCACCACTACTATGTGCAATTGCACTTTGCGAACAACTTTCCATAGTCACTGGGGTTTCAAGACCCATGGTTCTTTCTTCAATTACAAATTGAGACTGGTGGCGTGCGACTATTGCATCCACAGTCATGTTTGCACTTGCGGCTATCTGACCACCCAAAACGGTTATTAGCCTTTGTGACTCCCGAACCCTTGCACTTTCCAATTTGTCTTTGAGGGTCTCCTAGGAAATATTTGTGCATCCGAATTCCTGAACCCGTGTACTCTTCGTGGCAGATGTTACATCTCCACTTTGTGGCAGTTATGAGTCTAACATAGTCTCAGGGGGGTCACTATGTATAAACCCTCTATATCACGTGCGTTCAAGGCCTATATTTAAAATCCCTTATCTGTAAATTTTTTCATTAATAAAATGTACCCCTTTTCTATACAAATCTGTAAATTTTTTCCAAAACTATTTTAAATAGTCCCTTATGTATATTTATTTTTGTAAATTTTAGGAATAAAAAATATCCTTCTGTTGAACTCATGTGATAGGGTTACATATGATGAGTGACCCCCCCGAGAACATAGTCTCAGCCTTTTGTAAGGTTTAGGCCTTGTTTCTCTAGAGCATGCTCACGTACTCTGTATGCACATACTAATAGATCAATAATGTGCAAAATGGGACTAATGTGCATTCAAAGCATTGTGTCCACCATCAAATATATGTGTGTTCAAATAAGATACCCTGGAGCATGTTTTTTGACTGTTATGCATGAGACTTGGTGAAAAACATGGTCTAATGTGACTTCGACCATGCAAACCATATCTGATAGCCGCAATGATTTTCCCACACATCAAGATAGGTGGGATTGACGTGTGTGAAAAGTATGGTGCCCATCAAATATGTGCGTGCTGGAGCATTTTTTTTGGAAAACATGGTATAATTCGATTTCAATCTTGCAAACCATATCTGTTGGTCATGATAATTTGCACATGCCTCCAGATAGGTGTTATTGATACATGTACAAGGTATAGTACTCATCGAATATGTGGCATTTGAATAAGACACCCGAATCATATTTTTTAACTCTTGTGTGTGAGACTTGGTAAAAAACATCGTATAATGTGACTTCAGCCATGAAAACCATATCTGATGGTCACAATACTTCGTACATGCCTAAAGATAGATGGGATTAGATATGTGCATGTTTGAAAAAGACACCCTAGAGTCTGTTTTTTATCATTGTGTTTTAGACTTGGTAAAAACCATTCTTGATGGGCATGATTCTTTCCATTCACCTCAACATAGATAACTTTAATGGGTGTGCAAAGTATCATGCCCATAGAATATGTGCATGTTCAAATATGACACCACAGATCCTGTTTTTTTAAAATTGTGTAGGACAGTTGGTGAAAAACATGGTATAGTGTGACTTTGACCATGCAAACCATATCCAATGGCAATGATTCTTTGAACGTGCATGCAAATTTTAGTGTCCATCGAATATGTGCA
This sequence comes from Dipteris shenzhenensis, assembly GCF_047967505.1. Lineage (NCBI taxonomy): Eukaryota > Viridiplantae > Streptophyta > Polypodiopsida > Gleicheniales > Dipteridaceae > Dipteris > Dipteris shenzhenensis. The sequence continues at coordinate 26,685,491 of NC_141600.1, forward strand.
CGTTTGAATAAGCCACCCACAAGCATGTTTTTTTACCATTGTGCATTAGACTTGATGAAAAACACGCTCTGTGGTATCTTTTCCAAATGCGCACATATTTGATGGTTACGATACTTTGTACCCACATCAACCCCACTTATATTGAGGAACATGCCAAGTATCATTACCGTTGAATATGGTTTGCATGGTCGAAGTTGGATTATACCATGTTTTTTATCAAGTGTCATGCACAACAGTAAAAAAACATGATCTGAGGTGTCCATTTTGAATGCGCACATATCCAATGGACATGATACTTTGCACACACATTAAATCCATCTATCTTGAGGTGCATGAAAATTATCATGACCATAAGATATAATTCAATGGTCAAAGTCACATTACACCATGTTTTTTACTAGGTCTCATGCACAAGGGTCAAAAAACATAGTCCGGGCTATCTTTTTCGAGCGCGCATATATCTGATGAATAGGATACTCTGCACACATGTCAATACCACCCATTTTGATGCACATGCAAATTATATTTCCATGAGATATGGTTTGCATGATCAATATTGCATTAGACCATGTTTTTCACCAAGTCTTATGCACAACGTTCAAAAAACACACTCCAGGTTGTGTTATTCGAATGCACACATATTCCATGGTGAAGATAATTTACAAATGCATAAAAACCACCTATTTTTTAGATCATGCAAAGTACCTCACACATCAAATATGGTTTGCATGGTTGAAGTCACATTATATCATGTCTAGAAGTTTACCAAGTCTCATGAACAACAGTCAAAAAACACACTCCATGGTGTCTTTTTCAAATGTGTGCATATCAGATGGGTGCGATAGTTTGCACCCATATCAATACCCGCCTATCCTAAGGTATGTGCAAATTATTGTTCCCATCAGATATGGTTTGTGTAGTTGAAGTTGCATTATACCATGTTTTTCACCAAGTGTCATGCACAACGGCCAAAAAATAAAATCTGTAGTATATTATTCATACACACACATATTCGATGGGCAGAATAACTTACACAAGCATAAAACCATTTATCTTGAGGTTCATGAAAATTATCATGCCCATCAAATATTATTTGCATGTTCAAAGGCACATTATACGATGTTTTTTACCAAGTCTCATGTACAACGGTCAAAAAACATGTTCTAGGATGTGTTTTTTGAATGCAAACATATCCGATGTGCATGATATTTTGAGCAGACATCAATACCGCCTATCATGCTGCATACACTAATTATGGTTTCCATCGAATATTGTTTGTGTGGTCAAAATCGCATTAGACCTTGTTTTTCACCAAGTCTCATGCACAACGGAAAAAAAAAACACTTGGGTGGTGATATTTGAATACACACGTATCTGATTGGCATTATTTTCATGTGCATAAATCCCACTTATCGTGAGTTTCTTGCAAGGTATCATCACCATCGAGTATGGTTTGCATGGTTGAAGTCGCGCCATACCATGCAAAATCATCAGGAGGGCTACATGGGTACCAATTATATCAACAATTTCACCAGTCCTCATCACTGTTTGTCATCCTCCATCGTCTAGCCAACCAAATGCTTCAAATTTTAAAACTATTCACTAGCTTGGCTAAGGAGGAGCATGCCTAAGAATTGGAAAGACAAACTGTAGTAGGCATCCAAGACCAATTCCATGGAATTGCCACAGAGGTCGACAAGCATTGATTCGGGATTTCAAATCCAAGCCCAAAGAGTCTCAGTCTTAAGCTGATTTATCATGGTCATCCTATGATAGGAATAGAATGTAGCTATGCTGATAATAACTTGAGAGAAGTTGCTACACTGCACGGTAGCTCGGCCCCAAATAGATGAGAAAGAGGTTGAAGAAGTGCGCATGAACCAAGATCTCCAAGCTCAAGACAAGGTAGTGCAGGATGTGATTTCCAACCTCCACCAGAGCCAAGTACAACTGACAGCCAAGACAATTGACAACAACACTTCAAACTATGGAAATCCTACAGGCCTCCTATGACCACTTAATCTCAGTACATGCTCAGTAGATGGAGGAACTTGCACAAGCTCGACTCACTCTGATCCAAAAAGAAGAAGAGCTCCAGGATTGCTAAGAAAAGCTTGAAGACATGCAACAGTCTTTGGCAACACACACTTTCAGCATTGAGGAGCTCACAACAAGGGAATGCCAAATATTAAAGGACCAACATGCCACCACTACAAAGGTAGGCACTGGTCAAGCACAAGTCTTAGATCAATGATCAAATACCAATAAATGCATTCCTCAACAAGCATAGGTCACCTTGCAAATGAAAAAGCTTAAGGATGCATATACATACTTCTTTCGTACGTATAAGGAAAAAATGGATGAGATGCAATCCCAAAAGATAGCCATCTCTCCAAGCTTGAACTCCAATTACTAGTGCAAAATAATGAGGCAATGGAAGACACCACAAATGAAGTCCCACTACAATGCACGATGGTGGTGTACCAAGAGCTTGTGGCCTCTCTACAAGTGGAAGATCATCTCAGAGCACAAGACTTGTTGATCCAATGGAAAAAACTCCAACTCAAGATGATATCCGCTCATCCAACATTAAATGGAAACATTCCATAGGAGCAAAAACTCTGTGCAAAATTTGTCAAGACTTGTTTGAAGATTTAATTAATATTTTTTGCATATCCACACATGCCGGGCTTACTATACTTAGGACGGATGCTTTCATCATATATGTATGCCTCATGGGAAGTCCTCCCCTCAGGATCATTGGTCGTTTGTTGCCATTGCTACAAAAGACATCACTATTATCTACAGGGCATGACATAACCAACTTTCCACCCTTCAGCTGATGATCCCATCACACCAACAAAAAAAAGTGTCGGAGGATGACATGGCCTATCTCACAACTAAATTACCATATCTAACCACTCTCTATGCCAATTCATAGCCGCACCTACCCTTGCTTCTACCACCCTCTTAACCTTCTCTGAGCTTTAGCCAAATATCTACTCCCTTCATTGTCTCTTTGCTCATGTCTCTCACCACTTCAACTACCTTAACAGCCGTAAACTTACTAGCCCCTCATACCTGACTTCTTCCCTTTCCTTGCTAATCCTACCCCCGAGGATTACCAAGCTGCTCAAACCATTTTCCTGATTCTTCGCTGCCTCCTCTTCGATTCCCCTCCCACAACTAACACTCTTCCATATTACTCCCCCATGGTCCTAGATTCTCTCCATGCCCCGCCATCACCTGTGACACTATTTGTGCTACCATCAGCAGAAATGGACCCAATTGCCTATAAAGTTTGTCTGGCACCATCCCCCCCCACCCCGCCCATGTAGATATACACGAATCACAGTTTTTCGAAGGACTGCAAAAGTCAAAATCCTCCAATAACAACCTGTACAGATGGTCATTGCATCAATGAGTGATGGGCTGAGCAAGTTGGGATGAACATAGGAGGAGGCAACCTAGCATTATTGAGAAGGGTGGATGCTCGGGCAGGTGGTCTGAATGGAGCAGTTTAGCCTATGGGGGTCTCCTAGAATTATGGTTAGGGATGCACCTCTAGGCTCTAGGGTGGAAGAATGTGGGAGCGGTTTAGTACGTGCTTGGAGCGGTTTAGTACGTGCTTGGCCTATGGGGGTCTCCTAGAATTATGGTTAGGGATGCACCTCTAGGCTCTAGGCAGGCTTGGTGGAAGAATGTGTGAGGAGAAGACAAATGAAAGTGACAACATCAAGGTGGTTAATGAAAGCCGGCTAACGTTTGCGTACTCCCCTCCTCACCTTGTGCTCCTCCAAGTCCCTCCTTGGCCAAGACCATATCAACCCCATGATGCAGCTCGCCAAGAACCTTGCCGGTCATGGAGTCTCCATCTCCTTAATCACCCTTGATTACTACATCTCTCGTATTTCACGATACCAACACGCCCATTCCTCCCCCTCGCTCCAGGGCATCCGTTTGATTGGCGTCCCCGACGATGTGCCAAAGGACTGCAACTTGGATCTCACCGGTCCGCCCTCGGAAGCTAGGCGGTGCTTTGGAAAAAGTCCTGCAGGATCTCCTCCCCATCACTTGCGTCATCGGTGATTGCTTCTTACCAAGCGTGCGAGACGTTGCCAACAAACGCAACCCCTCGAATCCTGCTGTGGCCACAGTCTGCTACCAGTTTTACCATCCATTACCATTCCGACGACATCATTGAAAACGGTTTGATCCACTCGAACGCACCGGTATCGCCTTGTGATTTCATCTTCTGGAATCTGCAGGCTATATTTCTCCGTAAATTGTCGTTTAGTAGATGATTGTTGGGTCCTCGTGTGTTATGTGCAGTTAATGCTTTCAGTTGCCTTGCTGGTGTTTCACCGATGCACCCTGCTTATCTCCCGTTCGGAAATCCCATTGGCGTCAAGGGATTGCAGTGGATCAAATCCATGATCGCCTAACAGTTGGGCAATCTCGATGAAGTTTTCCGGGTGATTGGAAACACCGTTGAAGAGCTGGAGCCTCAAGTCTGCAAAGCAATTCCGAAATTCCAGCCCATGGGCCCTTAGATACCCTCTGCCTTCCTAGGCGAAGAAGATTCTTATGATATTAGAACCTGGAATGAGTTTCTGGAAGGAACATGACTGCACTGAATGGTTGGACATGCAACCACATTCGTCAGTTTTGTACGTTTCCTTCAGAAGCACGACGAAATTCTCGATGCAAGGCATCCTAATAGCCTTGAATATCCATCTCTACACCATATATCATGGTGTCCCAAACTTTTTTATCACTGCCCTTTGCCAAAGAGACCACATATTTATGGGCACTGGTACTCTCAGGCAATTCTAATTTCTTAACTAACGAGTAGTTTAAGAAATTATGTGTTGCACTATCATCGACCATCACTCTTACTCTTTGCCCCTTAATTTTTCCATGCATCCTCATTAAATCAGGAGGACCAAAGGTGGGCTGCCACATTGCCAATAATAGATAGCACATGTGGGTGCTATCCTCATGATAGACCTCTACCTCAGTGTACTTTTCAGTACCATTAAGTGGTAACACTTGCACCGCATGCACTTGTTTTGGTGGAGGTCTATTTGGGGCTTTATTTCCCGCTGGTTTATTTTTAGGATAGTTCCAAGCAGCATGGTCTTTGCCCAGACATTTGAAGCAAAGATTTTCTTGCTTGGCCCTTTCATAATCCTCTTTTTTCAAGAGAGGATAATTTTGTGTTTGAGGTTTCTTAGGTGGTGCCTGAGGAACCTCCTTCTTAAAGTGCCCCTTCCTTTTCAAATTGGAAAATTTATTGAACTTTGGAACAAAACCTGTTTGCTCTGAAGTTCCAATTTTGAATTTTCCCGTCGTATCATCATATATTTGGGCATACTTAATAGCTTCCTCAAAAGGTTTTTGGAGAATTTCTTTTCACCTCGACCTTATAAGTGTCTTTGAGATCTCTCACAAAACCCCTTATCTTTTGGAATTCATCAATTCCCTTCAGCTTAAGGACTGCCTCCCTATAATTCGCTATGTACTGGACTAGAGTGTTTTTACCCATAGTGCAAATGTCCCAAGCCTCCCATGCTCTTTCTAATTCATTTTCTGGTAAAAACTCTTTTAGGAAGGCTTGTTCAAACTCAATCCAATATCTAGGAATTTTATCACTCTCCCTGAGGCTCATCTACCATTTATAGGCTTTATTTCCAAGGGAAAGACTTGCTTCCACAACTTGATTTCCAAGAGGTGTATTCCTAAGTCGATGAAAGTCTTGCCATTTTTGCAAGAACGGATTAATCGCATCTTTATTACCCTCCTTTTCTTCCCCATTGAAAATTGGCGGCTTTAAGTCCTTAAGGATGTTCGAGGTTTCTCTAAGTCGAGAGGTAGACCTCTCAACTTGATTAGGAGGAATCGGTGATTTTTCAGTAATAGATATCGATTGAGAATCAGCTATCTTAGTTATAGCTTCAGCTAGGGTTTTTAATGTTTCACTGATAACCCCTAACTGTGTTTCTATATTTTGCGTTCGAGTTTCAAGTTTAGTGAATCCCGCATATGGAATTCCATAATCACCATAATCAATATCCTCCATTTGTACATTATCCTCTTGAGTTTCAGTTTGTACCTCCTCATGTATTTCCTCTCCAACTATTGCTTTTCCCTTTCTAGCCCTTTCCTTGACCTCTCTAATCCTACCATCCCTTTCTGGAGTTGTCATTTTAACGACGTATATTTTCCAAAAATTAAAAAGCAAAGCGCTTTATGTAAGAGAGAAAAATATGAATGCCCACTTCCCTGGAATTTGTTCGATGGTCTTGAATTTGTCTTTGAAGCTGACGCGTCCTCTCACGCTTTAAATTCTTGATCTCTCTTCTCAATCCCGCTCTTCTTGCTTCCCTCGATCCCGAATGTCTCGATTCGATTGTAAATCCTTTGCTTGAAATCGGCGAGGCTAAGGAGATTGGGAAGGGGGTAGAAAAGGTTTTGATGAATCTGTGGTTTTTTCTAAGGTCTTATAGACCTTAGATGATGTGGCTTTTCACAAAGCTTCTATGCAGTCCGCAAGTCGACCAACGAACGTAAGTGTCGAATCGCCTTTCTTGCAAAGTCCGTAAGTCCTCTCTATTCCTGCTCTGTTGACGACGGCCGTAAGGTAGCCTTGAAAATACAAAAATTTGAACTCGCAACTTTCTTGCAGTCCCGTTTGACGTAGTTGTGGTTGGCTTCTAGAATCTCCACATATTTAATTTATCAGGGGAAGCGTGTGTATCGTTGCAAGCCGAGGGAACTGCATTGGAGTTGTGATGGAGCTCGAGGGAGAGGCAGGAGCAAAGTTGGAGGAGCTCATCAGATTGCATAGCAACAGGCTGCATCATTCAGTGCTGCACGGACGGCACAATTCGGTCCTCTTGCAACTTTTCATTGTTGTGAGCTCCTTTCTTGCACAGCATGCACGCAGCATGGAACTCCTCCGTTGCGGGTTGCTGTTGCACACGATTTTCCAAATTCTATCATTGTAGGCTTTTGTTACGCCATTAAATTACTACTGCGCCATTGTTTCGGGCTGTTGCTACTTCAAAGTCCATTGTGGGTTGCACGACTTCAATTGAGCATTAAAGTCCTTCCTAATGCTCATGGCAGTGAGTCTCGTCTCCTTCATTTTTACCTTCCCATAACTCTCGTCCCCTTCGCTCTGATACCAATGTTATGGCCTCTTCTAACTCGAGGGCTTTTTCCTCATTTTCCACCCAACCACGGACTCCCGTGAGCTCCCTCTTGCTTCCGTGAACCCTCTATCGAGTTCCATCCCCCTACTTACCATGTGGAGCTCTCTTTCTAGAATCCTCCCCCTTGCTCAATACCTCCCAAGTGGGCAACCCTCATGGTGCCATGTGTCCAAGTGGACCTTACCATTAAACCCCTCTTTAGGTTCAACTAATGCACCTTTCCATTAATTGCCTAGGCCTAGGATTTCCCCCTAGACCCTAGCCCTCATTAGCCACACGAGTAAGTATTGTCAAGCCCTCATGGTTTCCCCGTTACACTGATGTCACGGTATTACAGTTGACGTAACAGGAGGAGGAGGGAAACCCTAGTTTTTCTTATATATACTCTTCCTTGCCTTCATTTATTCTCCCCTCATTTCATTGAAGCAAGGAAGAGCAAGAAAGAGCAACAAACCTTTTTCCAGGTACTTGTCAATTTTTTAAAATTAGTTTCTTATCTAAGTTTGGAGATTTGTTTTAATTTGAAGAGAGAGAAAGAAAGAAAGAAAGAGAAGATAGAAGAGACAGAAAGAAGAGAGAGGAATTAGAGAGAGAGAATTAAAGAAGGAGAGAAGCCTTGGGGGCCATGGCCTCTAGGAGGACGGAAGTAGGAGAAGGAGAAGGGAGAAGGCAGTGATGGGGAGGGGAGGGGAGGCGGTTGCAGGGGTAAGGGTAGTAGGGTGGGGGGAAAGGGGGGCGGTGGCGATGGCAGGGGGGAGGGGAGGCGGCGGTGGGATGGGGGGGAGGCTACGGGGAGGGGATGCAACGTCAGTAGTGGGGAGGGGAAGGGACATGGGGAGGCGAGGGGTAGGGGAGAAGATGGGAGGTGGACGGGTAGTGGCAGGGGAGGTAAAGGGGAGGAGGGGAGGCCGCAGTAGGGGGGGAGGTAGCACAGCGGTGGAGGGGAGGGGAGGCAGAGGGGTAGGCGAGAGGTGAGGACTCGGAGGGGAGGTAGCAAGTCCCTACGAGAGAGTAAGGGAGGCGAGGTAGCGGGGCGGCAAGAGGGGACAATTAGGGGAGGTGAGGTGGTGGTGCAGCGAGAGGGGACGGGTAGGGGTGGAGGGGAGGGTAGGGGAGGCGAGTCGGCAAGGTGGCAAGAGAGGACGTGGAGGGGAGGCGAGGCAGCGTAGTGGTGGGAGGGGATGGGTAGGGGACATAGGGGATGGGTAGGGGAGGCGACACGACCGGAGGGGAAGGGAGGGGAGGTGACCAAATGGGACGGGTAGGCACGGATGGGAGGGTAGGGGAGGTGAGGTAGCGAGATGGTGGGAGGGGCAGGTAGGGGAGGTGAGGTGATGGGGCGGGATGGGTAGGGGGCATAGGGCACGAGTAGGGACACAGAGGTGATGATGCAGCAAGAGGGGAGGGAGAGGGGTAGGGGAGGGGAGGCGATGCGGCGGGGTGGCAGGAGGGGATGCATAGGGGAGGCAAGATGGTGTGGCACGAAAGGTAGGTATTCGTCGCTATATAGTATGGAACAGAGGAAAGCGTCGCTAATTAAAAACGTCGCTATATAGCGATGGAACAGAGGAAAGCGTCGCTATATAGCAACACTTACTGTCACTTTTTTTATGTGGCATCAAGAGAAGCTCAAACATGCTATTTTATAACTGTTAATATGTCCTCTTCATGCTTATGTTGTGATTTTATAAGTGTAGATGGAAGGGATGAGTGGAAGCTCGTCCGATGATGCGCCAACACCCGGGAGCACGAAGTGGCTTACGGAGAGGTTATACTGTCATTGCACTCATTGCAAGCGAGAAGTACAACATCAACGTCGTATTATCATGCGCCACTTGCGGATGTATGGGGAGGAGCCAGAACCAGTACCCCCCGCCGTTGGTGTTGCACATGTTGATGGATCATCGGTAAGTCAAAGCTATTTAAGTTCGCAATCTTATTGTATATACCAGGAAATAGAAGATCTTATATTTACACGAAATCTTAAAATAGGATGAGGAGGGTGACGAGGGTACACATATACCTTCTCACTTTCAGCAAGACTATAGTCTCCCGGATGATGACGAGGGTATGGTCGACATGATGGATTCCATTTTTAGGGGCACTACATCCCACGTACACATGATGTCAAAGTCTGAGGTCAAAATGCGAGAGTTGCAATCAACACAATTGTACGAGGGTGCAAGGATGTCTAAACTACGTGCTTGTCTCTCAATCTTGAATCTACAAGTACAGTATGGGTGGTCGGATACAAGTGTCTCGGCCTTAATGAGGTTAGCCCTTGCATTAATTTGACTCATTATTTGGATATTGTTTGTTTTGAGAATCATCATTTGGATAGTGTCTTTGTCATAGGTTGCTCCAGAAGATGTTGCCTGCACCAAATACCATGCCCGCATCAAGAGATGAAGCGAAAAAGATGCTAACAATGGTGGGTATTCTCTTTCGTTGTGAGCATGGAGATTTGGCTAGTTGTCCAAAGTGTGGGAAACAACGATATAGAGATGACTTGCAGGGTGAGGGGATACCAGTAAAGGTCTTAAGACACTTTCCCTTATTGCAAGAATACAACACATGTTTCGATGCAAATCCATAGCGGAGTTGATGACATGGCATGCATCTCATCGGTCCACTGATCACACATTGAGGATTCCCGCAGATTGTGCAGCTTGGAAGCACATAGGGCTGGACTTTGCAAGGGAGCCACGCAACTTACGAGCAACTTACATCTTGGGCTAGCCATGGACGGCGTGAATCTTTTCGGATTACGCTCGACATCTTGGTCGACATGGCCCATAGTCATGGTGAATTACAATATCCCACCATGGCTAACAATGAAAAAGGGACACCTCATGCTTGCACTACTTGTGCCAGGAAAGTACAAGGCAAAAAACATGGACGTGTACATGGCACCTTTGATAGAGGAGTTACAGATATTATGGAGAGGGGTGCAGGTCTTTGATATTTCCAGAGCTCCTAGACATACCAATGATATTTTGGTCAAGGGTATCTTGATGTGGACCATGCATGAATACCCAGGATATGGAGAGTGCGCAGGTACGTGGTTGTGTCTTTACATGTACAATGAGGGATTATGCTTTTTTTACTCTCTTTTGCATGCATGTCTTGTACTAACACATTCATGCACATGTGCAGGACTTGTTACAAGTGCGTACCATGCTTGTCCTGTTTGTGGACCGGCTCTGAAATCGCTTGCACGCTACTCCAAACATATGAGGAAAAATGTTTATGAAGGTCATGCTCGATACCTTCTGCTCGACCATCTCGCACGTGGAGGTCAGCTTGATCCACCACCATCATATTTAAAGGCAAGTGATTGGATTTAAGCTTGGAGGGCGAATGGAGAGGAACCTCCTCCTAGTATGAAGAGGCTATCGATCTTTCACGAGCTTCCTTATTGGGGTCAGTTACAAATCAATCATCTCTTGGATCCCATGCATATCTTCAAGAATGTGGGGGCTACTATTTGGGCACACTTGGTTGGTTCCAAGGACTCGAGAGGAGTGCGAGAAGACTTGCGTGCTATGAATAGGATGTCTCGTTTGTGGCCCCAAGTGCATGCTTCGGGAAAAGTTGTCCTCCCGAAAGCAACGTGGATCCTCTCTACGAGGGAGGAGGCAGCAGTCAAGGCAGACATTGCCTCTTTTCAAACACCGACAGGGTACATGCGTTGCTTGAAAGGAGCATTTTCAAAGGACAATAAGCTTAGTGGCCTCAAGTCCCATGATTGGCACAAGGTCTTACAGGTATTCTAAGTAGAATTAGTGTACCGATAATAGTGATGCGTTAGCGTAATTATTATTATGTTATATTGTTGACATGACTTCATTGTTGCTTTGATAGTTCATCCTCCCAATTACAATAAAAGGGTGCTTACAAGAAGATGTTAGAAATGCTATATTCAAGATCTGTGGTATTGTGAGGTATGCTTACTATCAAATAGCATTATGTATTTTCTTCATGGACATGTGAAATAGGTGGATATCTCAAATATCTTACATATGCATGGAGATGTGAAATAGGTGGATATCTCAAAAAGAGATCTCTATATCGAGCATCGAGAAGGCTAGGGTGGAATCCATCGAAGCCGTATGCTTGTTTCACTTTCCCTTGAGCATTATGACAACTCAAGTCCACTTGCTTGTGCACATAGTTGATGAGGTGGCTATAGCAGGTACCGTTCATAGTCGATGGATGTTTTTTCTCGAGCAGTTTATGAAAACTTTAAAGGGGTTTGTAAGACAAAGAGCAAGACCGGAAGCAAGCATGGCAGAGGGATGGCTTGTGCAAGAGTCATTAGTATATATCACAGAGTTTCTTGCATCCACAGATCTTGATATGCCGCAAGCTTGGCACAACAAGGATGATGATCGCATTGTTGGCGAGGTTCCCTAAGGAAAAGGGATTGAAAGAAAGATGAGCGAAGAGCAAATGGAGAAATTCAATAAGTTTTGTATCCTCAATAGCCCTGAGATGCAGAAGTGGATTGAGAGATATGAAGTGGCCAAAGTAGAAAGAATAAATGTAAGGACAAGATTCAGAGTAATGTACAGGCGATCACAACCATATCCACGAGATCTGGCTCTTCTCCCTACTCACATGTCACTTGATTGGCTACAACTGGCTCTACCTAAAGCCGAACGTGATGGAGAGACAATAAACGAGCGTGAGTGAGAGTTATCATCTGGATGTATGGTGCATGTAAGTTTCTTATCTCTTGACGTAATTAAGTAATTATTTGTGGCAATATATGCTATAAAATAGGTGCATCTTCATTGTTTTAATGATGCTCTTTTACAGTACAAAAAGTACAGTGCATTATGGTCATATGGACGACATTTTCACATGGAACGCATCAATTCAAAGAGAGTCACGTATGATTGTGGAGTCATGGCTAACTTCACACAAGATAGCCAAGCAAGTGCTTCGGATACCAATCTTCTCTCCTCATAGTTGGATTATTGTGGAACCATACGCGACATCTATGAAATTGATTTCAACGATTTACTATTTTCATTCTTGATGTAAAATGGAGCATAATTTCATATATATAATTGACGACATTTGGCACCCATCTTCAATATAGGTGGTTATTCATCCGGATCGTTCTGATCCAAGATGGTGGTACGTGATCCAAGTTGCACCACGAAGTAAGCAAATTTTTGAAGATCGAGATGTGGATATGGAGATGCCACTACCAATGCCGGATCCAATTGATGAATCTAGCAAAGAAGATGTAGATCACCATATGAGCCAAGAGGAAGATGCGCATAATGACATCGCATGGGAGGAGGATGGAGATCACGATATTGACGAAGAAGACAACAATCATCAAGATCAATCACCACACTTAAGCTTTATTGAAGAAGATGATCAAATACTTTTAGGTGAACGTACGATGCTAGAGTACGATGATGATATAGGAGATCAACTCGGTATAGAGTTGGAGATAGACTTGCTTGGTGCCTTAGACTTGGCTCAAGATGAAACAGTTGATGTAAATGCTCTTATTTGATTTTTCTCATCTCAAACTTGGACATGAATATATGAGCTTCAAAGGCTTGATGTACATGCTCTCATTTTTTTATTCTCTATGAGCTCAAACATGTATGAAAATTTTAAAAATTTTGTCATTGGAAAAAACTAACTTTTAAGGCCTATAAAAAAAAAGAAAACCTCTCTGTAAAAACGTCGCTATAATATTTTGTATCAGTGTCGCTATATAGTGACTTTTGAAAGTCGCTATAAAGCGACTTTTGTAAAAGTCGGTATATAGCGACTTTCAGCAATAGTTGCTATATAGCAACGATTTACGAAACCCACTTTTCATACCAACGATTAACGCTAAGCGGGCACTAAACATCGCAATAGGATCCGTGTGTAGTAGTGGAATCTGGAATATTGCTAATGGAAGAAAAGAAACCCAATACCAGGGAAGGAGAGGCATCATGGTTACCCAAGGATGAAAAGGAACTAGCCATAATTGCTCTTGTATTGAGTGATTCTTTTATCCACCACATTGATGGTGGCTGTGAGACTCCTCCAACTGCATGGAATCATTTGAGCTTGTCTTTGGAGCATAGGGGGAGTGTTCCAAGTTTGGCTTGCTCATCAAATTCGTTGATCTGAAATTGGATAGAGGAGAATCCATCTCTTCACATTTAAACTCCATGAACAGCATACTGACTCAGTTATCTAGCATTAAGTTTGATCTTGATGATGACATTGTAATTGCTATCTTACTCAAAAGCCTACCAAAGGAATATGGCACTATTGTCACTACTCTCACCAATATACTAGAGATTAATTTGGTGGAAATTGAGGCATGATCCCTCTTGGAAGAGTAAAGCGAAATGAAGAGGAATGACTACAAAGAACATGGGGCATATTTTGTCAAAAGCAATTTCAAGTATTCCACCAGCAAAAGCAAGATGAAATGCAACTTTTGTGGAAATCATGGACATTTTAAGAAAGAATGCTATACAAAGAAGAAATGCTCAACAAACCTTGTAGAAGAAGCAAAGAAAGAAGAAGAAGAAGAACCTGAGGAGTTTAAAGCTCTCACTGCTTTCACCACCCAAGTCAATCTTGATGAGGGCGATGACCCATTTATTTTCTAAGTTATTTGTGTGTGGTCAATAAGGGTTCTCTACCCTGGGATGTCCCCCTTCAATGATTGTTAGTCCTTTGTTTGAGGTTTTCCCTTGTTGGACCCATGGGGATTTCCATACATAGTCATTGTCCAATCCTCCAGTTCTAAACCAAGAGTCCCAGGAGTGAGTCACAGGTTGGGACCATGTATGTTGCCACATGATGGTGGGCAAACCATGGAGAATCCCATGTACTACTGCTAAGGGATGAGGTCATCAATTTGTGGGAAGGTATGAAGGACAAATTAATGTAATGGGGTGTACCAAGGGGTACAATTGTGTGTTGGTTAGTGTGACCAAGTTTGGTTGTAGAAGGTTCTATTAGGCGTGATTGAGAGATTCATGGAGATGTTGGCATGATTATAGGATCTTCGTGGATTCTACTATGACATCATCTATAATGTTCACTGGATGTATCTTGGTGCCTATATATTGGGCTCTCCATTTTTGAATAATGATCTCCATTTTGCTTCATTCCATTGATTCCTTGTTGTTATTCCATCACACACACACGCACACACACACACACACACACATATCTATATCTCTATATAGATATAAAAATAGATATATAGTTATAAATGTAGATATGCATCTCTCTCTCTCTCTATATATATATATATGCATGCATGCATGTATGTATGTATGTATATGTATAATTATACACACACACACACACACACACAATTCACATATGAAAATACATATATACAAGATCAAAGGGGGGCAATTTTGATTAGTAAAGCAAGCCATCACTTCACTTTAATCCTTTTTTTTCTCTCTCTCTCTCTACACACATTATATTGTAAAATAAACTTTAAGAAAAGAAATGGAGCTAGATTCATAAACGATAAATAAATAGAAGTTTAAGAAAATGAATGCTTATAAGAGAAAAAAATAACTTCAGATGTAAATTTACATTCAATGGACATCTTTCCTAGATTGTCACTTTAAACCGTCTAACTTCAAGTCAACTACTACAAAATGTATGCTAGTAGAATTATACTTGACAAACACAAACATATCAGACAATCCAGTAAATAGGGAGACAATCCAGTAAATAGGGCTTATGACATTTTCAAACACCATTTAATGCTAGTGACAATGTTGATTGTGTTAATTGGGTCACTTTTCATACAATTGGGCTATAAGAAGGACATGAAAATAATTTATAAACTTCACACATACACGTACTCAATTTTTATTAGAATTTGCTCACAATCCATCTCGCAATCCATAGGGCTCAAGGACATCAAAGTTGGAGAAAAGAAGCATTGTTGGCCCATGGCTTGGACCAAGGTGCAACCCTTTACACTACTAAAAAGTTAGGGGTGCACAAGACTAGCCTCCCCTTTACCCTACGTGGGGATGTGCACTAATGAGGTTCAAGTCCTAAGTAACCACAAGTTCACAATATCCATCCCAAGAGACATCCCATGCGATGCTCGGAGACTTTTCATGTGGTTAGATCACAAGCAACGTGAGAATGAAGTAAAAGGTTCTGATATAGATATTTCTTGATGGACATTTGAGGTGAAATCTAAACATGCTCTTTAGTTGCAAAGTAGCAAAAATGATGTAAAATCAATTTAAATGCTTATTTTGATCAAATTTCCCAAATGTTAGCACTTGCTCCTGGAACGATGGTGAAAACCCTCAAAAGTGCAATTTTAGTTAAAACACCTATTTCATTAATTTTGGACTTTTTGTGTTGTTTTTGGACGAAGCCCAAAAATCCTTCCCAAATGAAAACTTTACTTTGTGAAAATATCCTTCCCAAATCAAAATTTTACTTTCTTGAAAATATTCTTCCCAAATCAAAAGTTCACTTTGTGGCACTATCATATTCACATAAAAATATTGTTTTTTCAATCTAGTCTTTTGCACTAAAATGCAAGAATTTGAAATAATCCTATATTAGAAATTCTAGCTATATCTAAGTTATTTGTTAATTTAATTATTTTTAATATTTTTCCTTGACGTTTTTCCTTCCCAAATCAAAATTTCACTTTGTGGCACTATCATTTTCACATAAAAATATTGTTTTTTCAATCATTACTTTTGCACCAACATGCAAGAATTTGAAATAATCCTATATTAGAAATTCTAGATATATCTAAGTTATTTGTTAATTTAATTATTTTTAATATTTTTCCTTGACGTTTTTCGTTGACGTGATAAATTTATAAATCCATGAAAGGAGACTTAAATATTTCATGAAAATAACATTGTCACTCGGCAATATGCACAAAATTTAGCAAAACTTTCAATAAATAGAAAGAAGACATGATGCCATAAGACCCAAGTTTTGAATTGAACCAAAGAGGTATAATAGCAATTATAGCTATTATTATATGATTACATTCCTCAAGAGACGTTGCTCTCAGCTAGAGTTTTTATATCCAGCGATAGTCCCTTGCCAGGTGCCATCTGGATTGACTCCCTATTGTCTTGCCAAGCCTTGACCCTTGGGTGACATCCAGTGCAAAATATAGGTGCCATCTGCATTAACTCCCTATTGTCTTGCCAAGCCTTGACCCTTGGGTGACATCCAGTGCAAAATACAGGTGCCATCTGCATTAACTCCCACAAGTTATCTTGCCAAGCCTTGCCCCTTGGGTGCATTGACTCCCCATTGCCTTATTGCTCAATGTGATAGTCCCTTGCTAGGTGCCATCTGCATTAACTCCCTATTGTCTTGGCAAGCCTTGACCCTTGGGTGACATCCAGTGCATATTTTGACTCTCATTTGACATAGGAGGTGATGACTCTGATTATAATTGTCTTGGATTGGCTCCTTGCCTAGTACCCAAATAAAATCCTTCAATGGACTTCAATACAAAGCTTTAATCATGGACATTCTTCATTTGTGCTGTCTCTTTCTACTTCCTCCATGGCGAGCATCCTTAAAAATTCGTGTATATGCAAAATAGTTTGCTGTGGTATTTTTATTTTTCCTTCTACCTCATATCCCATGTGCTTCTTTGATTTCTTTGCCCTTGAATGCCAAGACACTATGATTGTCTCCGTTGAAACTTGAGAGACCGCTTTATCATTTGGGACCCACTCCTTCATTATACAATTAGTATATAATGTGTTGTTATCCATATTCTCCTTCCTGCCCTTTGGCTCATACCATACCGCTGTAAATGTTGCAGCTCTCCCTTGGTCATCTCTTTGCACATCAACTACTTTCGCAACCCAAAACTTCACATTCTCATATTCATCATCCGATGGCCGAACCACAACAAAACAATCGACCTCTATATCTACTTGTGGCATAAACTCTCTCTTCTTCGGTCCACAATATGGATGTGGGAGTAATGATACAAATTCATTTTCAAAGACTGGAGCTGGGCGCAAATCGTTATGAACATTTGGCCAAAACATATTGCATTCTTCCTTGACATCCTTTGAGCCTCGCATTCTCTCAAGGTCCTTTATTAAATTTCGTGTCTTGTTAATTACAGTGGTAGTGTGTTCTCTCCAAGTAGGCTTCGAATCAGGATATCTCTGGAGCATTTCCTCTTTGTATGTAATAAATGCTTTTAATCCTTCTATTTCACAATTAGACCTCTCATTAAATTCTTGTATAGGAGCCCATGTTGGATACCTTTCCTTGCTGGGAATTGAAGTTAAGAGACTGTAAGGTTCTTCAGGTTCCCATTTTGTATCATGAGAATACTGTTGCCATTGCATTACGGGTTTTTCATCTTAAAAAAAAAAACGAAAGTAGTGTGGATTGGTATGACCCGTCAATGCATCACCACCCGTTTGTATGAAAGGTAGAATGAAGCTCTTCCAATCATACATTCTTTCGAGCCTCTCACATACTGTACTTTCCTTATGACCACCAACTTGCCTGCCACATCTTCTTACCAAGTCATCTATTGTCTCCACATCCTTGCATTTAAGCTCCCTTGAGACTCTGCTAAAAACCTGATCGATATCCTCATGTGTATGCCCAACATACAAAAATCCACATTCGACCTCATTGAAGATTCGATGAGCAACTAGCATGGAGCAGAATGCAAACATGAGTACATTCTTATTTTCTCGCCAGCAATTATCAGCTTGTATTCTCAAAGTCGGTGGCAGGCGACCTTTTTTTGCATGTACATTGCGAATTGCCTTCATAATAGATGTTACAACTTGATTGCTATCATGTAGATGCAAGGAATCAATCCATATATCTGCAAAGAACTTAATTCCATGCACTAACACTCCACATAGATGTGTCTTTAGAAAGTGCTTTCCTTGTAATTTAGGTGGAGTGGCAACAAAACGAGGCAATGTTGTTGTATTCTGATCCATGCCATCTACAATAAGGCACATGTAGTCATCAGGATGCGAAATAGCTTGCTCCTTCCAAAATGCATATTTTTGTCTGGAATGTCGAATAAGGTCATGATGAGATTTTTTGTTTTTTTTTTATAATTCCCTTTGATTTAGACATGTTGCACTCTCAATCGCTCGCTTTAAATCATCACAGACATTGCACTTTGACATTTTTTGCCTCCTTGGGATTTTAACATATCCAAAGTTCTTCTTCCAAAGAGTATACAAAGTATGAGAAGAAGCTACGGCATCCCCTCTTTGCCTTTGCTTTTCTGCAATAGAGTCAAATACTTCGAGCTTTGTCAAGCCCATTGGAAGGTGCATTTCAGTGATCGTGTCACCGTTAGGGAGTTTGGTAGATATATGGGGTTGAGGTAAAGCATTTTCATGTATGAAGTCTTGCAAAATTGCTGCTGCCCTGACACTTGAGATTCTTGATTTGGACCTTCCTCTATTATCGTGAATGCTAAATTTGTTGCCGCCCTTTGCCTTGGTGACTAAATCCCAATATGTACCATGGGATAATCCAGTAATATTGCGATATGCCTTATTGCAAATCCTTTTTCCATTTACGAGAGGTTTTACCTTTTATCTTGAACTTAGCCTTTTATTGCCATTTTGAAGAAAGCAAGAGAGACTTGTGAGAAGGTATTCATTTCTTTCACTTCCTCTTCTTTGCCACACATGTCCTCTACATTCCCTGATGTTTGCAAGATCAATGAAGCGCATACATCTTCGCTTGCAACATAGATATCCCAATGCATTTAACATGTTCTCCTCCTTCATTACTCTCTTCCTCTTTGGTTGCTTTTGTGGATCTGCCTGGATTCACTTTCTCTTCATGCATATGTATGACCGTTTTCGTTCCTCGTGCACATTGTTATCTGTATTTATGCACTTCTTCTCCTCACATTCGTTTGTAACCAAGCATCCATGATTGGTCGTTGCATCCTTGTCCATATCACAATCAAAGTTAAATATTGAATAATCCTCTGTTGATCTCATCCTCATTTTTAACATACTCTTAGGACCATTCAATGAATTCAATATTCTACGAGAGTATTGAGAACCTTAAAACTCTTCCACTCCTGAGAGAACATCACTCATTGGGACATCTTGCATGGCTTTCACAAATCCACAACCTTGATTGACACCAGGTTTGTTAATATGCATGAACTCATCCACACTTGACAAGACATCTCTATTGAAACCTTTGCCCTTCTCACTGTGCAAGAATTCATCCACCCCAGATAAGGCTTCGCTTCTAAAATCATTTTGTTCCTCGGAACCAATGAACTCATCCACTCCAGATAAAATGTCACTTCTATAATTGAGTATATTGAAATCATCCACATTTGAAGTGATAGAGCCTGGCACATGGGCACGCTTTTTAGGTCCTTTGATATTGTAGTATACGTTGTCTTTATCATTGAAAACCACGTGCCTCTTTCTCATGTTTAAAAATTGCATGCTCCATCTCATATTCTTTCCTACCTCATAGTAGGGATCACATAAGGATGTTATGTTATCAACCATACCATCATCAGTGACTTTTAGAATCCTCATCTGTGCAAATGACCATTGCTCCACTTGTTCAAATCCCAATACTTCACCTTCTGCTACAGTCTTATTTGCAAATGATCTCATTTGTAAAATGTCCCCTATAGTAAAATCCAAGGTGGTGCACTTTGTATTCTTGATAATGTCTGTTGCACAAGTCTCATCTTTGTCCCATGCTATAAATGATTTGTTGGATGTATTGTAGGGCATAACATCTCCAAGTGTTTCCATATCTCCACATTTATACTCTAGCTCAACAAGTGTGCTAAGAATCTTTGATACAATAACTGCCACCTTATCTTCGCCAAGTCTTCGAAAGTGGCAAACTGAATTTGGATCACTATCATGGATTGTAGCAAATGCAACTACTTCTCTTTTGCTACATAAAATCACATCCATCCCTGGAACAAAATCTATAGCCATATCCTTTGTGAGAGTCCTTCGCAAGCAAGCTGCAGTAGCAACAATTACATAAATATTAGTCTCTTTTTAATAATCTACTCATTTATTAAAATTTTTAATTAGTACTTAATTTATTGGTGGGAGAAGTTATCCGATCAAGTACTCATCAGATGGACATGCCAAGTTAAATTTTGCATGGTCGATCAAGCATTAAATACTATTTTTGCTCTAGTATCATGCACATCCGTAAAAAAACATGAGCCTACTAGGTATGTTATCCAATCAAGCACTAATGGGATATGTGTGCCACTTTGCATGTAATTCAATTCCACCTAGTTGAAGGTGTGTGCAAAGTATTGTGCCCATTGGATATGCTTTGCATTGTCGATCAAGCATAACACACCGTTTTTGCCTTAGTGTCATGCACATTTGCCAAGCACTACTTCCGATGGATCAACTAGCCAGTGTCCATAAGCATTAGTGCTCATTTGTCCACACAAAATTGCCAACATGATAGACTAAGGCTGCTCTTGTTCAAAAAATGTCTTGAGCATAGTGATCTTTCTAGCCAACACATGAAATTTGATGTTGATTATATTCAAACCACCATGCATTCTTGGTGAGCAGAGCAAGTCCATTTTGAGCAGCCGTAAAGCTTTTTTATGAAGCTTTGTTTTCCAAAAGATCTCCATGGCTTGAGACATAAAGGAAGTGAGATCTCGAGATGACCAATGTAATAGAGGAAGATAGAATTGGACATAAGCTAGAACAATAGACTGGACAATTCGAAGCTGTACATGCAGAGGCCAAGTGGAGATCTTCTAATATTCTAATTTGTTCTGAATTTTGTTTGCCACCCAGGATATTTGTTGCTTATTGCTGATTTTCCAGGCTATAGCAGTACCGTTCATAGTCGATGGATGTTTTTTCTCGAGCGGTTTATGAAAACTTTAAAGGGATTTGTAAGACAAAGAGGAAGACCAGAAGCAAGCATGGCAGAGGGATGGCTTGTGCAAGAGTCATTAGTATATATCACAGAGTTTCTTGCATCCACGGATCCCGATATGCCGCAAGCTTGGCACAACAAGGATGATGATCGCATCGTTGCCGAGGTTCCCCAAGGAAAAGGGATTGAAAGAAAGATGAGCAAAGAGCAAATGGAGAAATTCAATAAGTTTTGTATCCTCAATAGCCCTGAGATGCAGAAGTGGATTGAGAGATATGAAGTGGCCAAAGCAGAAAGAATAAATGCAAGGACGAGATTCAGAGTAATGTACAGGTGATCACAACCATATCCATGGGATCTGGCTCTTCTCCCTACTCACATGTCACTTGATTGGCTACAACTCGCTCTACATAAAGCCGAATGTGATGAAGAGACAATAAACAAGTGCGAGCAAGAGTTATCATCTGGATGTATGGTGCATGTAAGTTTCTTACCTCTTGATGTAATTAAGTAATTATTTGTGGCAATATATGCTATAAAATAGATATATCTTCATTGTTTTAATGATGCTCTTTTACAGTACAAAAAGTACAATGCATTATGGTCATATGGATGACATTTTCGTGTGAAACGCATCGATTCAAAGAGAGTCACGTATGATTGTGGAGTCATGGCTAACTTCACACAAGATAGCTGAGCAAGTGCTTCAGATACCAATCTTCTCTCCTCCTAGTTGGATTATTGTGGAACCATACGCGACATCTATGAAATTGGTTTCAGACGATTTACTATTTTCATTCTTGATGTAAAATGGTTTAGAACTACTTACAACGGTCCCCATGCGACAATGAGAAAAGATAGTAGCGGTCTCTTTGCAATAGACTCCACCAAACATTGGACCGATGAAAGTGATACTTTTGTTCTTCCCGAGCACTGTGAGCAGGTGCATACTAATGATTTAATTAGTCGAATCTTTCGTTTTTAAAGTCCATTGATACATGTACTTGAGCATAATTTCATATATATAAGTGATGACATTTGGACCCATCTTCAATATAGGTGGTTTTTCATCCGGATCGTTCTGATCCAAGATGGTGGTACGTGATCCAAGTTGCACCACGAAGCAAGAAAATTTTTGAAGATCGAGATGTAGATATGGAGATGCCACTACCAATGCCCAATCCAATTGATGAATCTAGCGAAGAAGATGTAGATCACCATATGAGCCAAGAGGAAGATGCGCATAATGACATCGCACAGGAGGAGGATGGAGATCACGATATTGAGGAAGAAGACAACAATCATCAAGAATCACCACACTTTATTGAAGAAGATGATCAAATACTTTTAGGTGAACGTACGATTCTAGAGTACGATAATGATATAGGAGATCAACTCGGTATAGAGTTGGAGATAGACTTGTTTGGTGCCTTAGACTTGGCTCAAGATGAAACAGTTGATGTAAATGCTCTTATTTGATTTTTCTCATCTCAAACTTGGACATAAATATATGAGCTTCAAAGGCTTGATGTACATGCTCTCATTTTTTTATTCTCCATGAGCTCAAACATGTATGAAAATTTAAAAAAATTTGTCATTGGAAAAAACTAACTTTTAAGGCCTATAAAACAAAAACAACCTCTCTGGAAAAACGTTGCTATAAATTTGTATATCAGTGTCACTATATAGCGACACTTAAAAGTCGCTATATAGCGACCTTTATAAAAGTCGCTATATAGAGACTTTTAGCAATAGTCGCTATATAGCGACGATTTAGGAAACTCGCTTTTCATATCGACGATTAACGATAAGCGGGCGCTAAACGTCGTAATAGGATCCGTGTGTAGTAGTGACTTATATATTAAATTGAGCCTTTCTGATTCTAGAATGTACTTTGAGAGATCGTTAAATATACATTCATGACAAATGACCCATTGACACTTTTCCATCCACTCAATCTGTGGCAAGTTTCCTTTTCTTCCCTCACTAAGGGAGATCCTGTAAGCTTCACAAAAGTGTTGCCCATCAATGGGCTCAAACCTACATCTTTCCATAGCATGTATCTCTTCTCGATGTCAGTCCCATATCGGCTTTGGTAGAAAGCCTCTCCACGAACAAAGTCACTCCTAAAGTTCTCAAAAGCATCAAGAAAGTCCAGGCGCTTTTGAAATGTGACATCAGGCAATGTAAGATCATCTTCTTGAAGTCTCTTAAACGCCATAGGATGAAGAGTGGTATTAGTGGCAACTGGAGTTCTTGTTTTCCTCGTATCTTCATACAATTTGTGTGCAAATGTCTTATCTAGCTTTCTTTGATTTGTGAACAACGAAGCTCGATCAATAAGCATTGTGGCCACGCTGAATTGTGAAAATCCCCAAATTTACCCCTCATCCTCTGGAGGATGTAAGTCTGCCACACTTATAGAATGTACTTTGAGAGATCGTTAAATATGCATACATGACAAATGACCCATTGACACTTTTCCATCCACTCAATCTGTGGCAAGTTTCCTTTTCTTCCCTCACTAAGGGAGATCCTGCAAGCTTCACAAAAGTGTTGCCCATCAATGGGCTCAAACCTGCATCTTTCCATAGCATGTATCTCTTCTCGATGTCAGTCCCATATCGGCTTTGGTACAAAGCCTCTCCACGAACAAAGTCACTCCTAAAGTTCTCAAAAGCATCAAGAAAGTCCAGGCGCTTTTGAAATGTGACATCAGGCAATGTAGGATCATCTTCTTGAAGTCTCTTAAACGCCATAGGACGAAGAGTGGTATTAGTGGCAACTGGAGTTCTTGTTTTCCTCGTATCTTCATACAATTTGTGTGCAAATGTCTTATCTAGCTTTCTTTGATTTGTGAACAACGAAGCTCGATCAATAAGCATTGTGGCGAAGCAGAATTGTGAAAATCCCCAAATGTACCCCTCATCCTCTGGAGGATGTAAGTCTGCCACACTTAGAGAAAAATCTTCAAGACTTGTATCTTCTTCTTATGGATCCTCCTGTTCATCGCTATCCAATTTTTCGCCTACTTTTAAATAACCTGCTTTTGAACAATCTGCATGTGGAGTAGGAGTTATTTTTGCTCTCTTTCTGGGAATAGCTGGAGAACGAATCTGCTCCACGATCACTCCTCCTTGTTCCTATAGTTGCAGCAGTCGATGGTGTAGGTACAGTTGGAGATACTGTAGTTACTGCTGTAGATATTGTAGTTACTCTTGCCGAAGTTACCGTAGTTATCGCCACAGATATTGGCAGTATAACTTGAGGGTTACATGTTATAGATGGTGTACTTACTGCTGCTGAAGGTACAACATTACCACTTGGAAATGCATCCCACATTTTCTTCAATGCTTCTAAGGCACTAAGTAATTCTTGGGATCTCTCAATTGAATCTGGTAAGGACTTCAAGAAGTGCTTGTGGGTAACTCGTAACTTGTAAACCACCTCGTCATTCTTCCCTTTGCACACAACTTCTATCAAATTGTTTTCTTTAATGTTGATGTTTAAGACCATGCCACCATTTCTTACTGCCTCTGGAGAATATTTCACACTTGACACATTCTCTACAGTGATCACCAAAAAATACTTTGATTTGCGCTCCATAAAATACCAAGCATGTTCAAGGTAATTGAAAGACACCTTGGAACCAAAACTGGAAGCCATAGTTTTCTGAAAAACAATAAAAAATAAAAAATGAGAATTACAATGATTTTCAAACTCAAAATATTAAATAAATTTGTAATTAAATATTGTTTTAAGTTTTATTTATTTTTAAAATTAAATTAAATTTATTTATTTTTTCATCTTTTTTTAATTATTTTATTTTAATTAATTAATTTATTTTTATATCTAAAATTTAATTTAATTTTTTAAAAATTTTTTAAGTTTTATTTATTTTAACTTTTTTCATTTTTTTAAAATAAATTAAGCTAATTAATTTGTTTTATTTTTTTTTCTTTTTTAAATTAAATTAAATTAATTTTTTTGGTCTTTAAAAAATAAAATAAAAATTTAAAGCCCCTTTGAGGGCTTAGGGTAGGGGAGGGGATCAACCCCCAACCTGTTGCCGCCTCCCCACCATCGTGCCTCTCCCTTCCTCTTCCCCGCCTCCCCCTCCCGTCTGTGCCCTCTCCTCGGCCCCCTCCCCTCCCTCCCACCTCCACCTCTCGTTTGTGCCCTCCCCGCCCTCTCGCCTCCTTGCCTGCCTCCTCTCCCTCCTCCCTCCCCTCTCCGCCGGCGGGGAGGGGGAGGGGAAGGGAGGGCCAGCAGGGAAGGGAGGGGCTGGCAAGGAGGGGGAGGGGAAGGGAGGGCCGGTGGGGAAGGGAGGGGCCGGCGGGGAAGGGAGGGGCCAATGGGGAGGGGGAAGCAGGAGGAGAGGGGAGATTCCCCTCAGCAAAATGTCTTTCCCATCCCTTGCGAATCTTAGCATCCAAGCGGGCCTTTATTCGACTCTTTTGGATCTCTATTTGGTGTAGTGCAAGGCATCGGGTTTCATCTAACTTCTCAAGTTGTACCAATCTGGCCTCTACATGTTCATCTTCTGTCATCCTCTATTCTTGTGCCAATCTCAAGGCCGTAATCTCTATCTCTAGTGGTAAAACTGCCTCAATACCATACACCAACTCAAAAGAAGTGTGACTTGTAGATGTTTTATGAGTGATATTATAAGCCCACATGGCTTCAGTGACCTTCTGATCCCACTGGCTCCTGTTCCCTGCGACCATTTTTCCCATGGTTATACAAAGGAGGCCATTGGTTCGCTCTGTTTTATCCATGGATGCTAGATAATAGATGCTAGAAGTGCAATGATCAATACCCATGCAATCCATGAGTAACTCCACTGCTTCATTTAAGAATGGACTCCCATGGTCAAAGACTATTTCATGGGTGTCCCAAACCTTGTGTAAATACGTTCAAATATGAAATTTGAAACTACCTTACCATTTGCAGCGGGGAGGGCGATAGCTTCAGCCCACTTAGTAACATACTGATTGGCTACCAAAAGATACTTTTTTTTGCGGGCAGTCATGGGCAAGGGCCCGACAAAATCTATTCCCCACTTCTGAAACGGATGGATGGACATCACTGGGTGATGTTGCCCAGGATGCAAATCCTTCCTACCAAAGAATTGACATGGTTCACAGGTTTTGCAATACAAAGTGACATCCTTGAATAAGATCGGCCAATAGTATCTAGCATGTAAAATCTTCTTAGTTGTATAGTCACTGGCATAGTGGCCTCCACAAAATCCATCATGATAATGCTTCAATACCTTAGGCACTTCATCTGCATCAATGGCCCGTCTTAGTACCCCATCCATGCCTTGATGGTACAACACCCCATCAAGGAGGGTGTAGCACCTACTATCTCTACGGATCTTCTTTCTCTCATAACTAGTACTTTCTGAAGGTAAGAAGAAAGCAGTCAGAAACCTGTAGATACCGCCATACCATGGATCTCCCACTTCTATGGTTGCTACAAGGGTTACATCGAGGCATTGTCTAAATCAATCAAAGCATTCTTCAAGTTGGAACAACCTCCTTTTACAATTTTGAAAGAAAAATCATATTCTTGTAAAGCTACCAACCATTTGGCCAACCGGCCCATGGGGTTTGATGATTGAAGAACCTGCTTTGCAAGACCAGTGCTAGTGAGTATAATGGACTTTCCAGCCACATAATGCCTAAATTTCTCAATGCAGAACACCAAAGACAAGGCATGCTTGTCAGCCTCTGAATAGCGTCGCTCAGTGTCAAGCAATTGTCGAGAAGCAAATCGAATGGGATACATGAACCGATCCTCCCCTTGCTAGAGAAGAATACCTGCCAGAGTGTGCTCACCAAACCCAGGATTGATATAGAAAGTCTTTGACCAATCTAGATTGCGTAGAATGGGTTCTGAAGCCAGAGCATTCTTGATTTGTGCAAACCCATGATCATAATCCTCATCCCAAGAGAAATCAACCCCATCTTTTAATAGCATAGTCATGGGTCATGTCAAAGCAGCATATTAATCGATGAAGCGGTAATAGTATCCTGCTAGATTGACAAATGAGTGCACCTGACGTTTGGTTGTTGGTGGGGAGAGCTTGAGGATGGCTTCTACCTTCTCGGGGTTAGGCTTGACACCCTCGGATGATACAATATGTACTAGTAACCTCCCTTGAGTGGCTCCAATGGTGCATTTCTTCGGGTTGAGGCTACCATTCGCATCATTGACCCTTTGGAAGGCCAACCTAACCTTCATGACATGCTCCTTACGTGACAAGAATATACAAAAATCATCTAAAAACACCTCCAAGAAATCCCCCAAATAAGAAGCAAACACCATCTGCATAAATCTTTGAAAGGTACCAGGAGCATTGGTGAGGCCAAATGGCATTACTTTGAATGCAAATGTTCCCCAGGGTGTGGCAAATGTGGTTTTAAGCACATCTTCTTCCGCAATTCTGATTTGATAAAACCCAGAGTAACAATCACAGAAAGTATACATCTCATGACCACTTACCTTCTCAAGAATGAGGTCTTGAAAGGGAAGAGGATGATGGTCCCTCTTGGTGGCTACATTGAGTTTCTTATAGTCAATGCAGACCCGCCACTTATTTTTCTTTGGGGTGACTACCACTGGTGAAACCCATTCAGTATTGTGAACCAGAACAATAAACCCAGCTTCTACAAGCTTCTGCTACTCCGAGCACAAAGCATCGACTTGTAGGGGCCCTAATCTCCGATACTTCTGAGCCACAGGCTTCGCATTAGGATTCAGCACTATCTTGTGCTCTATGGCAGTCACCTTACGAAGGTGGTGGTAGCTAGTTGCAAAGAGTTCAGGGAAATCTTTGAACATTTCTAGGAGCTCGTCTTTCTCACTTGGAGTGAGGTTCGGGAAAAGCATACATTCAAGCTATTGAGGACTAGCTGTTACCTTTTCTATAGGTGGCGGGGTCGGAGACACCCCCATCATGTAAACTTCCTCCTCCGAGAGCTCCTCCCCCTCGTCTAATTCTTCCATTGATTCAGACACCGAGGATGAGAGAGTATCACTGTCTTGCTTCTCTTCTTCTTCTAGTTCCATGGCACGTGGTTGCACTGGGATCTTCTCCTTAGAATCACCAAAAGACATGTGTCCTGTCTTCCAATAACTGACTGCATCACTCTTTCTCAACCATGGTCTCCCGAGTATGGCTGGGTAACTCCTACTTGTATCTTCAATGTCCACTACATAGAAATTGACTGTGGTGGTCAATCCATTGACAGTGATGGGCAAATCCTCAATGACACCTAGGGTGGCGAGTCGTCAACCATCTGCTACCTTGATTCGAGTAGAGGAACGCCTTGTACATTTCAAATTCGATTTCTTCATGATTCGGGACACCATGATATTACATGCAGCTCCCCCATCAACACACACATTTTTGACATGGCAATTATCTATGATGACATCGATTGTATGTGAGTGCCGATCAATTTCTTCAGAGATAGAAGATACCTCTCGTACCTTTCCCTTTTTCTTGCTCCTCCTTGTTGAGAGCCCTTGCTGCAGCTCACGTCTCACCTTAAGGCTTAATGCTATTAGTTGAGGAAGCGTGATGCTCAAAGAACGATGAGCAAGGTCCTAAACGATCGAATAGTCTTCTTGCACCGAGCTGATGGAAAAATCCAAGGGCGATCACTTACTCTTGCAGGATCTTTTAGTCTTCTCTGTTGGTGGGTCTGCCATCTCAGCATCTGAGGGCTCTAAGAAGGACACCTTCTTCCTGGGGCGGCCCGGTTGGAGAGGCGTCCGAGGTGGTACGACTTCTTTTCCCAAGGTCAAGGATCTCTACGTCAGAATCCTCAGTGCCTGATTTACTTAGGTGATTCACCCTTCGAATATTGGGACATTTCGTGCTTCTCCGGCTCCTCTTCTTTGCCAAAATACTCAATCATCACTGCTGTCAACCTTGGCCAGCTCGAAATCTAGCATTGTCCTCCTGCGTGGCAATTAAACGGTCCAAGAGCACGGCCGCTCGATCCACATATCGACGCGCCGTCTCACCTTCTGATTGCTTCAAGTTTGCTACCTGCAGGTATACATTCTCCAGCTCTTCTTTACCAAAATACTCAATCATCACTGCTATCAACCTTGGCCAGCTTTGGCGAACGTCTTCGGCCTGCTTCTCATACCACACTTGAGCCAAATCCTCTAGAAATGTGGGAAGAACCAACAACCATCTATCTTCAGTAAGAAAGTTAAGAGAAACACAATGGTGCTTGAAGGCCACAAGATACTCATTTGGATTTTCTTCCACCCGTCCACAAAACATGGGAATGTCAGCCATGCTTGGAAGATGGAAAAGAGAGAGGCAAGATGGCTTATCTATGGACAAACAATAGAAAGAGGAAGCTTGAACTGAAAATCGAGTGAAGATACATCCACAAAGCACACATAAGCAGGCTAGGATGTGACTGGTGTATTGTGAAATACTACATAGGAAGAATCTTCAGCATAGAATAGCACATAGACAATCTTAAAAGGACCAAGCCTCATGATACCACATCCATCTTTACAAGCGAGGGTTAGAGACATGACGCTGCATGAGGTTATTCATCAAGGCAAACAAGAATGCCATGACAAATGTCAACAGTTGGAGAGCATACATATCACCTTCAGCTTCTTCCAGTTCTTGTAGTCACCATGCTATTTCTTCAAGGGGTGTGCGGTCTGGCATCCTTCTTTTGAGCAAAGTCCTTGAGGACCTTTCTAATGATCTTCCGAAGTCGGTAAACTCGTATCAAATATGCCCAGCACTTAGTTTCATGATGACCACAATCTTTGCATTCCTTACAAATGATCACCTCCTTCGTGGCTTGTGGCTTTGTTGGGGTAGAGCTTCCTGTTGAGATATCAAGCTCTACCGCCGATATATCTCCTGGATGACTATCATTTATGTCACCGCCTATGTTAGTTGTACTCGTGGTGTAGTTAGACTACCACGTATGTTTTTGGTTTGGGTTCACATATGAACCACGTATTCTAGGTTTTGACATATAGGGTATTTCCCTCTTCTATTGTATTGTTGTTGTGTGCAAAAGTGAAGAAAGGCTTCACCCTCCAACCTTGTGTCCTCTCTCTTTTGTGTGTTGTGAAGAAAGCTGCACTTGAGTCTCCTATCTCTCTCCCTTATTCTTTACATGGTATCAGAGCCTTGTTCGTGGTAAGGAGCTCAAGAAAGCAAGCCAAGTTTGTGGTGTCCTGGTAAGAGAACCAGCATTGCTTTCCTATTTCAAGTTTGGGAGCAAACCTCTGCAGGTAGCACAGCCAGAAGTGCAGGAGTGCACTGTTTCAGATTGAGTGGCCCTTCGCGGTGTGGCGAGAGCGCAGTATATGCTGCGGGAATGGGCGAAGCCCTCGGTGACTTTGTTTTTTTGATTTGAGGCCGTTTTGGGGCCCGTTTTGAAGGCGGAAGTTCTTCGCAGGCACTCAGAAAAAGGCCCTGTTTTTCGCTATGCGACCACTGCGCGGCTAGTCGGTGAAAAGGTGCCACAGAAATTGCATCGTATGCCTGTGTGCAGAGATATTGGGAGTTGCAGATTCATGCCTGTCGCCTGTTGATGCAAAATCGTCACTAGGAAGTGACTGTGTGGTGAAATACCACTTTTGTCAGTGTTGCAGATCTGCCCCTGTGAGGCTTTTTGCAGAAGTTTTGCTATCTGCCCTTGTGAGGCATTTGCTGTGTTTACAGGTTGCTGTTGCAATTCGTGATTTGTAAAATGTCTGAGAATCTGTCTACCATTGTCAGTGAGAAGCTTGACAAGAACAACTTCCAAGCATGGAAGTTCAGGATGACAAACTTTCTTATGGGAAAGGGAGTTTGGGAGTACATCAGTGGTGAAACTGCAGAACCAGTTTTGGGTGCTGCTCCCACTCCTGCTGAATTGAAGGCCTTTAAAGAATGGCATGAAAAAGCCAGAAAATGCTTGTATTGGCTGTCTGTTAGCATTTCAGATTCTATGATTGTGCATATACAGGATGTAGAGACACCTAAGGAGGCATGGGATACATTGGTGAAGCTGTATAGCACAAATACCAAAGCACGAAAGATGCAGCTAAAGCAGGAGTTGCACAATGTGCAAAGGAAAAATATGAATATAAATGAGTATTCCTTGAAGGTAAAAGGCCTTGCAGATTCTCTTGCCTCCATTGGAGCACCTGTTGATGATGAGGACTTAGTGTCTGTGACCTTGAATGGTCTTGGGAAAGATTATGCACAGTTTCGGACATCCATTGGAGTCCGTGAAACATTTCCTGATTTTCAGGAACTTATTGCTCTCTTGCTGAGTGAAGAGCAAAGGAATGGTGGTTCAGCCACCTCAACTTCTCAAGAGACTGCTTTCTACTCGAATACAGGTAGAGGCAGGGGTAGAGGAAGAGGCCGTTTTGGTGGCCATGCAGGAAATCAGAATCAACAGCAACAACAGGAAAACCAGTCCTATGGAGGAGGACGTGGTAGTTCTAGAGGCAGGGGGAGCCAAAGAGGCCGTGGTTCATGGCAAAGGAACCAGCAAATAAACAGCAGTACAGAATGCTATTATTGTGGAAAGCCTGGACACAAGGAGAATACATGCTATAAAAAGCAGAATGACATCAAAAGTGGGAAGTTGCAGCAAAGCAACTATGCATCATCAAGTGGGCATGGTGACGACAGAAATGAGCACCTTTTTGTGATGTAGCATATGGTTAACTCCATGTCAGGAGATGCTGCAGCTTGCAATGATGTTTGGTATGTTGATTCAGGTGCCTCTAACCACATGACCAGTCATGGTGAGTAGTTTCATGATGTTAGAAATTTGGATAAGCCAGGTTATGTTGAAACAGGTGATGATACTGCGCACCCAATTACGCAGGTTAGTAAAGTGCCATTGGCTATGCAGGATGGCAAAACGAAGTACTTGGCAGATGTACTTCATGTTCCAAAAATCACTAAGAACCTGGTTTCAGTTGGCCAGATGGTTGAGCAAGGTCTGCAGGTTAGATTTAATCCTGATGGATGCTTTGTTGAGGACTTGAAAAATAAGTGCCGCTTGATTGCAAAAGGCAACAAAAATGGCAGAATGTTCACCTTGGATGTTGATATGCCTGAGGTGAAAGCTGCTATGTTTGCGCATGGGAGAGGTGTCATTGCAGATATTGAGATATGGCACAAGCGCATTGGGCATGTGAATATACAAAGGCTGAAATCTATGCAAACGAAAAACATTGTTGCAGGTTTGCCTAAATTCAGAGTTGAGGGAATGCAAAAGGTATGTGAAGCATGCCAAATGGGTAAGCAGGCCAGACATGCATTTCCCAAAAATGCTAAGGTGAGCAGAAGACCTTTGGAAGTGATCCATTCAGATGTTTGGACAACCAAAACTGCTTCTATTGGTGGATGCCATTATTATGTGACGTTTATTGATGACTACACTAGGAAGGTGTGGATTTATTTTATGAAGCACAAAAGTGAAGTGTTCAGCCATTTCAAGGCTTTTAAGGCCATGGTTGAAAAAGAGAAAGGTGTGCATATTAAAGTGCTAAGATCTGATGGAGGGGGAGAGTAATTTTCAGAAGAATTTTGTGAATATCTGAAAGAACAGGGAATTCAAAGGAAGTACTCATGCAGGTCTACCCCTCAGTAGAATGGGGTTGCAGAAAGGAAGAACAGGCATATTGCAGAAGTAGGACGGGCGATCCTAAATGAGAAAAACATGCCTGATTATTTTTGGATTGAAGCAGTAGCAACTGCTGTTTATATTATGAATAGAACCCCCACTGCAGCTGTCCATGGCATGACGCCTGAAGAAATGTATACAGGCCAAAAACTAGATATTTCTCACTTGAAGGTATTTGGTTGCATAGCTTATGTTCATGTTCCTGATGAGAAGAGAACAAAGCTGGATCCAAAGGCAGAAAAATGCATCTTTATTGGATATGCTCTGCACCAAAAAGGGTATCGCTGCTATAACCCTTCCACCCGCAAAATGCAAGTGAGCAGAGATGTTGTTTTTGATGAAATGAGCAGCTGGTATGCACCAACTGTTATGGTAGGAGATGCAGATGCAGGAAATGGGAATGCTGCAATAAATGCAGAGCAGCAATCTCAAGCCTTGAGTGGACCCAGAGAGTCCTCTACTAGTGGATCTAATGCATGGACAGGGAGATTGAGATCTAGTGAATCGTCACATGGCAGCCCTGATAGTGTTGTGCAGGTATCACATAAGGGAAAAGAAAAAGTAGACCATGCTCCAGTGTTTGATGTGTCTGCTGGTAGCTCTCATGTTGATGGAGAGTCAAGCGGCTCTGAAATGAGCCTTGATGAGGAACTTGGGATTCCTTCTGTTGTTACACCTGGTGCAAGGAAAAGCAGGCATGATTTAAAGACTCCTGCAACTGATCCAGTTGTACGGAGGTCCACTCGTATTAAGTATCCAGTTGATAGGCTGAGATATGATGGGTATACAGCACATCACTATGCTTATATGGTCAAGGTTCTAGAGGAGCCAGAGCCCACATGTTTTGAGGATGCAGCAGGGCATAAAAATTGGAAAGCAGCTATGGATGAAGAGATGGCTGCCTTGGATGCAAACCACACTTGGGATTTGATGCCTTTGCCTCATGATAAGAAGGCTATTGGCTACAAGTGGGTTTACAAAGTAAAGCACAATGCTGATGGGTCTGTTAGCAGGTACAAGGCAAGATTGGTTGCCAAAGGTTTTGCGCAGACATATGGAATTGACTATGAGGAAACTTTCAGCCCAGTTGCAAGGATGGCAACCCTGAGAGCAGTAATTGCTATGGCTGCTGCAAAGGGATGGTCTTTGCATCAGATGGATGTGAAAAATGCCTTCTTGCATGGTGATTTGCAAGAAGAGGTTTATATGATGCAGCCGGAAGGTTATGAGGATAATTCACATCCCGATTTTGTATGCAGGTTGCGCAAAGCCTTGTATGGCTTAAAACAGGCGCCGAGGGCATGGTCAGACAAGATAGGGCAATATCTTGTCACTATTGGATTTCAGATTTCCAATTCAGATTTTTCACTTTATGTGAAAAGGACAAACAGAGGGATTGTGCTTGTAGTCATCTATGTTGATGACTTGATTATTACAGGTGATAGTGATGCAGACATTAATGAAGTGAAGCTGCTGTTGAAGCAGAAATTTGAGATGAAGGATTTGGGAGAGCTGCGTTACTTCTTGGGCATTGAGGTTATTAGATCCCCGAGTGGGATATGGCTATTGCAAAGGCAATACGGTTTGGACATGCTGTCCAAATATGGGATGACAGGCTGTAAGCCTATCTCTGTTCCATTGGAGCAGAATGTGAAGCTCAATGCAGAGACAGGTGAGCTTCTTGAAGATATTACTATGTACAGGCGCATAGTAGGCAGCTTGATTTACATGACTATAACCAGACCAGATTTGAGCTATGCTGTGGGGCTGGTGAGTCAGTTTATGCAGGCACCGAGGAAGCCACATTTGGATGCGGCTAGGCGCATACTGCGCTATGTGAAGTCCACATTGCATTATGGACTGTTTTATGAAGCTGGGTGTGCATTACAGGTACATGGATACACAGATGCTGACTGGGCTGGTAGTGTCTCAGACAGGAGATCTACTAGTGGTTTTATGTTTTCCCTTGGGAGTGGTGCCATCAGTTGGAGCAGCAAGAAGCAGCCAACAGTTGCCTTGTCGAGCACAGAGGCTGAGTACAGAGGTGCACCAATGGCTGCATGTGAGGTAGCTTGGTTACGGAAGCTACTTGCAGATATGGGACAGTCAATTCATGCAGCAGTTGTCATTCATTGTGACAACATTAGCAGCATCATGCTTGCTAATAACCCAGTTTATCATGCTAGAACGAAGCACATTGAGGTGCATTATCACTTTGTGAGAGAGAAGGTTCTAGCTAGTGAGATTGATCTTGTCTATGTCAGCACTGAGGAGCAGGTGGCTGATATTTTTACGAAGGCATTGGGTACCGAGAAGCTTCGCAGATTTAGGAGCTTGCTTAGTGTACGTGAGATGGATTTGAGCTTGAGGGGGAGTGTTGAGATATCAAGCTCTACCGTCGATATATCTCCTGGATGACTATCATTTATGTCACCGCCTATGTTAGTTGTACTCGTGGTGTAATTAAACTACCACGTATGTTTTTGGTTTGGGTTCACATATATGAACCACGTATTCTAAGTTTTGACATATAGGGTATTTCCCTCTTCTATTGTATTGTTGTTGTGTGCAAAAGTGAAGAAAGGCTTCACCCTCCAACCTTGTGTCCTCTCTCTTTTGTGTGTTGTGAAGAAAGCTACACTTGAGTCTCCTATCTCTCTCCCTTATTCTTTACACTTCCACTAGTGTCATGCGTGATTGAAGTACAAGCTTCACGTGCCAAGAAATCAGCAACTAGATTTCGAGCTCGAGGGATATGCTAAATTTTTACCTCTTTAAATTGGTTGCAAAGTTCTAATGCTTGTTGATGTCGTGGAACCAAGCCTTTGCTCCACACCTTCCACCTTCCACTAACTTGTTCACACACTAGTTGAGAATCTCCTTGCACCTCAAGTCCCTTGACTTGATATTCTTGTGCCTTTTGTAGCCTAAAAATGAGCGCCGAGTACTCAACTTGATTGCAAGTACTTGCAGGTGCAGACTTGCTATAACAATACTCCTCACCACCCGGTGAAGCTTTACACCCATGCTAGCAGCCTTGGTCGAAGGTTTGTAAGCTCCATCAAATTGAAGGATCCAAGATGTCATCACACCAAGACTAAAATTCGGACATCCCAAGTTTCTCGGTAGTCCAAGATAGGTAGAAGAAGAGGGTGGGGAGAATTCAACACTTGAGCCAAACGTTCAACACCAAATAAACTTGCAATCCTTTGTTGATAGTTTATCTTTAGACCAAAAAGAATTATAACTTGAAGCTCGAAATGAGGCACAAAAGGTTGATTGGGTACAAATGGATTCCTTGGTCGAAACATTACCAACCATAGCTGAGGCCTAGAAACCTTTGTAGTAAGATTGAGAATAAACCATTCAAGACGAGCTTATCCACAGGAATTAACAAGCAGATGCACCAAATCTCCCCCCAAGCTTGGGGAGCATCCCATCCTTCGATGAAGGACATCCTTTTAATTACCTCCGAAGCAACAAGTAGCTCGATCACTACACAATCAACAAACAGACCCATTCCTATTGTCATTCACAACAGACAATACCTTGGACAAAGTAATGAGGCAATGTGGACTAGGTGGTTACGCACTCACAATTGTCTGTGATAACCCTTTACCTCATTTTTTTACATAAATCAAGCCCCATATCTCAAGTTTATGATACACCCTTGGTCTATTCCCAATTTTATAATACGTTTAAACCTCTAGGATGACAAGTGGAGAGTTGGCACAAGAAATCTTACCACCTCATCCTACTTTCCCCATTATTTAACTTGCTCTCTTGGACCTTCTATACCTCCCCCACATGGGTCTATTCTATATGGAGAGAATAACCCAATATAATATCAATCTCCACCTATTTTATATTACTTCTTTCATAGACTTTGGGCCATATCTCACTAAATGCAACCCACCTTACATTTTATAATATTACTACCATGGATTATGTACAACACACCTTATGGGTCCTCTTATGTGGAAGGGTGACACATGATCATGCCCTGCTACCTCAACCCTGGGCCCTATGCACACCATATTTTATTATACTATTACCACATATACAAACACACACACATATTAATGCCTTTTTCCTTAGACAAATTTATCCATAACACCACACGTCATGATCTCTGGGAGTTGTAACTCCTTGCATACACCTCCTTGCTTCTTGATTTCATTGAGTGTCATAAATGTCACATTGGTAGTCTCGAGACTATCCACTTTCTCAATCAAGGCCATACAAATTTTCCTAGGTGAGTCAAGACCTCAAAGGTATTTTTGAGTGGTGACCCTACCATGTAAGCACCTTCAAGAGCTTTTATATAGCTTTGTGTTGTCATTCTCCAGTATATGGAGCTGTTCACTATTTAGTGAATATTCCAAAAACGAAGAGATTAGGTAGTTGCTGCTCTGGGGACCTTTAAGTATACCTTGGATGATCTTTAGATATGCTGGTACCTTTTCCCTCTACTTCTTTACCCCTTTCAAGATTGCATTGTGTGAATTTGTTGTTTTCTTGCCCTTCCTTGAACTTTGTTGATTGTTGCAGGTTGAAGCTGGTTGGAGTGCAGTCCACCCGGGCTGTGAGAGAGGTGTAGGAGGGCCTAGAGGCCCTGGCAACTTATGCAAGGCACATATGGCATGCAATGTTGCCTGTGTGCAGCTAAAGAGAGGCGCAAAGACCCCATGTCCTGCCTTGCTGCAGGTGCTGTAGCTAAGGGAGGCGCAATAGCCCCCTAGGTGGTGAGGGTGGCACAGGCGCCACAGATGGCGCGGAATGACAGCATGGTGCAAAATTCATTGAGACCCTCTCGTGGCAGTAAGAGAGGCTAGCACAACAACCAACAGCCCATGGGGGAGCTAGGAGCAATGACAGGGCTAGGCAGGGAGGTGGGGAAGGAGAGAGGGGTTGGATGAGGAAGGAGGGGATGGGCGGAGGGAGGCCTCACTAGCCTATGGGCGGGAAAAGAGAGAGAGAGAGAGAGAGAGTAAATTTAAGTTACATTTCCACCAGAACACAACCTAACAAAACAACTATGATGCTAACACAAGGGAACAAAGATAAACCAATGTACATATAGGAAAACAAGTGAAACAACTCCCCGAACACAAGGAAACAAATGTTATCATTATTTTTTATTAGTTCCTTTTTATTTTATTATTTTATATTTAAAATTAATAATAAATAATCAACAAAGAGTGAGGAAAAATATAGTAAAACTAAACAAGTACCTAAGAGCAATCTAAGTCCAAAAATAGCATGAGCCTAAGATCTAATGAGAAAATAATCTTTGAAGCTCACCAATTTGGATTTTTATTCTACGTTCAAGGATCCTAAACATACCCAAAGCTGAAATTATAGCAGCTCCAACGTAGGACAACACGCTTTTTGAGAAGTAATAGGATTAAATCACTGAATGGAGAGATAAATACACTATTGCTTGTGCAAAGACAAGAAACCTATAAATTGGAAAGCAATCACTCCATATTTAGCCATATCAATGATGTATGAGTTAATGTGAGTCATTCATGTGGTATTTAATAAAGCATACTTAGGTGGTGGTCATTTATCACAACTTCTAAACCTAAAGAAGATTCAGTTAATGCCAAGATTCAAAAAACTACAATAGCTTTCACAAGCCATACACACAAACACTCGAGGATAAATTGCTCCCCCAATAGAGTTTGGATCTAGTACATAAAACCTTCAAAGTTTGGAATGTCTACGACAAATAAGTCATCTATGAATCCCCTTCTTGACTAAGTTTATGCATAACGACTAGACAAGTCTCACAAGAGATCAATCATTGCATAAACTAAATATACCTTTGTAAGACTAGAACATATCCAATCATACAAATAGATTTTTGTTGTTCTAAAGTCCAAAATTCTACAAATAAAATAAAAATGAAAAAAAAAAGAGAAGAAAATGGAGCTAACCAAAAAAACAATTGAAAAACAAAATGTGGACATACTCAGCAAGCAAAGCAACATTTATGTCATCAATGCCCAAGCATAAGCAAGTATACTAGGTTTCTAAAGACCTGCGCAGTCCCTTCGGACAACCCAACGCTTACTAAAGTATGTCAAATAAACAAAAGGGAAAGATAACAAGAAAGAAAGAAGAAAGGAAGAAGGTGACTAATCAAAAAACAAATCAAGATACAAAGTCGACCAAAAAACAGGAATAAAATCTCTCTCTCTCTCTCTCTCTCTCTCTCTCTCTCTCTCTCTCTCTCTTTGGAATGAAAAAAAGGATTTACACAATGAATGAATTATTTAAAACATTAAAAACTAAATAAACTCTTACACTAATGTACCACTTCATACAAAGATGCAAAATTACATTCTTAGCTTTGAAAGCACAAGCATAATCAATCAACTCTCTTTTGAAACAAAAAGAAAAACAAGTTGTTCAGCTCTAGCCTTTTGTTTTCAACTTATGTTCAATCATTCTAAACATGCCTAATGCCGATACACCATAGATAAAAGACTTCATATCTAAGATTTGTATGTACTTTTTTCATTATTTTCCTTGGATTACACTCTTATGTATAAGTAAAGTAATCAAATTACTACATTGAGTGATAAAAAACTTCTTAGTTGTACATATAAAGGCAAAAAAATCTATGGAATTGGAAAGAAACAACTCCTTATTTTTGGCAAAGTTTGCGTCAATGTGAGGCATTTTTATAATGTGTAAACCACTATATGCAAGTTATTCACGTTTATCATATATATCAACCTCTACTCCTATAGTAGATTAAGAAAGTATCTAAACACAAGAATCCCCTCTTAAAGTGCAGTTTAGTTCCCACAAGTCACAAGGATAGATTCCCTCTGCAAAAGCACAAGCGTCTTTGTACATAAAGTCTTCATGTATGAAACACCCAACTTGGCTAAGCTTATGTAAAATGATAGGACAAGTATTGATAGAAATCAAAAATTGCATAAACTATAATTTGTTTAAACAAGGAATCATCTATTGTGATGTAAAGGTTATCTAAAAGAAAATCTATCTAAGAACAAAAACATCTTCAACATTACGAGCTTTGTGTATCTTTTCTTTTTAAAATCAATGTCATGACCTTTTCTTATTTAGTCAAAACATAAAGCCCTTTCTCAACTTTTGACACTTTTCATCTATCTTTTTCAAATCTCAACTTAAAAACTTCCACCATTAGCTTTTTATTCTAAACTTTAGATCTTCCAGCTTGATCTTTGTATAAAGCATAGTAAAATCACAAGTTTGAAGGAGAGTAGGAAACTTTTCTCTTGAATGCACCAAAAGAAATTAAAATGTTTTGCAATAGAAATCACTCCCACGAAGTCCTTTAAAATCCAGCTTCATTATGAGGGAACATCGACCTCCTCTAATAAAACCCTCCAAAGTTCATGGACATTAGGCAACAAGGCTTTGAAGCAGTAGCTTAACCATTTAGAGACAACTGTCAAAGTAGTCTTACAAGCAAAAATCTTGGCCTTTTTTGAGTTTTGTAAGCAACACAAAGAAAAGGGATACTTGGATTGCAAACAAACCCTGAAGCCCTGCAAACACTCTAGTCTTTTCAAATCAAACCCTTTTAAGAAACTAAGGTAGGGATGTAAGTTTTGGCAAACAAGTCTCTCAAAAAACATTCTGAGTAAAACTTTTGCAAATAAAAACAAAGTTATTGGAACATTTGGACAAAGTTCCTGTGGAATTTTCGAAGAAGAGTTTCATCTTCTTTAGAAAGATAGTTACTTTGCTTTGAGCAATTAACTAAAGGGACTTCTTCTAGTTCATGGACATTAGGCAACAAGGCTTTGAAGCAGTAGCTTAACCATTTAGAGACAACTGTCAAAGTAGTCTTACAAGCAAAAATCTTGGCCTTTTTTTAGTTTTGTAAGCAACACAAAGAAAAGGAATACTTGGATTGCAAACAAACCCTGAAGCCCTGCAAACACTCTAGTCTTTTCAGATCAAACCCTTTTAAGAAACTAAGGTAGGGATGTAAGTTTTGGCAAACAAGTCTCTCAAAAGACATTCTAAGTAAAACTTTTTGCAAATAAAAACAAAGTTATTGGAACGTTTGGACAAAGTTCCTGTGGAATTTTCGAAGAAGAGTTTCATCTTCTTTAGAAAGATGGTTACTTTGCTTTGAGCAATTAACTAAAGGGACTTCTTCTAGTTTCAAAGCAGATTTCTTCAAAATCTTCCCTTTCCATTCTGATAAGACAAATTGAAATTTCATGCCTTTCATGAAAAGGTCTCTTAAGTTACTAGAAAGCAAAACCGAAGTATCAACTATGACTACATGTCCTTAATTAGCATTAATAAAGCTTTAGAATCTTTTACTTTTACAACAACAAGGCTCTCTAAGTGTACAAGATTTCGAATGCTCTAAAAGTCTTTTACCTATCTCTCCATAGTTGAAAGCCTTTTGTCCTAAAGTTTTTACATACTTCCAAGCTACTATTGAATGCTTCCAAATTCTTCTCACTTAATGACAATCCATTACTTCAAGAGACTTTAAAATTGAGTTAAACTGTACCTTGCCAAGAGAAGGAGATCAAAATAGAAATCAAGAGTTCCTTATTCAGACAGAGTTCTTTTCTTTAAAAGGAAGCTTTTAGTTTTAAGATATATAAAAGTTCAAAAAAAAAATCTGACCTTATACTTTGAAAAAACTTTTATTAAAAAAACGACGAAAAGACATTAGTTAATCTAGGTAAAGAAGTCTTCTTTTATTGCCTCGAGAATCAAAAACTCTTGGAACCAAAGAAATTAAAAGAGTTGAAACAAGAGAAAGAGGACAAAGAGAAAGTAAGGTAAGCAAATCATGATAAACATGGGAGATTGCAAGAGAGCTAGGACAATCCCGTAACATAACTTTAGGTTTTCAATAGTAGGTGTAAGACTATGTTCATAAAGAGGAATGCTAAAGGGCTTGATATGAGTTCTCCACATCCCAAGGTTCTTTTTAGACATTCTTTTATCCTTATGATGAGATGATTTTCCTTAAAATTAAAACCTCTTGGGAAGAAAGGATGCATCCAAAACAACTCACAAGGTCGAGCAACCTTATAAAAATCCTTGGCATTATTAAAAGGCCCTCTATATGCTCGATAGAAAAGCAACAAAAAGACTCGAAACTAGATTTTACAATTGCCGCATATAAGGGTTTAAAATTCTCAATCATAAAATTTTTCCTATTAACTGTTCTAGCTTCCTTAACATGTTCTTAAAAACAAATAAAAGTCATCCGATTGCGTTGTCCTACATAAAGCATATTTCTACAATCTATGATATAGACAACATAAAATACTTGAGTGATATGAATACGACTAATAGGAAAAAAGTCTTAAGATACTTGTTTCTAAGACGTCTTAGTTTGTAAGAATTCTTATGTTATTATTTGTAAAATAAGTACTAACTAATAAAGCCTCAAAGTTACACCAATTAATGTTACCATCCCAAAAATCATGAATAATTGACATAGCTAAAAAGTTAGACCTTTCTCGATATACTGTTTTGTTTTGATATACCAAGCTAGACCCAACTAAATCACTTACCAAAGAGACAATACCATCACTAACATTTCTAATGTTGTTCGGTGAGGTTAGGCAATCCAACATTGGGAAACTTACTTGCACTCTCCCTACTAGGATTAATTGCGAGGGGGGGAGGGGGGGGCTGACTTGCTCGTCCCATTACTCAACAAGGGTACATCACAGGAGCTAGATGACGTCCCAAGAGATCGCCTTGTTAGCTTACACAAGGCAAATTCACCATAGTGGGTATCATTAAGCCAATATATCACAATTACAATTAGAATTAGCCATAAATTTTTCATCCTAAAAGGACCAAAACACAGAAAGAGAAAATGACAGTTACAAAGATAAAATAAAATTTAAAAATAAAAAATACAAGTAAAGAAGAGAACAACACTATTTAAGACAAGAATTGAGAAACGAAGGAACACAAAAAGCTATTGAGAGCACCTAAAACAATAAGCAAAAGCTCACTTTTTTATAATAATAATGATAACAATAAAGATGAATAAATAAACTAATTTAAAAATAAAAAATAACAATTAACAAAATTAAAAATAAAAATTGAGAATTTTTAGCTATTGGGACTTCTACACCCATGTAAGATGATTCGATATAGTTGAACAAATAATCCCCACTTAGAGGAAAATTCAAAGAATTTGCATATCCGCTAATGTGCCAAAATATACCTTTGTAAGAGTACATATATGAAATTGTACAAATTTACACTTTGATTGTTCTAAAGTCCAAACTTCTACAAAGAATATGAAAGAGAAAATGAAAGAAGAAAAATGAGGTAACAGAAAATACTTTGAAAAACAAAAGATAGACATACTTGGCAAGCAAAGCAACACTTATGTCATCAATGTCCAAGCATAAGCAACTATATTGGGTTTCTAAGACCCGTGGAGTCTCTTGGGCAAACCCATCGCTTACTAAAGTACATAAAATAGACAAAAGAGAAAGATAACACGAAAGGAAGAAGGTGACTAAGCAAAAATAAACAAACAAATCAAGAAACAAAATCGCCCAAAAACCAAGAATAAAATCGCACATATCAAGGAGGACTACCGGTAGATACTGGGGGACTCCGCTTAGTTGACATCAGTTCTCTCCACTGCCTCTCCGACAGCATTGGGATCTTTTGTCACTCGTCTTTTTACCTGTCGTCAAGAACTCATAGACTCCTGACCCCTCTCCTTGAGGACACTCTTTTTACATTGTATCGAGACGGGTCCCATGGGTCATTTTTGGCCCCCCAAGGACGCTAATAAATTCTACTTCTACTTCTCTCTCTCTCTCTCTCTCTCTCTCTCTCTTTCTTTCTTTCTTTTGACACCTTTTAAAGAAAGGGGCTATGAGCTAAGGTAAAGAAAGATATTACAAACAATCTTTATTTAAGCTCTGCCATTGAATCTCTGGCACCCCGCTCCCTTTCAAAACCCCCCTTTCCCAACAAACTAACAAAACGATTTATTTTTTAAAAATGAAGGTTGAACTCTATACAAACTTTAAACAAATATACACTCAGTTCAATTACAGATGTACTTCAACATATAGGGAAATGTCAACCCCTATTCTATCTTATAGGACAAGGGGCTGGTTGGATGGCCCGCAATATATGCAGCTGATTACTTACCATGAGTAATGACTTGATACTACATAGTTCAGCCAGCTGCAGCTATTTATGTTGCATTGTGCAATTCTCTCATCTGGCAAGCTCTTGAATATTGATATTTCATAACGTTGACCATTGTATACAAAACAAGCTAAAGCCATGATTCAACTTGTTTAGGTCAAACCAATCCGTTACGGTTAGCTAATAGAACAGAATGCAATATTAGCTGCACATAGTATGGCCAGCTGTGTACAGCCTTTGTACTTATCCAGCAAGCTATATACCAAACATGCCAAAGATGATCAAACATAGAAGCGGATATTTCCATCATCTAGAATGACTTTCAGATAGTTCCCAAAAAAGCACGTGTTTAGGTCAACCCATACATGCTGATTCACTGAGATATATATCTAAATGAATCTCACAACAAAGGGCATGTAACTGCACAAATCCAAGAGCTATAGAAATACCCAGACGCATTTTAAACTGTGTAGTCCCTCTTCTGCCCTAGTGTAGCACAGTTTAGCGC
Source organism: Dipteris shenzhenensis (assembly GCF_047967505.1). Lineage (NCBI taxonomy): Eukaryota > Viridiplantae > Streptophyta > Polypodiopsida > Gleicheniales > Dipteridaceae > Dipteris > Dipteris shenzhenensis. The sequence goes on from NC_141600.1 coordinate 26,730,001, forward strand.
TTCCTATGATCAAGATCCAGCTAACAAATTGAAGGCTTAACATCAAACTTGAAATTAGAATGTAATAGAATCAGCTCCAAAAACAAAAACAAAACTTATTTGGAGTACATAAAAAGTATAACTTTCAATTCAAAGGCGTGATCATCTTCAAGGAGCATTCTCCAAAGTCTAAATCAGATTCCAAATCAGAAAAGGTTAAGGGAAGGGGGGGGGAGGGGAGCTGATAGATTTATTTAAAAAAAACTATGCTAGAGAGATATTAATGAATAAAAACAAAAAAGGCAGTCACTGCATCTGGTACAAACAATCTTAATAGGCATCCAAGAGTGGGATTTCCAAAATGAGGAATCTTGGCAAGTGTTTTTAACAACCAGAGTTGACATTGAGTGCCTATTTAGTTACAGAATTCAGAGAGCATTTCTCTTATTTCCAGGTTCTTCAAAAAAATTGCTTTCTAGCTCACTTGAAGAGAGACAGATATGAGCTAAGGTAGAGAAATATTACGCACTCAGGGGAACAGAAAAAGAAAGCAAAATAACACAATCTACCACACGAAAGTTGTCATGCAAAAAGGTACCACACAGTCCAAGTTGAACTTCAGGAGACCTTATGCCTACCGCATCGGTCTTAGTCACTGTCATTCAATCTCCTGTATCATTGGTATAGACATATACCCCCTTCAATCAAAGACACACATGGAAAACACTTAATATGTAGGACACTCTGAAGCCCTATTCCTATCTTCAAGAATGGAGGGCTAGTTGTAAGGCCCAAAATAAATGCTTTGCAGTTTCATTGCACATTTATCAACTCATATGGATAATTCATCAATCAAAACACCAACAATAGTACAACAATTTCAAATATGGAGGCCATGACTTAGAAAGATGCTAAGATTATTCCCAAAAGCCTTGTTTGTGTCAAACTGATTAACTTCAAATCTAGAACAAAACGATTTTGCTGAGTAACATCTACTGAGAATCAGAATAACCATGAGATGTTCAAATCGCATTCCATTTCCATAAATACCACAAAACCTCTCTAACACCACTCTGCATTAACGCTAAAAACTAGAATGCTGTTAGAGTTCAATGAAACCGCTCTCCATTTAACAGTAAAAGATGTAGCTGTTTACTTACTTTCCACCCCAAATCAATTCAAACTGCATGCCCTAGGCACTCAAACTAACTACATGTATAGATTTATTTATTTATTTATTTATTTATTTATTTATCTTTATCCAAGCATCTATTGCACAAATGCTGTTGCTCTATTCCAAATAAGCTTGCAGAATCATGGCTCGTTTGTACCAACTTCCTTCCATAAGGACAACTAAGCAAAAGGAGAACCTAACTACGAACTTATGCTTGAGCCTTCTTTATACCTTCCTATCTGGTTTTCCAGTTGGTTACATGAGAATTTTATATCCGCCATTTTCGAATATGTCATATTCTAATGCAAGGTTGGCTAGAATGGCCTAGAACCCGGCAAAACAAGAGCATGGGACAGCAGCCTGGCAAGGCAGAAAATGCCGCTTTGCAACCTAAACGTCATTTATATGTAATTGTATTTTTTCCCCTTCATATATATTTAACGATACTAACTAAACAAAAACCATACAGCAATGAAAAATCTAGATGATGTAGATTGACTTTTGTCAGCCGGACATCTAATTGGGATGGTTGTTATCGAGATGACAGGCCAAAACCATTGTGAGCCACACATCCAGGTACCAACCTAGGAAATGCCTAATTATTACAAATTATTCTATATTTATCTAAAGTTAGAATCACTCAATTCCAACTTCCACTCTCGTCTGATTAAGACGAGGTGATAAAGACAGACCAACAATATTGAGGCCCTAAGCAGCTCTCTCTCTCTCTCTCTCTCTCTCTCTCTCTCTCTGTGTATGCCTTCATTATTAATCTCTCATAAAGTCAACAAAAATTTCACAAGTAAGTTAAAAAAACTACATTCTTAAATAGATAAACATCACAGTGCACTTTCTTATGCATACCTAGCTCTCTCTCTTTCTCTCATCCTTCTCTCTCTCTTCCCTTATCTAGTCTGAAAGCCAATGTTTCAAATAAGAGTGCCTTGATTCAATCTCTCATAAAGTCAAAGAGAATTTCACAAGGAAGTTAAACAAACTACATTCTTAAGTAGATAAACATCACGATACACTCTCTTATGAATAACTGCTATGCTAGTGTAGGCTAATAGCTAATGGAAAGCAGGGCACCAAAAGAGCTTTGTATAGATTGCTGTGGTTCTTGGCCTGATCTGTGGGGGTTAAAGGTCACTGTGCCTTTACCCCAGTTATGTACAATACTCAAACACGTATATAAATGAATGAAAAAGAAGATTAGGGTGGTTCTGCACCCACCAAAACTTGTGGCTCTCTGTCTCTCTCTCTCCTTCTTCCGTTCTTGCTTCTGTTAAGAGCACTCTCAACTGGTATCAGAGCCCGGGTGATCTAGTTGAGCGTGCGTGAATGCTTGAAAGCTCAGCAGCTCTATGGGAGGAAGGAGAAGCTCTGTGGGAAGCTTTGTGGGGGACTTTACTTGCATTCAAGTGTGCAGAGACCTTGGAGGAACCTTTGGAAAAGTCACTTTGGTTTTGCGAAGTGGTTTTGAGAGCCTGTTAAGTGTTTTCAAAGAAAAATTCGTTTTTTGAGCTTTTCTCTGTTCGATGACAGAGACTTCGTATCGACTTGTAGAGACAACTATTGCTTGCTTTTGGTATCCACTTCACTTCAGGAGCTTGGAAACACCTTCATTCTTGAATTTGGGATCATTTCATTGGATTTCTGACTCACTGTGTCAGTTTCTGCGTTTTTTGTCCAGGTGTTGGAACTCAAGTTTGGAGCAACCATTTGCAGATCTATCAGTTCCAGTGGACTCAGGAGGTCCTAAAACTTCTATGTTGCTCATCATTCGCACTCCGGTGGAGTTTGCAAACAGCTCTGTTTCCAAAAACGTTTTTCAGTCCGTGTGTTGGACCCAGTGATTGAGACCACGGTTTCCAAAACCATCTGTCCCATTGCGTTCCGGACGCCCAAAACCCCCTATCTGTCAGTTCTTACGTAATTCGGTGGAGGATTTTCAGAGTTATAGATCTCTGTGTATTCGATTTCGTCTCTCTGTTATGCATTTTTTATTCTAAGGTTTTGAAACCTTAGATTTATGCCACATGGCAATAGATAAGTGTTGACTCCCATTTCTCACTCATCGGTTGGGATTTTGGAGTTCTGGCAGAAGAGAGATATTTGTAGATTTTCTTGCTGAGTCCGATTATGCAATGGCGCCCATGTTTTGAGGCATCTCAGGTTCTATTTTCAGTAGCGGTCATTACCGTGGGACTATGATTTCTTAAGCATACCTTATGCAGATCACTCTGGTTGCAGTTTGAGCAGTGTGCGCTCATTCGTGGTGTGCATTGGGTTGTAGTAAACGATTTATAGGCCATTTGGATGCATTGCGGTCCTTATTAGATGCGCTGATAGGCCCAAATTGCCTTATGAGATGCTATTTTTTTATGGACGCTTTGCACATGCATGCTATTTTATGCTGAGGGACAGCTTTGACACATTGCAGGTAATGCACTGATAGTGCTATGCTCTCTTGGATGAGATATTATTGATGCATATGTTAGTGGACGGTGTTTATGCTTGAGTCATTTGGCACTTATTGGCATTTTCTTTTGGGCCAGATTTGCTCATATGGATGCATAGTATATGCACATGAGTCAGATGCATCTTTTGATGCTTTGAGCTTTGAGTTTTGGTGATATTTCACTCTATTGTGGCATACACATTTAGGTGCACCTGGTATTTGGTGTGATTCTCTCTTGCAGACACTAGCATTTGGGATTTTGTTTTATTTGCATCATGGCATCCTCTTCCATGTCTGAAAAGGAGTTTTTTAGCATTAAAAAGTTTAATGGGACAAACTTTTCTTTGTGGAAAGAACAAATAAAGGATGTGCTTATTCAAAAGAAGCAGATTAAACCCTTGGCAGGGATTGAAGCTAAGCCTGCAAATATGTCTGAGGATGATTGGAATGAGTTGGATGCATTAGCAAAGTCTACTATTAGACTTCATCTTGCAGAGTCAGTTTATTTCACAGTAGTAAATGAGCAGACTACGGAAGATTTGTGGAAGAAACTATGTGCCACTTATGAAAAGGAAACTGCCTCTAATAAAGTTTACCTCATGAAGAGGTTGTTTGAGCTGCAGATGAAGGAAGGGGTCTCCATTGCTTCTCACTTGAATGAATTCAATATTATTTTCAGCCAGCTTCAGGCTCAGAAGATGAATTTTGATGCGGAGACTAAGGCAATATTTCTCTTATGTTCATTGCCATCCTCATGGGATACCTTCCGTACAGCTGTCAGTAACTCTGTACCTGATGGAATACTGAAATTTGATGATGTTGTGGGTAGCTTGTTGGCCGAGGAGATTAGACGGAAGTCTATGGATGGCAATAAGCAGGATGCAGTCTTAAATGTGCAAAGGGGCAGATCACAGTTCAGAGGGAAGTCCCAAGAAAGAGGGAAGTCTCGTAGCAAATCCAAGGCACGGAACATTGAGTGTTACCACTGTGGCAAGAAGGGCCATATGAAAAAGGATTCCTACAAGTTAAAAAGAGAGAAAAAGGATAAGAAAAAGAATGCAAATTGGGGTGCAAATCAAAAGAAAGAGAGTCCAAGGGAGGACAAAGGAAAAGTGAAGATCGAGGAGATCAATGCAGTCACACATGATAGTGACAATGACATTCTCTTCATGTCTAGTTTATCTGCAGAGTTGCTTACCACTTCAGATGATGCATATTCCCAGGATTGGATTTTGGATTCTGGTGCTTCATTCCATGTTACTCCCCATAGGGAATGGTTCTCCACTTATGACAGTGGAAAGACAGGTTGTGTGCATCTTGGAAATGACTATGCATGTGACATAGTGGAAGCAGATGACATAAGTTTTCTTTTGCAAATGGGTCTGCATTTGTTTTGAAACATGTGAGACATGTGCCTAAGCTGATCAAGAGTCTTATTTCAGTGGGTCAGCTAGATGATGCTGGTTTTCACACCACTTTTGGCTTTCAGAGTTGAAAAATTCAGAAGGACTCTATGCTTTTGGCCAGGGGTGCCAAGTGTGGGACTTTGTATCCCTTACATGTATCAGGGGTATTTGATCATGTTGTTGCAATAACCGAGCAGCCAAGCACTTCTTTGTGGCATTGCCGGTTGGGGCACATAAGCCAGAATGGAATGAAACTCTTATGCCGTTTGGGTTATGTACCGCATTTGAGTTTCTCTGATTTTGAATTTTGTGAGCACTGTCTCTATGGGAAGCAGACTAAATCAGCCCATAAAAGAAGGGGAAAGAAAGAGTTTGAAAAGCTTGATTTGGTGCATTCAGACGTATGTGGTCCCATGCCTACACGGTCATTAGGCGGGGCTGAATACTATGTGACATTCATTGATGATGCAACTAGGAAAGTGTGGGGGCTTATGCTATAGCTCGGAAGAGTGATGTGTTCCAGGTATTTCAGAAATGGCTGGCCTTGGTTGAGAATCAGTCAGGTAGAACGGTTAAATGCCTGCGGACTAACAATGGTGGAGAGTATCTCTCTCATGACTTTCAGCATCTCTGTGATACACGTGGGATTAAGAGGGAGCTCACATCCCCTCGTACTCCAAAGCAAAATCCAATTGTAGAAAAGATGAATCGTACCATTCAAGAAAGGTTGCAATGCATGCTTTCCAATGCAAGTCTTTCTTGTGGTTTTTGGGCTGAGGCAATGAAGACTGCAGTGCATGTGATCAATAGATCACCTAGTAAGAGTTTGGATGGTGGTATTCCTGAAGAGGCATGGAGTGGCAAGAAGCCCTCTTACTCTCATTTGCGCATATTTGGATGTGAGGCATATGCACATGTGCCAAAAGAGCTTCGAAAAAAGCTAGATCCTAAGTCTAGGAAATGCATCTTTCTAGGTTACGGTGAAAGTGGAGAGATGAGCTATCGTCTCTGGGATCCAGAAGCAAAGAAGATCATATGCAGCCATGATGTAGTCTTCAATGAGAAGAAGATGCATAAGTCACCCATGAGGGATGTGGAAATGAGGAGAATCACTTTCCAAGATGTGAATCCACCTGCATATGTTGATAGACAGCAAGCTGTCCATGTACCAAATGTGCAAGAAATGGTACCACCAAGTACTCCCACAGGTATACAATCAAGGATAGATGATGGTTCATCTATTGGTGGAAATGATGAGCCAAATGTGGCTGATATGCAGGTGGGACAGCAAGCTGAAATGCCATTGAGAAGATCATCTAGAGTGTCTAGACCGCCTGATAGGTTTGTTCCAGGGGTAGACTATGTGATGCTTACTGATTGCAGGGAGCCTTCTTGCTACAAAGAGGCTATGATGCGCGAGGATCAACGCAAGTGGGAGTATGCTATGCAATCAGAGATGAGTTCACTTATGAAGAATAAGACTTGGGACTTAGTTTCTTTGCCACATGGAAAGAAAGCATTGCCATGTAAATAGGTCTACAAAATGAAGATCACAGATGATGATGTGCCTAGGTACAAGGCCCGTTTGGTTGCTAAAGGGTTCAAGCAAGAGAAGGGTGTGGACTTTGATGAGATATTCTCTCCGGTTGTGAAGATAACCACACTTAGATGCATGCTTGGACTAGTGGCAGTAGAGGATATGGAGCTTATGCAGATGGATGTCAAGACAGCTTTCTTGCATGGGGATTTGCATGAGGAAACTTACATGGTGCAGCCGGAAGGCTTTGAAGAAAAGGGCAAAGAGCATTTAGTTTGCAAGCTGAAGAAGAGTCTCTATGGTCTTAAGCAAGCGCCTAGAGAATGGTATCAGAAGTTTGATGCTTTCATTCAGTCCCAGGGTTTTAGAAGAAGTGAAATTGATCACTGCCTCTACACTAAAAGGGCTAAGGATAATAGCCTGATAATCTTGGCACTATATGTGGATGATATGCTATTGGCTAGTAAGAATACTTATGAGCTAGATGCATTAAAGGCCAAGTTGCATGAGGCCTTTGATATGAAGGATTTGGGATTTGCAGGTCATATTCTTGGTATGCGCATCACGCGTAATCGGAGTAGGAAACTCCTTTGGCTTTCACAAAAAGAGTATGTTACAAAAGTATTGCAGTGTTTCAATATGGAGGGGAGAAAGGCAGTGAGTACTCCATTGCCTCCATATGTGAAACTGAGTCATACAGATAGTCCCAAATCAGATGAGGAGAGGGCCATGATGGCCAAGGTTCCTTACGCATCAGCAGTTGGGAGTCTTATGTATGCTATGATAGCTACTAGACCAGACATTGCATTTGCAGTGGGAGTTGTTAGCCGGTATATGACTAATCCAGAAAAGAGGCATTGGGAGGCAGTTAAGTGCATCATGAGGTACATGAAGGGTACCAAAGAGATGTGCATCTGCTTTGGTAAAGGAGACATGCGTGTACTTGGGTACACAGATTCAGACTATGCAGGGCATGTGTTTACTTTTGCAGGTGGTGCAGTGTCGTGGATGTCTCGCGCACAGAAGTACATTGCTTTGTCTACCACAGAGGCTGAGTATGTTGCAGCCACAGAGGGTTGCAAGGAGGCTATATGGCTTGAGCGGCTAGTGGGAGATTTGAGGATTCATACAGGTGTACCGACATTGCATAGTGATTCCATGAGTGCTATTCAGCTAGCACAGAATCCGGTCTTTCATGCAAAGACCAAACACATTGAGGTCAGGTACCATTTCATCAGGGAGGTACTTGAGGACAAGCGCATAGAGCTTGTCAAGGTTCATACAGATGATAACCCTACAGATATGCTGACGAAGAGTCTACCTAATCAGCGGTTTGAGTATTGTCGTGTATTGATGGGCATTGGATAGTATGCTCACTGATTGTTCTCCCTTAAAGGCACATTGTCCTTTAAGTGGGAGGTTGTGGGGATTAAAGGTCACTGTGCCTTTACCCCAGTTATGTACAATACTCAAACACATATATAAATGAATGAAAAAGAAGATTAGGGTGGTTCTGCACCCACCAAAACTTGTGGCTCTCTGTGTCTCTCTCTCCTTCTTCCGTTCTTGCTTCCGTTGAGAGCACTCTCATGATCTGCTGCAAATAATGCTTCTATTCTTGTTCCTTCTACTTCTATGTGTCGCCTGCCCACTTATAAGCCCGCATCTAAGGAGGACATAGGAGAGGTGTACCAGCAGCAAAAGAAGTGACAGAGAGATGCCACATGGGCAGAAAGGAATGCTGCCACCGGGGCAGTCTGAGAGCTGTAGCCAGGATGGAGGCTGCAATGTGAGCAGCATATATGACGACATAGGGCCTTGGAAGAAGGCCGAGCTGCAGGCAGAGTTCCAGCATCAATTCCTCTTATGGGTTTGTATAAACTAACACATAAACTTGTAGTGAAGATCTTTGCAAAAATGCAGGAGGCCGGAGAGATCGGAGACCGATCTTTGTATAAACTAAAACATTAACTTGCAGCAAAGATCTTCACAAAATAAAGAGAGACCGGAGAGGCCTACACAGCTTCAAAGAGTTTGGTCATTTTATTTTAGTGGCCATGGAGTTAATGTGTACCCACGAAGCAAAAACATTAAGTGACATTATCAAGCTCTACGTAGAGGTTATGCAATCCACGAGACTAAGTTATTCTCCAAATTCTGTATCAGTTTGTTACTCTATAAAAACCAAAGTCAGGTAAGCCCGAGTATAAGGCTTCCCATTATTTTTCCAAAAGAATTCCACCTCAATAAACATACAAGAAAAGGATTTCCAAAGCGTGGAATCTTGGCAGCAGTATTTCTAACATCCTCAGGCAGAGTTCACCAAGAGAACAGCAATGTTGAAAGTCTCTATAGTACTTCACAAGTCTCAAGAGTTTAAAATACTTCTCGAACTTTTGTATCTGTCTCTCAAAAACAAAAAGCTTTCGATACATTTTAACGAAAGGAGTTATGAGCTAAGGTAACGAAAGATATTACAGACAACCTTTAGTTTAAGCTCTTCCATTCCATCTCTAACGCTCCCGCCCCCTTTTCAAGCAGACAAACAAAACAATTTTTTTATAAAAAATGAAGGATGGTCTGTCCAAATTTTAGACAAATATACACTCAGTTCAATCACAGAAGTATTTCAATATATTGGGCAATGTCAACCCCTATTCCTATCTTATAGGATAGGGGGCTGGTTGGATAGCCCACGATATATGCAGCTGATTACTTACCATGAGTAATCACTTGATACTACATAGTTCGGCCAGCTGCAGCCATTTACAATAACTTAGTTTTGCAGTAGTTGCATTGAACAATTCTCTCATCCGGCAAGCTCTTGAATATTGATATTTTATAACGTTGACCATTGTATAAGTAACATCGATTTCCAAAGGGCGCTTGTTTAGGTCAGTCCAATACGTAGTGAATAGAACAGAATGCAATATTAGCTGGCACATAGTACAGCCAGCTGTGTACAGCCTTTGTACCTACCAGCAAGCTATATACCAAACATGTCAACGATCATCAAACATAGAAGCTTATATTTCCATCGCTTTCAAATAGTTCCCAAAAAAACACTTGTTCCCATACATGCTGATTCACTGATTTATATATCTAAATGAATCTCGGAACAAAGGGCATGTTAACCGCACACATCCAAGAGCTATAGAAATTCGAGATCTTCACTTAGTTGGTATGTTTGAAAATGAATCGCAGGTGAAAAAAAACATCACGGGAAGGTAGAAGCCTGTGAAAGCGAGGGGAAGAACCTGAAAGAACTGGTACACGAATTACAGACGTAAGAACATGAATTGTCCTTCAACTAGACATCGTTACGCTAGAAAATCTAACTGGCCTTCCGATGAAATCGAAGGCTTGCAGGAGAAACTAAAATAATGAACGGATCAAGACTTTTAGATGAAAAACAGAAGCAAATGATTTTTTGAAACTACTAGTGCCCTACTAAAACACAAAGCAAAAGATGCAATTTTTTATCAGAATGATAAATATAAACGGCAATTTTAGACACATAGCTTGCTTAATTTCTTTTAGAGTGGTAACGCAAGCTTTGGATGAAAAAGAGAAAGCAAAGGATCTTTTGAAAGGCAATTTTTTCCATAAATGGCAATTTCAAACACATAACTTAATTAATTTCTTTTTTCTATTTAAGTAAAACAAGCTTGTATTATCTCGGGGGGGTTAGGCCCAGCAAATACCCCAGATTACAAAAATTGGCCAATAGGGGGAGTCAACCCTAGGCCTATGCTATTTAGCAGGGGATAGCTTAGAGGCTAACACAGCTTCGCTACATCCCGTAGGGCATCCGCCACCACCGCGTGCTTCTTTTCAAAAACTGATGCGGCATCATTTAGGATTGATCTGAATTGACCGAGCAACACTCCCTCTCCATAGTCGGCCATCACTTTACTCCCAAAAGCAAATTGGTTTCTTTGGTACCATATAGAAAGTAGGGCCGATGTTCGAATGATGGGCCAGCATGCCACCAGGGTCGAAGGGCATCTGTTCGCATCTCCTAATAATCCCATTCTCTAGTTCCCACCAAGATGAAACCTACTCATTAGTCCACTTCTTCTCACTGCCCCTTCGATTTTATTCCACAGATTTCGAGCGACCACACAAGATGCGTAATGTTTTCCACTTCCTTGTTAATTTCTTTAAAAATTACAAGTGAAAATTCACAAAAGAGTTTTAATCCTCCACTACCTCTGAGTAGGCAATGCTACTAGCTGCCCATGTAATCGATCCCACGCACTACCATTTGGCATCTACTCATAAGCATGCCAAGAGAGAAGGCAAGGAGAAAATTGGTGAAACCGACAACAAGTTGATAGGCTCACAAGGTGATGGGTGCCGTTTTCTGACCACCATTGACGGTGGAGGAGCTGACAAGACACGTGGCTTGCATCAAACAGTGGTTGTGTTAATCTAATAAGGTGCATCTAGGGAAGTCTCCTAGCTGCACAATGAAAAATCAAATCGAAATTCAAATGGACATTGTGATCTAACGGCCTAATTGGGCATTCCTTGTGAGCAATTGATAAAAAATGATGTAAAGGGGCATCGATTACCCCCTCTCGAGCCAGTTAACTCATGTAATGTACCCGATCATGATCTGGACAATGCATGACCATTATGACGGTTGTTGGATCAGACAATGAGGATTTCTCCTCCATCGACTACAACTGTTGATAGACGGAAAGACATCGACGTAAGCACAAGTGAGGGAACCCATCCCTGAATAGAAACCCATCCTAACCTTCTCTTGCCTTCCCTCTCAGGCATGGGCGAGGGAATCCATCCTCGAATAGAAACAGCATGGAGCTGGAAGCAAAAGACGCATGTAGAGCAGGAATTCTCTGAGGATGACCAAAAAGTGAGCGATAAAAAGCGAGCGAGCCAAAAAAAGCGAGCGATAAAAACACTAAAAGATTTATAAATCCCTCATTTTAGTAGCAAAAAATAATAACTTATTCAAAAGTGCATATGTTCCCTCAATGCTAGAAGGTTAAACATGCATATAACTTTAAAGCCATTAACACTAATTTCACATCATCCATGAGACAGTTTGTATGTTTAATTTCCAAGTCATTGTTTGTATCAAAGACAAACCCTACTGCAATCAAGTTCTCTCTTTCCACTAGAGTAATTGAGATCATCTCCCAAGGACTCCTTGCATGGATTAGTCTAGATTCCATGCATATGTAAATGCTTAGCTTTTTTAACTCTGTTCACTCTTGGAACAAAACCCATGTTTCTTTGTTACTGCAAAAATATCCTTCCCTAATGATTTATTCTTACCTCCCACTAATCTTACCAATGCAGCAAATTGACCATAAATTCATATTTTGGTGCATTAAATTTTACTAGATGGTGCACAAAGACATGATAATCATCTAAAGTACGCCTTGCCATTTGATTTGATATGTAACATGACCCCATTTGGACTTGTAAATCAAAAGATATAGGCATGTGAAAATGTCCTCTTTTAGGCCAAAACAGGGAGTGCATTAACGCGCTCCCTGTTTTGGCTCAAAAGAGGACATTTTCACAACCATATATTTTGGCAAGGTGTCAACATTTGATTGTTTTGGCCCAAAAGATGAGTTTTTAACATCCCTGCGTCTTTTGATTATCAAATATAAATGGCATAATGTTACATATCAAATCAAATGACAAGGCATGATTTACATGAATATCATGCCTTTTTGCACCATCTAAAAAACTTGTGTGCATCAGAGTATAAATTTTGTGACACATAACCAACTTTTTGAATACTTTGTACTTCAAGCAATTATTTTATAAAAAACTTAGATTCTTTCTTTGCTTGCTTGATTTTTCAACCACTTCAACTAATTGTCGCTCGCTTTTTTTGGCTCGCTCGCCTTTTCTTGCTCGCTCTATTGACTGCCTCAAATTCTCTGAGAACTCATAAACACATGCCACATTTTATTCCTAGTGAATTCCATATCATGCCTTACTAGGCAGTGCTAACAAGTGACTAGTTTTGTCTTTTACTTTATTTGAATCTTTTAACCTCTAGCAATGCACTTGTTTGGAATGAGCAAAGAGGAAACAAAGAGAAATAAGCAAATAGAGAGAAAAAATCTACAATGAATTGTCCAAGAAAACAAAAAGGGATTAAGTAAAGTAATTTCATGAATAGAAATGATAGAAAGAACTACGATTGAAACAAATAAACATTGTAGCTCTTTACTTTCAACATGGTTGTGAAGCTCTACCATTGAAGGAAGCTCCTGCATCTCTGTATAGCTTTTTAACTAACTTTTGATTCAAAGAATGGTCTCTTTAAGATCAAATTGTCTCTTTCATGTTCTCATGCAAGCTTTGCAAAGTCCTCCATTTGGACTTTTACTAATTTTAATCAAGTCTAAGTAGAATGCGATTGGTAAGATAACATTTGCAGCTTTGATCTTGCACTTTGCAATGTCATGTCCACAAATGATGTCTCAAGTCACAATGCAATGGTAAAATTATATTCTTTTGAATCTTGATTCATGTTTTTCATTTATCTCATTGGTATTTTTCAACAACTAGATGTTGGACTGGTAAATAGGAACTCGCATTGTTTCAAGAGTTTCTTATGGATAGATTTCTTTGCAACACCGAATATCTAAGCATTTATAACCTTCAATACACATTTGTTGCACACTTATCTCTTCTCCACACTTTATATAGATGCATACTCTTGTGGGATTTAAATGTGTAGAATATATCTTTGGTTGCTCAGAGTGCAGCTAAGGAATTTTCATTATCCATACCATAAAGCATTAATGAGCTTTTGGAACCTTGAGTTTGCTTATCCTATCGAAGACTTTGTCATTTCAAACTTGTACTCTATGACTTTGTGATATCAAACTTTTTAGTTCCAAACTTCAAAGTAGAAAATAAAAAATCGACATTCAAAGATTCTAGATAGAAGTGACAAAAGATACATTGAAAAATGGGTGTGCTTTATTGCCCCAAACTTGCTTAGCTCAAAATTGCAATGAATGGATCAAACGTTATGAAGATAATAAAGTAAACATTTTTAGACTCTTAATTACCTAATCTCAACCCCATTGAGTAGTTTTTTTTTAAAAGTCTAGCAAGGAGGTGGTAAGCATGATTGGATCGTGCCTTACTGGATTGTGAGTATATGAGGCATGATTCAATGAAGCAAAAAGAAAGTTTGAGGATGGAATTGCTAACTAAGGCACTATACCATGACAAGGGATGCAAAGTCTCTCAAGCATGTCAAAATGCATATGATAGATTGTGTGCAAGGATGTTGGAATAATTAGATCTACATTAAAGCAATATATCCACGTGAGTAGTAGAGAGATGATAATCTGAGAACTTTAGTTGAGATAATGAAAACTTTATTCAATCACCCAAGACTACAAAAGTCAACTTAGAAACCTCAACACCTCCACACATCCCTCTTGGGCTTGTTGTGGAGGTTCACAAAGAGTAAGACTCCAAACTCAAAGCCACAAAGGATTTACAACAAACTTAGAAAGATCGGATTACAATAAAACTAACACACAACTGGGCTATACTGCAACAAATGTAGTGAATGGACAAGAGAATTCACGAGCTCACTGCCTTGATCAATACCAGCTAAGACACTCCCTTATATCACACGAACTGGTCGTGAATCACTACCATACCAAGCTCAAAATAGTTGCTAGCAAACCTAGGTAGAACTAACTCATTGATGACTACAACTAGCGGATGAAACCTCCAAGAGTTGCCTCCTGGTGGCAACTACCAGGAGCTATGAGCTCCTAACTTCATGGAAGCATCATGAAAGTGTGGAAAGGAGAAGCGGAGATGCTGCCTTAGATGAACCACGTCAAGTCTCTACATGCAATAGTGCCAAGTGGCACAATACACATGATGATTGTACCTTAGAAGGATAATGCTTGTTGGCTCTGTCCTAACACTTTTGTAGGAAGAGCTGGGTATTCTATGTTGCAGGGTTCCGAGGCTTTTGTCACCTACAGATATATTGGAATTGTCGTTGTAGTATATTTGTAGCTTAGGACCTCGAGTCGTGTTCCGGTGAGAGACGTAGGCTTAAGTGTGGTGAGTAAACATAATGCAAGCATGTGTAAAAGGTACGTACACCATTGTTGTTGGGATAATGAAGGCTTTCGCCTTCATTGGGGGTTGTAGGGTTTAGAAAGAGTTTAAGGGTTCAGAAGGAGGTTTCAGGGTTTAGAAAGAGTTCAGGGTTAGAAAGAGTTCCAGGGTTCAGAAGGAGGTTCCAAGGTTTAGAAGGAGTTCAGGGTTGGGAGGAGGATCCAAAGTTCAGAGTAAAGTACATGGTGGAGAACTCGTCTCCCTCGTAGATCATTGAGTTTAAGGGTTTAGGAAAGCATAGGAGTGGGAGAGGAAGAAGGTGTAAGAGCATGGGTGAAGTAAGAGAGAGAGGAGGAAGGAGGAGGAGGGAAGAGGAGGAGGGAGAGGGAGGAGAGAGGAGGAGGAGGAGGAGGAGGAGGAGGAGGAGGGAGGAGGAGGGAGGAGGAGGAGGAGGGAGGAGGAGGGAGGAGGAGGAGGGAGAAGGGAGGAGGAGGGAGAAGGAAGGAGGAGAGGGAGAGGATGGGTTGCAGGGTTGGAGGAGAGTGGAGAAGGGTTACAAGGTTAGGACATGCTTTTGGACGTGCAGTGCAAGGAAGCATGGACACTTGAGACAAATGCTTGGAATACCAATGTAGACTCAACACAATGCCCCAAGAGTGTGGGCTTCATTCCATTATGGGGTATTTATACAAGTTGGAGAGCTTCCCTCTCTGCATGTAACACAAAGTCGTATCACAAAGTTGTGTCACAAAGTCGTAACACATTCTCTCTCTTCATGTAGAAGATGTAACACAAAGTTGTTACACAAAGTTGTTACACAAAGTCGTAACATAAACTTGTAACACAAACTTGCAACACAAAGTTGTTACACAAAGTCGTAACATAAAGTTGTGTCTAGAAGTTGTAACACAAAGTTGTAACACCTTCTCTTTCTTCATAAGTTCATGTTGGCACAGAGTCAACATACCCCCGGATCCATTTTATTACCCGTCCTCGGGTTATGGCTTATTGCGATCACGTACCTGGGTTGCCATGTTTTTAGTCCAGTGGCTGTGGAACTTGTGTCGTGCCAGACGGTCCTGCTGTAGAGCCTTAGCACCATACAATTTTTGCGCAGTTTCCAGGTAGCCTGTATCCACCATTTGCTCGAACAGAGATATGTGGCGTGCCTCCAAGAAGATCACTCTTTGGTATAGTCGGCTTGTAATCTGAGCATCAATCCGTTCATTGGGATTAAAGCTGAGTGGAGGCAAATGGGAATCAAGGTAACAAGGGACCTCCAGAATTAATGCTAATGTTTTGCAGAATATGGCACTTTGGCGAAGGAAGCGATCAATGTTGCCGCGCATTGTTTGTTCATGCTGCTGAAGTGCTCGGATCATGGCGCCTTGGATAGTCCATTCTACACCAGAGTAGGATTCGATCATTGGCCAATTAATGACTCGATCTTCAGCCAAAGTGTGTATGTTGGCTTCCCATCTTTTACACCGTGGAACTGCATAGAACTTGGGATGGGTTCTGAGACATGGAGGTGCCCGTAAGTACTCCTTTAAGAAGCTTACATCAAAGAGCTTGGGACGGCGCCAATCAGGTTGTGGATCCAATTTGCTAATCCAAGCTTCACTTATTTGGTGCTGACGAAGATTGGTAGGGAAGTTACCAAGGGTCCATCCACCGCGAGTTTTCATATCAGGATATTTGCTCCAAAATTCCTTGATGGGGTTACTGGGAAGTGGTATCTCATCAAAATCATACTCATCATTGGAACTTGGCATGGGTGTACGAATTGGATTATCCGGATCCTGATATTCAAAATCAAATACTGCATCATTTTCTGCTGATGGCAGCACTAGAAGTGTCGGAGGTGATGACGGGGCCGGGAGAGAAGCAGGGGACATGGGGGAGAAATATGGCTGAGTGATAGTGGCGGAAGGGGGAGCAGAGGGGAGGGGGGGAAGAAATGGGCAAATGGTTTGAGCAGCTTGGTAATCCTCAAGGGTAGGATTAGCAAGGGAGGGGAAAAAGCTAGGTGTGAGGGGCTCGTAAGTTTGGGACTGTTGGGTAAGTTGAAAATGGTGAGAGGCATGAGCAAAGAGACGATGGAGGGAATAGATGTTAGGATGAAGCTCGGGGAAGGTTAAGAGGGTAGCAGCAGCAAGGGGAAGTGAGGTTATGATGTTGGCAGAAAGAGTGGTTAGATATGGGAAGTTGGATGTGAGATAGGCCTTGTCATCGTCCGACACTTCTTTTTGCTGGTGCGATGGGATGATCAGCTGCATGGGTTGGATGCCCGTTATGTCATGCCGTGCAAATAATAGGGATGGCCTTTGCAGCAACGGCAACAAACCTGCAATAACCCTGAGGGGAGGACTACCCATGAGGCAGGCATATGCAATGAAAGCATCTGTCCTGAGAGTTATAAACCCGGCATGTGTAGACAGGCAGAAGATATTCTTCTCATCTTCAGACAAGTCTTGGCAAATGATGCGCAGGGTTTTAATCCCGATGGATCGTTTCCAGTCGATTGTTGGATGAGCAGCTATGATCTTGAGTTGGAGTTGCTTCCATTGGATCAGCACGCGTGCGTGGAGGTGATCTTCCATTTGGAGAGCAGTCACAAGCTCTTCATACACCACGGTTGTGCATTGTAGTGGGTCGTCATTGTCTTGCAATGCCTCATTGTTATGCACCAACAATTGGAGTTCAAGCTTGGAGATGGCTATTTTTTGGGAGTGCATCTCATTCATCTTTTCTTTGTACTGATGGTAGATGCTGGTGTATGCCTCTTTAAGCTTTTTCATTTGTAAGGTGACCTTTGCCTGTTGAGGGATGTCTTCAGTGGTATTGGACCATTGGTCCAAGAACTGGGCTTGTAAAGTGCTGGCCTCTTGAACAGTAGCAAGTTGGTCTTTTAAGAGTCGGCATTCCCTTGTAAGCTCATCAATGCTAAAGGCACGTACTGCCAAAGATTGTTGCATGTCTTCTAGCTTGTCCTTGCATTCCTGGAGCTCGTCTTCTTTGTGAATGAGAGTGAGTCGAGCTTGTGCCACTTCCTCTGTTTGTTGCGCATGTGCAGTTGTCAGGGAGTTATAGGAGGTCTCTAGGATTGCCATTGCTTCGACTGCCGCAGTCAGCTGTGTTTGACTTTGATGGAGGTTGGAGGTCACATCCCTTACGGCCTTCTCTTGAGCTTGGAGAGCCTGGTTCATGCGCACTTCTTCTACCTCCTTCTCATCTATCTGTGCCCGAAGAGCCTTGACCTCGATGGCGATTGCCTGGAATTGGTCTTCGATTTCTGATGCCGTCTGCCTTTCCAATTCTCTTGCATATGCTTCCTTAGCCAAGCTAGTGAAGAGTTCGGACATTTGGATCATTTGGCTAGCTTGATGCTGGAGAATGACAGGTGGTGATGAGGTCTGGCGATATTGCTGATACAAGTGGTGCCCATGTAGCCATCCCGAGGGTTCTGTAGTACTTGGGGGAGGTTGTTCCAATGGCATTTCACTCCCTTGTGGACAATAGTCATACTGCTGATCTGGCACGAGCTCTCCTTGAGGCTCATCGACTGGCATGACGTCGATGGGCGGTTCGAGTGCCGATGTGGTCTCAAGCTCTGGTGCTGATCGTTCCTCAGGTTCGGGTGCCAACCTTGTCTCGAGCTCGGGTGGGTGCTGTTGGGGGAGACTTAGTGGTTGCAATTGTGCACCGAGCTGAAGCATTTCCTGAGGCAATTCTGCAATCCTGCTTTCCAAAATAGGTACTTCTGTTAAGGCATCGGTACTTATCAATGTGATAGCTGGAGCAGTTGATGATGGCTCCCATACTGGTGAGAAGGGTATGTCCAACTCCTCAATTGGCTTTGGAGACTGGGGCAGAGTCATTTCTCTTTGTTGTAGTTCCTTTTTGATGATGAGAAACAGAGAAGCGGCCAAAAAGTTATGGACAATTTACTAGATAGGGTAAAAACTATCATGAAAACAGACTATCAGACACAGAGACTCATAACTTTTTGTAGCAATATTTAATTCAAGATCTAATCAATATGAACATGCAGCTTAAAGAAAGCTTCATGCTGATATAAATTTCATTAAAATCGGACTACCGTGAAGAAAGTTATGAGCAAAACACTAACAAGGGGTCAAACTGTCATGAAAACTGCTCTCCACCCATGCTAGTTTCGCCTGAGCAGGGTGCTCCCTCAAGACTCTACCTTCATCAACGATTCACCCCTCATAGATTTTTCCTAGAAGAGGGGAAGAAGTTTTCATGGTTTCTCGGGAAACAGCTAGACCATGTGTACACAGTGAGCGACCGAATAGAAATAATTTTAAGGCTTTGAAAGAAAGAAAAGGGAAGAGACACTCAAGAGAGAGAGAACCTGAAGTGACATTCATTACCAATAGAGTGAGACTCCACTCCAATGTAACTCAAAACACTACAAACACAAGGGAGAAGAAGAGGTTTCATATGTACAGGAGGGAGCGGAAGCTCCAAGACTACTAATAGGGAGAAAATGGACTAGAGAGAGATGGACTCAAGAGTCTACATAAGAGAATATCTACAAGAGGGAGAGAAGGCTCATGGAAGAGGCTTGAGGAGACTAGAGCTACAGCAACATGAGGCCTAATGGTGGAAGAGATTGATGAACAAGGGAGAGGAGGGCTCCTTTTTTAGAGATTTTGTTACCCTCCTTCACCCATTTATAATTGCTGCCTATATATTCCTTTCCCCATCAATCACATAAGCTCGTATGTCACCATCCATGCCCTTTTTGGCTACTCTTGCCATGTGTCCCATCACAAGATGCTCAAGACTCTTAGAATATTGAGAAAGTCAAGAGTCTCCCCACATGGAGCCCATAGGGACCCTCTCTTTTCCACATGTCCATATCCTCCTTATTCCACATAGGAATTCTAGAAGAATTCCTCTTGACTTCACACTTCTCCACATGCCTTTCACACGCTTGGCATGTGGTCTCTCTTACATTATTGGAACACATGGACATGAGCTCACCTCTTTATATGACTCAATCTTCCTATTTTCTAAAACTCCATAATATCCCATACACAAATAACTCTCACCCCATACCAAGGTATTTATAATTCATACCTATGGTATTTATAATGATCCATTCCACTCATCCTCTCAATCCCATACAATATCTTAGAAAATAAAAATAAGTGAGAGCTACTAGGCCATCACTTGATACTCAAACTCTTATCAAACATAGAGAAAAACAATACCAATGCCAAATTAAAAATATCAATTTTTGGTGTCACATCTTTCCCCCCCGAGCAGATCCTCTCTTGTAATAGAGAGGGTCTGCTGGCCCTCAAGGTGGTCGAGCATAGAAGAATTTAAGGTGATACTCATTGGTGCATCCGGGTATCACCATGCCTTCAACATCCTCAAACTGATAGGTTCCATTGGTGACATTCATATACATCCTTATGGAGGCGTGGCCAAAAGTAACCAATCTCTGCTTTTGTTGTGGAGTTAACCCTCGAGGAAACATGCCTTCTTCCACATATTGCTGAACATCTTGTAGTTTTGGCCATCCAATGTCTACCTAAGAAACCACCCCCTGGTTTGGTACTACAATGGCTTTAGCTAACTCATCTGCCCTTTAATTTTCTTTTCTGTTTATATGAACAAACTTGCAAAAATCAAACCGACTACATTGTGCCATAGCCTTTTGATTAAGCTCCTTCAAATGATGACTTCTTGTCTTGTAATGCCCTTGCATTTGCTTTATAATAAGCTGAGAATCTCCTCTTACTTCCAATTCTTTAAGTTGACTTTGAAGACAACCTCCAAACCAAGAATCAAAGCATTATACTCAGCTACATTGTTAGTTGTGATACTTGGAAGCTCTTGTCCTCTTGCCCATACCTCTTGACCTTCAGGATTCATCAAGACTATCCCCCCATCTCCTTGTTGGCATGAAGGACTAAAAACCCCATCAAAATACAAAACAAAAGTTGTTGGTCATCTTTAATGTTCTCCTTACATTTCTTTTCTTCTCCTAGATCCTCCCGTCCTGTGAGCGAATTTGCCATAGTGGACCTAGTGGCATTTTTAGTGACAAAAGAGAAAGAGAACTCTTGAAGCTCTAAAAGTTACCATTTTGTAAATCTCCCCCTAGGATTAGGCTTGCAAACTAGATATGCTAATATAGACTGAGAGGTAAGGAAGAAAAATGGTTGAGGTAATAAATAGGAGCGAGACTTTCTGACTGAAAACACCAAAGAGAGAGCTTGTCGCTCCATTTCTTCATACCTTGTTTCCACCTATGTAAGCTATCAACTGGCATAATAGATGGGTTGCATTCTACCTGCCTCTCCTTTTTATAGCAATACAACACCAATTGAATGCAAAGATACACTTGAATTTACATAAAAGCCTTGAGACCAATCAGGGGGCTTCAATATTGGGCCCTTACTCATGGCCTCCTTAAGTTGTTGGAAAGAATCTTGTTGCTCCACACCCCATTGGAAAAAAACTCCTTTTCTTATCAACAAGTTCATGGGATGCACTATCTATGTGAAATCATCACAAAACCGTTGATAATACTTGCTCTTTCCTAGAATTCTGCGAACACCAGTGACACTCTCAGGACTTGGCAATGCCATGATTGCTTGGACCTTGTCAGGATCCATTTGTAGGCCTTCTTTAGACACAATATGCCCCAACAAGACTACTTTTGTTTGAGCCAAATGACACTTGCTAGGATTTAGGTACCCTTTTGCTTCATCAATCCTAGCTAAGGCCATCTTTAACTTCTCCATGTGATCTATGTGTCAAGAATAAATGCAAAAATCATCCAAAAACACCCTTATGAACTTTCCCAAGTAAGGCTCAAGGACTTGACTCATGAATCTTTGAAATGTAGCTGGTGCATTGGTCAACCCAAAAGGCATCACTCTGTAAGCAAAAACTGCCCAAGCTGTGACAAATGATGTTTTCTTTTGATCTTCCTCCTGAATATGAATTTGAAAGTACCCAGAATACCCATCACATACAAAATACATCTCATGCCCTACTACTTGGTCTAGTATTTCATCTTGGAATGGCAAAGGAAAATGATCCCTCTTAGTGCATGCATTCAAAGGACGAAAGTCCACACAAACTTGCCACTTATTTCCTTTCTTTAGTGTGACAACTATAGGAGATATCCATTCTGAATCATCAACAGGAAAGATGAATCCTACCTCAAGTAGTTGTGTTACCTCTTTCTTTAGTGCCTCAGCTTGGATCACCCCCAATCGCATTAAGCGTTGCACAGCTGGCTTGCTTTCTAGCTTCAACTCAATCTTGTGCTCCACAAGAGAGAGTGGTCACACCTGTGAACAGCTTGTTGCAAAGAGACATGGAAAATCATCTAACATATCCAAGTACTAGACTGATAGAGAATCACCAAGAAGCTCTTCATTGCGTTGGTGTCGTTTAGTGTGCTCCACATCCTCCACATGAAGTGTCTCTACAAGATCTTCTTGCACCACCACCTTGTTCATTCCTGACTCATCCCGATCAGCACCAAGACAAAGACCAAAGGCCATTCCTTCCACCTCACCCTCTGAGTTAGACTCCTCGGAGCTAGACCCCATATCTTCTTCTTCATCGGTTAAGTCAGAGCTTGAACTCTCTGACGTTGAAGACTCCTCCTTGATGACTTCCTTTTTGCGGCTTCTAATGTTGTAGCACACCTTCTTATCATTTCCCTACAAAATCAATTCTCCAGTATCCTAGTTTTAAACAGCCTTCACCTTGCGTAGCCAAGGCCTTCCCAAAATCAATGGATAGGCACGTGCATCTAGCTTGGTAGGGATCACTTGAAAAGTAGTCGGCACAAAAATTCCACATACATCCACTTCTAGATTCTTCACAACTCCCAAGGTCTTAAACCTAGTGTTGTCAGCCAATTTGATGCAATAAGGAGAGGTAGTACTAGAGTATTTTAAATCAGCATCTATCATGGTCTTCTCACTCATGACATTAATCAATGCACCTCCACCAATGTACACATTAGAAATCACTTGACCATCAATGATCACATCAACCATATGTACATCATCACCAACATCTATATCTACCTTTTAAACAACAGGAATGGCACTTCTCTTCTTTTTCTTCTTTGACACTCTTGTGCTTGCTAGCTTTCCCCATTCCTTCCATAGTTTTGAAGACAAAGCAAGTAATTGACCAAAGGTGATATGAGCTTCCTTTTCTTTAAGGTCAGACAACAAGTCATAGCTTCCAATTCCTTGTCCTAAAGGAAATTTTGATTGGCTAATTCTCCTTCTAGATGCCTTCTTTTTCTTACTATGGTGTTTCTCTTCCTAATGTTCCTCATCTACTTCTTCCTTGCTTTCTTCTTCTTCTTTTGTTTTACCACGCCCCCGTTTAGCCATCATTACCTCTCTTTCCTCATCCCCTGAAGAAGCTTCTAACAAGGATACTTGTTTTTCTTCTTTCTTTCTCAATCTAGGACACTCGGGGCAATAGTGACCTTTTTCATTACATTCATAGCAAGTGACCCCACTCTTATCTCGAGGCCTATCTTCACTCTTTGGTGCTCTAGGTTGTCGTGCATTAACCAAATGCAATTTCAAATCAGCAAACTCTACCATCAATTGGGAGATATTATGATCTAACTCAGAGGACTTTAGTACCTGAGAAGTGCCCATTACCGCCACCTTAGAAGTTGAAGCTGTTGAAGACACAAAAGAGGATTCGATCTTTAGAGAAGCTTCTTTCTTGGTCGCAATGCGAAGTGCCTCCATGTATGTTGTTGAATCTTTACTCATTACTTTTGAGCGAAGACAAGGCTCTAAAGCCATAACAAATTTGCTCATCTTTAAGTGCTCCATCCCTGAGAGACTTTGAGGGCCCGATGATGTAGATGCCGTAGCTCACAAAGTTGCCCTTTCATACTTTGTCCATAAAGTTTCATATCGGATTGCCAACGTAGAGACATCTCACCCTCTCCTTGATAGAACCGGTCCAACTGCAACATCAAAGCATTTGGCAACTCCACTATCCCAAATCTTTGCTTCACTGCTGCCACCACTTAGTCCTAGTCCTCCTTGGTAGAGTCTAGCAAGGCCTCATGCCAACTCAAGGCTACATGTTCAAGAAAATCAGGGAAAATCTCTGCCCGATCCTTCATGGACCATCCAGAGAGCCGGCATCCTTGAACAAAATCCCAAAGATAAGACTCCGAGTCTTCCCCTTGAGTCCCTTAAAACACTGGAATCTTCACCATGATGAAACACAAAAAGGAAACACCAAGATCCAAATAATATCCCAAACAAGATCCAAACAAGATCCCATAGAGCTTTAGTATACCAAGACCATCTTATTATGCATAACCACTTGTTGAAAACCCTCCACAATGTGATCCTCAACAAAATCTTTAAAAATAAGTGACCAACTAGCACCATGAAAACATTGTGTATACATGCATTCAAGAATCACCTTTCCCACAATTAGAAGTGCACATAACAACTTCAAGATATTGTACTCTTCATCATTTGCATAGCAAAAGAAGTTGAAAGCATTGAGAATCACCACTCCACTTTTATAGTCAAAAACTACCCAAAGACTCAACTCTTCTTCACACCAAGCTACTAGTGCATGGAACAATCCCCAATCTTTCATTGTGCCTACTGTCGGCATTGTCGATTCCTCAACATATTCAACAGTGCAAACATAAAGGATATGATCATGGTGACTATGCGAATAGCTTGAGCATCACCTTCACAATCTTCAAGTTCTCTTAAATGGGCTGCAATCTCTTCTAACGGAGTTCTTCCAGGCATCTTCTTTATCTCATCAGATACACATGCCTATACTAGGCATAACATGCAAACAGGTACACCCGAGACGGTTTAGTAAGGTGGGATGAATCCAATACCAAACGTACCTAGTGTCTCCACCAAAAGATGTGACACGAAGTTGGGGGTAATAAACTTCATGCACCTCTTCACTTCCTGCTGCTTTCAAACTGACTAACAAAGATGTTTATCATTGAGGATGGGACATTAAAAGAATCTTTTATGCCAAGATACCACACCATACTTTCCTCTCTCAGATGAGAATGAAGATGGTGACATCTCAAGTGATGTTGTAATCAAGCATAGGGAGAAGGAAAGGATCAACAACAGCCATAATCTCAGCGAGTCGGTCTGTGCCAAAGAGAAGAGTGATACGCTATTGAAAAAAGATCTTGCAGCTCAATATGACATGAACAGAGGCCATAATCTCAGCGAGCCGGTCTGTGCCAAAGAGAAGAGCGATACGTTGTTGAAAGAAGATCTTGTGGCTCAACATGACATGAATTGATATATATCGAGGAGTTTGAAGGGGCTGATTGGGTCGGATGGGTAGATTCCAAGGAAACATTGCACCTCCTTCATAGACACCTTTACACTTAGCTCAAAACACTCTACAAACTGTCATTAGACACAGAGACCTATAAATTTCAATATAGATATGATATCAAAGATTCAAATACATAAAGAGATGCATCTTGAGATGAGCTTCATGCTGATATAAGTTTCGTTGAAAACAGATAGATGGTTGAAGAGATATGGACAGTTTACTGGAAGGGAGTAAAAACTATCATGAAAATAGACTGTTAGACACAGAGACTTATAGCATTTTGCAGCAATATCTGATTCAAGATCTAAGTACATAGATACATGTGTCTGAAAGAGAGCTTCGTGCTGATATATGTTTCATAAGAAATAGAGAAGCGGCCAAAAAGTTATGGACAGTTTACTAGATGGGGGTAAAAACTATCATGAAAATAGACAGACACAGAGACTCATAACTTTTTGCAGAGATCTTCGTCTTGAGATGGTGGGCATCAGAAATCAAGCCAATCGCCCTCCAAGAGAACGTGCCAATGTTGTATGCTATGAGTGCCACCAAAAAAGTCATTATCGCACCAAACGTCCCAACATTCTGAGGGTGAATCTTCTAAGTGAATCAGGCACCAAGGATTCTGATGTAGAGGTCCTTGACCTCAGGAAGAGAAGTCGTACCACCTCGGACCCCTCTCCAAACCATGGACCAGGCTACCCAAGAAGAAGGTGTCCTTCTCAAAGCCCTCGGATGCTGAGATGGCAGACCCACCAACATAGAAGACTAAAAGATCTCGTGGGAGTAAGTGGTCACCCTCAGATTTCCCTCTCGGCTCAAGGCAAGAGGACTATTCGGTCGCGTTCAGGACCTTGCTCATCGGTCTTTGAGCATCACACTTCCTCAACTAATAGCATTAAGCCCTAAGGTGAGACATGAGCTGCAGCAAGGGCTCTCAATAAGGAGGAGCAAGAAAAAGGGAAAGGTATGAGAGGTTTCTTCTATCTCTAAAGAATTTGATCAGCACCCGTATACAGTAGATGTCATCATAGATAACTGCCATGTCAAAAGTGTGTGTGTTGATGGCGGAGCTGCATGTAATATCATGGTGCCCCATATCCCAAAAAAGTTGAATTTGAAATGCACAAGGCATTTCTCCACTCAAATCAAGGTAGCAGATGGTCGATGACTTGCCACCCTGGGAGTCATTGAGGATTTGCCCACCACTGTCAATGGGTTGACCACCACCATCAATTTCTATGTAGTGGACATTGAAGATATAGGCAGGCGTTACCCAACCATACTTGGGAGACCATGGCTGATAAAGAGTGATGCAGTCATCTATTAGAAGACAGGACACATGTCTTTTGGTGCTTCTAAGGAGAAGATCCCGATGCAACCAGGTGCCAGTGAACCAGAAGAAGAAGAGGAGCAAGATAGTGATACTCTCTCATCCTCGGTGTCTGAATCAATGGAAGAATTAGACGGGGGGGAGGATTTCTCAGAGGAGGAAGTTTACATGATGGGGGTGTCTCCGACCCCGCCACCTACAGAAAAGGTAATAGCTAGTCCTCAATAGCTTGAATCTATGCTTTCCCTAGACCTCACTCCGAGTGAGAAAGACAAGTTCCTAGAAATGTTCAAAGATTTCCCTGACCTCTTCGCAACTAGCTACCACCACCTTCGCCATGTGAGTGCCATAGAACACATTGAGATAGAGGTGAAGCCTAATGCAAAGCCAGTGGCTCAAAAGTATCAGAGATTAGGCCCCTACAAACCGATGCTTTGTGCTCAGAGTTGCAGAAACTTGTAGAAGCTGGGTTTATTGTTCCGGTTCACAATACTAAATGGGTTTCACTAGTGGTAGTCACTCCAAAGAAAAATAAGTGGCAGGTCTGTATCGATTATAAGAAACTCTCAATGCGGCCACCAAGAGGGACCATCATTTTTCTGCCCTTTCAAAACCTCATTCTTGAGAAGGTAAGTGGTCATGAGATGTATACTTTCTGTGATGGTTACTCCAGGTTTTATCAAATCAGAATTGCCGAGGAGGATGTGCTTAAAACCATATTTGCCACACCCTGGGGGATGTTTGCATTCAAAGTAATGCCATTTGGCCTCACCAATGCTCCTGCTACCTTTCAAAGATTTATGCAGATGGTGTTTGCTCCTTATTTGGGGGTTTTCTTGGAGGTGTTTTTAGATGATTTTTGTATATTCTCGGCACGGAAGGAGCACGCCATGAAGGTTAGGTTGGCCTTGCAAAGGTCAATGATGCAAATGGCAGCCTCAACCCTGATAAATGCACCATTGGAGCCACTCAAGGGAGGTTATTGGGACATATAGTCTCATCCGAGGGCGTCAAGCTTGACCCCGAGAAGGTAGAAGCTATCCTCAACCTCTCTCCGCCAACAATCAAACATCAGGTACGCTCATTTGTCAATCTAGCAAGATACTATCGTGCCTTCATTGATCATTATGCTACTTTGACGTGACCCATGACTATGCTATTAAAAGATGGAGTTGATTTCTCTTAGGATGAGGATTGTGATCATGGGTTTGTACATGAGAGTGCTCTCAACGGAAGCAAGAATGGAAGAAGGAGAGAGAGAGACAGAGAGCCACACAAGTTTGGTGGGTGCAGAACCACCCTAATCTTCTTTTTCATTCATTTATATATGTGTTTGAGTATTGTACATAACTGGGGTTAAGGCACAGTGACCTTTAACCCCACAACCTCCCACTTAAAGGACAATGTGCCTTTAAGGGAGAACAACCAGTGAGCATACTATCCAATGCCCATCAATACACGACAATACTCAAACTGCTGACTAGGTAGACTCTTCGTCAGCATATCTACAGGGTTATCATCTGTATGAACCTTGACAAGCTCTATGCGCTTGTCCTCAAGTACCTCCCTGATGAAATGGTACCTGACCTCAATGTGTTTGGTCTTTGCATGAAAGACCGGATTCCGTGCTAGCTGAATAGCACTCATGGAATCACTATGCAATGTCGGTACACCTGTATGAATCCCCAAATCTCCCACTAGCCGATCAAGCCATATAGCCTCCTTGCAACCCTCTGTGGCTGCAACATACTCAACCTCTGTGGTAGACAAAGCCACGCACTTCTGTGCACGAGACATCCACGACACTGCACCACCTACAAAGGTGAACACATAACCAAAAGTGGATCTCCTACTATCCACATGCCCTGCATAGTCTGAATCTGTGTACCCAAGTACACGCATGTCTCCTTTACCAAAGCAAATGCACATCTCCTTGGTACCCTTCATGTACCTCATGATGCACTTAACTGCCTCCCAATGCCTCTTTCCTGGATTAGCCATATACCGGCTAACAACTCCCACTGCAAATGCAATGTCTGGTCTAGTAGCTATCATAGCATACATAAGACTCCCAACTGCTGATGCATAAGGAACCTTGGCCATCATGGCCCTCTCCTCATCTGATTTGGGACTATCTGTATGACTCAGTTTCACATATGGAGGCAATGGAGTACTCACTGCCTTCCCCCCCTCCATATTGAAACGCTGTAATACTTTTGTAACATACTCTTTTTGTGAAAGCCAAAGGAGTTTCCTACTCCGATCACGCGTGATGCGCATACCAAGAATATGACCTGCAAATCCCAAATCCTTCATATCAAAGGCCTCATGCAACTTGGCCTTTAATGCATCTAGCTCATAAGTATTCTTGCTAGCCAATAGCATATCATCCACATATAGTGCCAGGATTATCAGGCTACTATCCTTAGCCCTTTAAGTGTAGAGGCAGTGATCAATTTCACTCCTTCTAAAACCCTGGGACCGAATGAAAGCATCAAACTTCTGATACCATTCTCTAGGTGCTTGCTTAAGACCATAGAGACTCTTTTTCAGCTTGCAAACTAAATGCTCTTTGCCCTTTTCTTCAAAGCCTTCCGGCTACACCATGTAGATGTCCTCATGCAAATCCCCATGCAAGAAAGCTGTCTTGACATCCATTTGCATAAGCTCCATATCCTCTACTGCCACTAGTCCAAGCATGCATCTAAGTGTGGTCATCTTCACAACCGGAGAGAATATCTCATCAAAGTCCACACCCTTCTCTTGCTTGAACCCTTTAGCAACCAAACGGGCCTTGTATCTAGGCACATCATCACCTGTGACCTTCATTTTGTAGACCCATTTACATGGCAATGCTTTCTTTCCATGTGGCAAAGAAACCAAGTCCCAAGTCTTATTCTTCATAAGTGAACTCATCTCTGATTGCATAGCATACTCCCACTTGCGTTGATCCTCACGCATCATAGCCTCTCTGTAGCAAGAAGGCTCCCCGCAATCAGTAAGCATCACATAGTCTACCTCTGGAACAAACCTATCAGGCGGTCTAGACACTCTAGATGATCTTCTCAAGGGCATTTCAGCTTGCTGTCCCACTTGCATATCAGCCACATTTGGCTCATCATTTCCACCAATAGATGATCCATCATCTACCCTTGATTGTATACCTGTGGGAGTACTTGGTGGTACTATTTCTTGCACATTTGGTGCATGGACAGCTTGCTGTCTATCAACATAGGCAGGTGGATTCACATCCTGGAAAGTGATTCTCCTCATTTGCACATCCCTCATGGGTGCCTTATGCATCTTCTTCTCATTGAAGACCACATCATGGCTGCGTATGATCTTCTTTGCTTCTGGATCCCAGAGACGATAGCCCATCTCTCCACTTTCACCATAACCTAGAAAGATGCATTTCCTAGACTTAGGATCTAGCTTCTTTCGAAGCTCTTTTGGCACATGTGCATATGCCTCACACCCAAATATATGCAAATGAGAGTAAGAGGGCTTCTTTCCACTCCATGCCTCTTCAGGAATACCACCATCCAAACTCTTACTAGGTGATCTATTGATCACATGCACTGCAGTCTTCATTGCCTCAGCCCAAAAACCACCAGAAAGACTTGCATTGGAAAGCATGCATTGCAACCTTTCTTGAATGGTACGATTCATCTTTTCTGCAACTGGATTTTGCTCTGGAGTACGAGGGGATGTAAGCTCCCTCTTAATCCCACGAGTATCACAGAAATGCTGAAAGTCATGAGAGAGATACTCTCCACCATTGTCAGTCCGTAGGCATTTAAGCGTTCTACCTGACTGATTCTCAACCAAGGCCAGCCATTTTTGAAATACCTGGAACACATCACTCTTCCGAGCTATAGCATAAGCCCACACTTTCCTAGTTGCATCATCAATGAATGTCACATAGTATTCAGCCCCGCCTAATGACCGTGTAGGCATGGGACCACATACGTTTGAATGCACCAAATCAAGCATTTCAAACTCTTTCTTTCCCCTTCTTTTATGGGCTGATTTAGTCTGCTTCCCATAGAGATAGTGCTCACAAAATTCAAAATCAGAGAAACTCAAATGCGGTACATAACCCAAACGGCATAAGAGTTTCATTCCATTCTGGCTCATGTGCCCCAACCTACAATGCCACAAAGAAGTGCTTGGCTGCTCGATTATTGCAACAACATGATCAAATACCCCTGATACATGTAAGGGATACAAAGTCCCACACTTGGCACCCCTGGCCAAAAGCATAGAGCCCTTTTGAATTTTCCAACTTTGAAAGCCAAAAGTGGTGTGAAAACCAGCATCATCTAGCTGACCCACTGAAATAAGACTCTTGGTCAGCTTAGGCACATGTCTCACATGTTTCAAAACAAATGCAGACCCATTTGCAAAAGAAAACTTTATGTCACCTGCTCCCACTATGTCACATGCATAGTCATTTCCAAGATGCACACAACCTGTCTTTCCACTGTCATAAGTGGAGAACCATTCCCTATGGGGAGTAACATGGAATGAAGCACCAGAATCCAAAATCCAATCCTGGGAATATGCATCATCTGAAGTGGCAAGCAACTCTGCAGATAAACTAGACATGAAGAGAACGTCATTGTCACTATCATGTGTGACTGCATTGATCTCCTCGATATTCACTTTTCCTTTATCCTCCCTTGGACTCTCTTCCTTTTGATTTGCACCCCAATTAGCATTCTTTTTCTTATCCTTTTGCTCTCTTTTCAGTTTGTAGCAATCCTTTTTCATGTGGCCCTTCTTGCCACAATGGTAACACTCAATGTTCCGTGCCCTGGATTTGCTATGAGACTTCCCTCTTTCTTGGGACTTCCCCCTGAACTGTGGTCTGCCCCTTTGCACATTTAAGGCTGCATCCTGCTTGTTGCCATCTATAGACTTCCGTCTAATCTCCTCGGCCAACAAGCTACCCACAACATCATCAAATTTCAGCACTCCACCAGGTGCAGAGTTACTGACAGCTGTACGGAAGGTATTCCATGAGGATGGCAATGAACATAAGAGAAATATTGCCTTAGTCTCCGCATCAAAATTCATCTTCTGAGCCTGAAGCTGGCTGAAAATAATATTGAATTCATTCAAGTGAGAAGCAATGGAGACCCCTTCCTTCATCTGCAGCTCAAACAACCTCTTCATGAGGTAAACGTTATTAGAGGCAGTTTCCTTCTCATAAGTGGCACACAGTTTCTTCCACAAATCTTCCGTAGTCTGCTCATTTACTACTGTGAAATAAATTGACTCTGCAAGATGAAGTCTAATAGTAGACTTTGCTAATGCATCCAACTCATTCCAATCATCCTCAGACATATTTGCAGGCTTAGCTTCAATCCCTGCAAAGGGTTTAATCTACTTCTTTTGAATAAGCACATCCCTTATTTGTTCTTTCCACAAAGAAAAGTTTGTCCCATCAAACTTTTTAATGCTGAAAAACTCCTTTTCAGGCGTGGAAGAGGATGCCATGATGCAAATGAAACAAAATCCCAAATGCTAGTACCTGCAAGAGAGAATCACAACAAATACCAGGTGCACCCAAATGTGTATGCCACAATAGACTGAAATATCACAAAAGACTCAAAGCTCAAAGCATCAAAAGATGCATCTGACTCATGTGCATATACTATGCATCCATATGAGCAAATCTGGCCCAAAAGAAAATGCCAATAAGTGCCAAATGACTCAAGCATAAACACCGTCCACTGGCATATGCATCAATTATATCTCACCAAGAGAGCATGGCACTATCAGTGCATCACCAACAATGTGTCAAAGCTATCCCTCAGCATAAAATAGCATCCATGTGCAAAGCGTCCATAAAAATAGCATCCCACAAGGTAATTTGGGCCTATCAGCGCATCCAACAAGGACCGCAATGCATCCAAATGGCCTATAAATCATCCATTGCAACCCAATGCATACCACGAATGAGCGCACACTGCTCAAACTGCAACCAAAGTGATCTGCATAAGGTATACTCAAGAAATCATAGTCCCACGGTAATGAGTGCTACTGAAAATAGAACCTGAGATGCTTCAAAACATGGGCGCCATTGCATAATTGGACTCAGCAAGAAAATCTGCAAATATCTCTCTTCTGCCAGAACTCCAAAATCCCAACCGATGAGTGAGAAATGGGAGTCAACACTTATCCACTGCCATGTGGCATAAATCTAAGGTTTCAAAACCTTAGTATGAAAAATGCATAACAGAGAGACGAAATCGAATACACAGAGATTTATAACTCTAAAAATCCTCCACCAAATCACGCAAGAACTGATAGGTAGGGGTTTTTGGGCATCCGGAACACAATGGGACAGACGGTTTTGGAAACCGTGGTCTCAATCACTGGGTCCAACACACGGACTGAAAAACGTTTTTGGAAACAGATCTATCTGTAAACTCCACCGGAGTGCGAATGATGAGCAACATAGAAGTTTTAGGACCTCCTGAGTCCACCGGAATTGACAGATCTGCAAATGGTTGCTCCAAACTTGAGTTCCAACACCCGGGCAAAAAACGCAGGAACTGACACAGTGAGTCAGAAATCCACTAAAATGATCCCAGATTCAAGAATGAAGGTGTTTCCAAGCTCCTGAAGTAATGTGGACACCAAAAGCAAGCAATAGTTGCCTCTACAAGTCAATACGGAGTCTCTGTCATCGAACGGAACAGGAAAAAAAGCTCAAAAAACGACTTTTTCTTTGAAAG
Source organism: Dipteris shenzhenensis (assembly GCF_047967505.1). Lineage (NCBI taxonomy): Eukaryota > Viridiplantae > Streptophyta > Polypodiopsida > Gleicheniales > Dipteridaceae > Dipteris > Dipteris shenzhenensis. Next base: position 26,763,114 of record NC_141600.1, read on the forward strand.
CTCTTAACAGGCTCTCAAAACCATTTCGTAAAGCCAAAGTGACTTTTCCAAAGGTTCCTCCAAGGTCTCTGCACACTCGGATGCAAGTAAAGTCACCCACAAAGCTTCCCACAAAGCTTCTCCTTCCTCCCACAGAGCTACTGAGCTTCCAAGCATTCACGCACGCTCAGCTAGATCACTCGGGCTCTGATACCAGTTGAGAGTGCTCTCAACGGAAGCAAGAATGGAAGAAGGAGAGAGAGAGACAGAGAGCCACACAAGTTTGGTGGGTGCAGAACCACCCTAATCTTCTTTTTCATTCATTTATATATGTGTTTGAGTATTGTACATAACTGGGGTTAAGGCACAGTGACCTTTAACCCCACCGTACAAACCAAGAGTGCTCTGGTTTTAGCACCCATTCTATGCAACCCTGATTGGTCAAAGACTTTCTATATCAATCCTGGGTTTGGTGAGCACACTCTAGTGGGTATTCTTCTCCAGCAAGGGGAGGATCGGTTCATGTATCCCCTTCAATTTGCTTCTCAACAATTGCTCAAAACTGAACGATGCTACTCTGAAGCTGATAAGCATGCCTTGTCTTTGGTGTTCTGCATTGAGAAATTTAAGCATTATGTGGTTGTAAAATCCTTTCTCTAGCAATGGTTTTGCAAAGCAGGTTCTTCAATCACCAAATCCCATGGGCCAGTTGGCCAAATGGTTGGCAGTTTTACAAGAATATGATTTCTCTTTCAAAATTGTAAAAGGGGGTTGTTCCAACTTGAAGAATGCTTTGATTGATTTAGAGGAGTGCCTCGATGTAACCCTTGTAGTGGCCATAGAAGTTGGGGATCAATGGTATGGTGGTATTTACAGATTTCAGACCATTTTCTCCTTTCCTCTAGAAGGTACTAGCTATGAGAGAAAGAAGATTCACAGAGATAGTAGGCGTTACACTCTCTTTGATGGGGTGTTGTACCATCAAGGCATGGATGGGGTACTGAGACAGGCCATCATGGATGTTTTTATCGAAGGTATATTTATATAATAATATAAAATACTGGCGAAAGTTTATTGTGCTATTTTTTTTAGTTTCACAATATTGATAGCATATAGCACCATTTTTCATATTTTATTTTGAAATTTGAAGTAAAATATGTAAATCCTGGCGAAACTTCAAAAATTTTCACATAAAAGTTTCAAATCCTTGCGAATGTTTCAAACATTTATTTTTATTAGGGCATACAAACTTTCGATGCCAATATAAAATTTTCACTTCTTAACGAAACTAGCATGAAAAAATCATCCTTGCAGGCCATTGATGCAGATGGAGTACCTAAGGTATTGAAGCATTATCATGATGAATTTTGTGGAGGCCACTATGCCAGTTACTATACAACTAAGAAGATTTTACATGCTAGGTACTATTGGCCGACCTTGTTCAAGGATCTCACTACGTATTGCAAAACTTGTGAACCATGCCAATTCTTTGGTAGGAAGTATTTGCGTCCTGGGCAACATCACCCAGTGATGTCCATCCATCCATTTCAGAAGTGGGGAATAGATTTTGTTGGGCCCCTGCCCATGACTCTCCACAAAAAGAAGTATCTTCTGGTAGCCACTCAGTATGTCACTAAGTGGGCTGAAGCTATCACCCTCCCTGCTGCAAATGGTAAGGTGATTTCAAATTTCATATTTGAACATATCTGCACAAGGTTTGGGACACCCATGGAAATAGTATCTGACCATGGGAATCCATTCTTAAATGAAGCAGTGGCGTTGCTTATGGACCGCATGGGTATTGATCATCGCACTTCTAGCATCTATTATCCAGCATCCATGGGATAAACGGAGCAGACGAACGGCCTCCTTTGTAAATCCATGGGGAAAATGGCCACAAGGAATAGGAGCCAGTGGGATCAGAAGGTCATTAAAGCCATGTGGGCTTAAACATTACTCATAAAACGTATACAAGTCACACTTCCTTTGAGTTGGTGTATGGTACGGAGGTCGTTTTACCACTAGAAATAGAGATTCCAGCCTTGAGATTGGCACAACAACAGAGGATGACACAAGATGAACATGTAGAGGCCAGGTTGGTAAAACTTGACAAGATAGATGAAACCCGATGCCTTGCCCTACATCAGACAAAGATCCAAAAGAACCGACAAAAGGCCTGCTTGGATGCTTAGATTCGTAAGGGATGGGAAAGACACTTTGCTGAGGGGGATGTTGTGCTATGCTTTGATAACAGATTGGACCACCAAATGGATAAAAAGTTCCTCCTACTGTGGACCGGTCCATACAAAGTCATCAAGGAACGTAGCAATGGGTCTGTACAAGTACATGTGCAACATGAGCCATATGGCAAGAAGGTGATCAACAAGCGTTTTCTCAAGCCCTTCTTTGTTCGTGATTGTCCCAGGCATGGAAATGCTGTGCATTCCCTACCTGGGTGGGGGAACTGTTATGGATAAATTTGACCAAAGTAAAAGGCATAAATATATGTGTGTGCTTGTATGTGTGGCAATAGTATAATAAAATATGGTGTGCATAGGGCCAAGGGTTGAGGTGGCAGGGCATGACCATGTGCCACCCTTCCATGTGAGAGGACCCATAAGGTGTGTTGTACATAATCCATGGTAGTTATATTATAAAATGGTAAGGTGGCATGGTTCCTCCATGTGCCACCCCTCCACCTAGGCAGTCCCATGCTTGCATTTAGTGAGACATGGCCCAAGGACCATGGGAGAAGTAATATAAAATAGGTGAAGATGGATATTATATTGGATTATTTCCTCCATATAGGATAGGCCCATGTGGGGGGGGTGTAGATAGTCCAAGAATGCAAGTTAAATAATGGGAAAAGTAGGATGAGGTGGCAAGACTTCTTGTGCCAACCCTCCACTTGTCCTCCTAGATGTTTGAATGTATTATAAAATTGGGAGGAGATCAAGGGAGTATCCTAGACTTGGGATATGGGGTTTGATTTATGTGGAAAAATGAGGCAAAGGGTTGTCGTACACAATTGAGAGTTGGTACCCTCCTAGCCCACATGGGAGACTTTTCCACACACACCATGCATGTGGGAGGATGCATTGATTGGGAGAGACCCCCTCTCTTGGCTATAAAAGAAGGGGGTAACACTCTCATTCTTGTAAAGCCACCTAGCTAGTACTTTGATTTCCTTCCATCCTTCCTTTCAAATAAAACATGACTCTCTTCCCTTGATGTCTCCATCTCTACATTCTACCTCCCATCATGTATATACTCCTCTTCCCCCTCTTCCTTCCCCCTTGTGCCATAGTCCCCCTCTTCATTCCCACCCCTCTTAATCCCTTTTCCCCACCTATGTTGATGCTTCTCCCCTCACATTCCCTTTTCCTCCATGGCCCTTGAGCATCGCCATGCCTAGCATCTAGCCTCATGCCTCATTTTCTTTTCTAGTTAATAGTAGTTACATAAGGACCTGTCTCAAAAAGGGAGACAGCAACACAAGAACCTACTCAATCGCAAGTGTATCAAAATGCATGTCAATTTATTGCATCATCTTCAAGGCAACTGGCAGCAGCACAAGAACCTATCTTGAAAAAAGAGACAATTACACAAGAACCTACCAAGACGAAAGCTGAATCCACATTGAGATCCACACAAGAACCTTCCTTATAGAGAAAGTTGGCATCTATCATCAGGGAAGCTATGCAAGAATCGGCCACACAAGTAATTCCCAACACAAAGGAAGCCACACAAGAACCTTCCAATGTGAAGAATGAATTATCTTCATCCCTAACAACTTTCTCGGCTAAAATTTGGGCTCAACAAAAGCAAAAGATCTTTGAGACATTGCGATCCTACTCACACTTGATACATAGAACATATATCACTTTATTACTATGAGTATCTTAGAAGTGGTACATGTGGGAGATCGCAATGCTCAATGATGCAACACCAACAATAAGAAACATGCCAACAATAGATCCACAAGAATCTACTCCTAAAAATGGAGTAGATCCACAAGAACCTACTACTACAATCCAGGATCTCAAAGAACTTCAAGCAACGTCGCTATCAATGGGATGACAACTTCTCGCCAACAAATATCTCTAGTGATGTCTTAGAAACTCTCCTTCAAAGTGATTATCAGACTTACTCTAGGGGTCTACAAAATGATGTTCTTGTAAGGTCTAGGTCACGATTGGTCAATATGTTACTGCACTCACCTTTTGATGTACTCATAGGTACTAAGGCCATTTGGGTGAATACTAACTCAGTTCCAAGTGCTAGGTCTAGATGTGTCCATAAAGAGCACTCAAGTTATAACTCCTAGGTGAAAATAGGATTGGGTAGAAATAGGTAGTTAGTCCTCTTCAGGTCCTCAGCATGGCACACTCAACAAAACACAAGTACATCAGCCCAATGGCTCCTTGGTCGGGGAGATAAGCTACAAACACAAGGGAATGTCAATACGCCAATCAGCATCAATAAGAAATCCCATCAACAATCCCAAAATAGAATAGGGCACATACTTATGCCTAAGTCATCAGAGTCTTGAATTTGAGTACACACTTGGATGACAAGTGGTTCTACACAAGTAGCTGTTGAGGATACATTCAACTCCAGGGTGAAGGTGATTACACCAATATGGGTTTGGATGAGTTTCTTATGACCGTCAAATCTTTTTTCACATTTCTTTACTAACATCCCCATTAACCATCTAACTTCCTCTCATCCTCTTTTATTTATTTTTCTTTTCTTTCAGTTCTAGCTTAGAAGCCTTTCCTAGAATCCCCCTTCTATAAACCTCTTTAGCCATAGTCCTCATTTTAGGAGTTTGTATGGTGTATTATCAAACTCCTCTCGATTTGATGACTCAAACAAATAAGTTTCTAGATGGTGCCACAACCTTTTTAGGCTCAAATAATTCCAAGCAAGGCCTTGAATGAAATGTAATCCATAAGATAGATTTTGAAGTTACTTCAATGTAGAGAAGCAATACAAAATGTCATGCACAACTCCAGACGTTCAAACATCGCATGACAAAGACATAGTCTGATGATAATACATTAGAAGTCCTACTCAAATCAAATATGGGACATAAGAGGAGCATGAGAATGCACTTTACTTATTTTGCTAGCACTAACACCACTAAGATCTTACATCAAGCCCCACTAACACCTTCTTCCTACTAACTTACCCCTTAGATTTCTCTTTTTCTTTTTCTTATTCCTTCTTTGAATGGTCACAAGTACTCAACTCGGCTCACTCAAACCTTGACGTGCTAGTTCTAGAAGAATCAACTTCCAGCAAGCATTCCATAACAAGGAGCCACGACATCCCTCTACTACAATGGACCAAAAAAGATGATTCAACCCAATGAACATGAATGACTACTTGGCACGATCTTCATTGACAACACTCCAACAACCATGAACACTACACGATCCAAAAGACTGGATCAAGATCACGAAGGGGGACATGTTAACATAATGGTTAACAATATGCCACCGCTGGTTAGGTGATGTGATTTGATGAATAATGGCAAGTCCGTAGAGCCAAGATGGTGTCTTGGAGCTACATGGGCCCAAGAGATGGTAAAATAATGAGAAGTGAGAGTGGTATAAAGATATTAGTGTTCGGCCCTCCCTTCAAAAGGTGACTTTTATAAAAGGACAAATGGTTGGCTTTGGTCTTCATTCTTGTTTGCACAAGTTATGGAGTTGTTGTGTCCAATTTCTGGACATGTGGTGGACTTAGGTGCTAGGACTAGTTCTATGCAAAAAGCATGCATGCATTCTGGGAGAGCATGATTATCTATTGAGAATGATCTTGACATTTTCAATTCTATATTGCAACCATTTTTGGATGGATAGAAAGGAAAGGGAAATGTGTTAAGTAACCATGGGACTCTAAATGATTCCAAAGATGTGGAAATGGTTGTTAATCCTCCAGATGACTAGTAAGTATGCTACTCTCTTGTTTTATCTTTTTAATACAAGCTCCCTCTTCTCTTCCAAGAGAGTGTTTTGGGTGCTCTCTTGTTTCCACTGTAGTTCCTTTGTGGTTGTCACTCTATCCCCCTTAACTTCCTTCTCCTTCCTCTCTTCCTCCTCCTCCCTTCTCCCTCTCCCCTCCCCTCTTCCCCTTCCCTCTTTCTCGCATGAAACCACATTGCAACAATCTAGAGGCCGCTTGAGTGACACTTGCGGGCTCGTGCTATGCATTGCTCCCACAAGGAGTAGCCAGGAGTGGAAGCTCCGTCAGCATATCTTCAACTACCCCATGACACATGAGTCACCCAATGAGATGACAAATCATAAATCAAAGAATATGCATATGCTTAACCTATGCATATGCTTTAAGATTTAAGCATGTGCATATGCATATTCCTTGATACTTTAATATGGCCTTGAAAATTCAACTTATTATACACACATTCATCTTGCTTGGGGTTTTCACCTTAAAAAATTTAGTGTACAACGTGCATTCAAAAGGAGGGGTATTTTAATCCAACTTTTTGTAAAAATTTAACAGAATTACAATAACATGAGGGGTTTTTTTATTCAATTTTTGAAAAAATTCACTGACTTCATAAGTAAAGATGGGTGTTTTAATTATAGGATAAATTTTAGTTGAGGTTTTTTTTAATACCCTTTGAATGCATGTGATACACAAGGTTTCTCAGTAGTGCACCCCCTAGGTCATTTTGAAAGAAAAAGAAAGCACATGTTTTAAGCCTATTTCTAAAAAACATACATTCATAAATCCTAAACTCATTGACCATACATACATTTTGAAACAAAGGAAGGAAAAGGAGAAAAGAGAGTTCAAGAGAACAAGAGAATAGTGAAAGGGATGGAAGGGAGAAAAGAGAAAAGAGAAAAAGGGAGAGTAGAAAAGTTTAGGGAGGGAAAGGAGAAAAGACAAAAGAGAAGGGGGAAAGTAAAGAAGGAAAGGGAGAGGGAAGAAGAGAGAAAATGAGAAAAGGGAAAAATAGAAGGAGAAAAAAGAACAAAGAAAGGGAGAAAAGAGAAGAAAAGAAAAAGGCAAGGGAAGGCATGGGAAAGGGGAAGGAAAGGGGAAGGGAAGGAAAGGAAAAGCTATGGAAAGGGAAAGTGAAGGAAAGGGAAAGAGGAAAGGGAAAGGAAAAAAAACTTGAGAAAACCAAAGAAACATACTTGGTGGAAAGGGATGCTTGCAATTGTAGTCTTCGAGGTAAGCTTGCAAATCTTCTCTTTGTTGTAGATCTTGGTAGGTTCTACACTTCCAAAACTTGAATCATAGATGTTTAATCAATGCGCAAGGTGAGATGAAGAAGAGAATGGAAAGATTGCAAAAGAAGGAGAGATCGCAAAAGATGAACTGAGATAATCCTTTTTCTGAGACAAGAAAATGGTTTTTTTTTGCTTTCTAATCTATCTTCACAATTGTTTGAAAGTAAACCTTGTGTAGCAATTTGTTTTTTTTTCAAGATCCGAATTCTGTAAACACTCCATTGGGTTGTCTGCTTGTGTCGTTGCTGCTTGCGTAGGGATTATGAAAGCATAGGGAGAGGCACAATGTAAGGAGATGGAGAGAGCTGTAGGGAGAGATGGAGAGAGCTGTAGGGAGAGGCACAGCATGAGAGGAAGCATAGGGAGAGGCAGCGAGCATGAGAGAGAAGCTATGGAGTAGGGAGAGAGAGAGAGAAGCTATGGCATAGGAAGAGACAAGCATAGCTATAGGGAGATGGGGGACAAGTTATGCTTCAGCAAGCTGAAGAGAGATGAGAAAATTGAGTGAAGGCTTGGTTTCTCTTCATAGAGCATGGTTTCTTTGCTCCATCTTTGCCTTGTAAGTAGTTTTGGATCATTATTTGTCCAAATCTTGCTTTGCTCCTGTAGCACCCATGATCAACACATAGGCGAGCATCGTCATGGTCGAGAAACTCAGCGCCTTTTCTTTGTGCTAAAGCTTTTCTCTATGTTGGCCATCCTTCTTTGGGATTTCTTCTCCTGTGTAGGGATTTCTTACTTAGAGCTATTGTGCCATACCTGCTAGTTGTTGCGCCACCCCCACCATTAGCTGCACCTCTCTGTCTTTTGACATCCCACCATGTCTACCACTCAAGTCCTTAGCCACCTCCCTATCCTCCCTATCCTCCCAATCAACCTCAACAAAGGCCTCCTTGCGATGGATTGTGGATGAGTAGCCCAGAGACCAAGTGATGGAGCACCGGCATGCAATCATATTTGTGCCTCAGCTTCCAATCCAACGCTCGGCATGCCCTAATAATTCACCGTCCTACAAGCCGAACACCTTCTAAACTTGTGCCTCCTTGTCTCAGGGTGTCCGCAATTGGCATTTTCAGTGAGCTGTAGGGAGAGAAAATCATAGCTGTAGGGAGATGGGTCTTCGCATAGGGAGAGAGAGAGAAACTATGCTTCAGCGAGCATGAGAGAGAAGTACAGTGAGAGGGAGAGATGAAGTGAGGTGTAGGGAGATCCTAAGAGAGAGAGAGAGCTTGAGAGAGAACTTGAGTGTGAGAGAGAGTTTGAGGCGGTGTGGTTGCATGAGCTAGGGATTGGGAGAGCATGAGTGAGGGATAGGTTTAGGAACTTAGGGCTAGGATTTCAAAATTGCAAAAAATTACCCTCTAAAAGACCACCCCCTCTAAAATCAACCTTTGCCCTATGCCACCTTCCCCTCTAAAATTACCCTTACCCTTGCCCTCTCAAATCCCCTTACCCTTGCATTTATTTACCCTTGCCTCTAAAATCCCCTTACCCCCTTTCCCTCTAAAATTACAGCCACCCCAAAAAAATTTCTCCCTAGAAACCCCAAGAAATTTTCTCCCCCAATATTTTTTTTCCCCTCTTTTAAATTCTCATGCTCCCTGAAATTTTCACTCCCATAAAATTTTTGTTTCCATTACACTATGAATTTAGGTTTCCATCTTCCCCCCTTTTTTTCGACTATGCACATATTATCACTTTTTTAAATTTTTGGTTGCACATAATTTAGCTCCGTTGTTTTAATTAAACCCATTGTAGGTTTTTCATTACAAATTGGTCAAATCCACATGATCAAATTCATAGAAGGTCAAGCAAAAATGAGTAGAAATGGTTTTTTCGGTTTTCAAATTGACGTAACGTCAATTTGCAAACGATGGAAGAGATTTGAGGAAGGCACACAACCCCCACACCCCAACATAGACACACACACTTGCCATTAATTCAAAATCGATCGTGGGTCAGCTTAATAGCTCAAAGATGTGGTGATGATGACAATGCACACCTCATATGCATGAGCACATGCACACATTCAGAACTGAGAATATGTGGTGAAGACAATAATGGAACCCCGAAGACTGCAAATTGACCTTGGGTCGATTTTAAAACTTTGACCATGTGATCTTCACACATACATATGTGCATTTATTTACCCTTTCCCTATAAAATCCCCTTACCCCCTTGCCCTCTAAACTTACAGCCACCCCAAAAATTTCCCTCCTTAGAAACCCTAAAAAAATTTCCCCCCCAATATTTTTTCTTCCCCTCTTTTAAATTTTCACCCCATAAAATTTTTATCTCCCATAAAGTTTTTGTTCCATTACATTTTGAATTTAGGTTTCCATCTTCTCCCCTTTTTTTATGAGCTAAGGTTTTTTTATGGTTTTCTATGTTTTCAAATCAACCTAAGGTCTATTTGCAATGATGGAAGAGATTTGAGGAAGGCACACAACCCCCACACACACATGCCATTGATTCGAAATCGATTGTGGCTCAACTTCATAGCTCAAAGGACGTGGTGATGACAATGCACACCTCATATGCATGAGCACACACACACATTTAAAACTGAGAATATGTAGTGAAGACAATAATGGAACCAAAGATTGCACATACACATACATATGCATGAGCCCACACACACATACACATATAAAAATGAGAATACGTAGTGATGACAACAATGGGACTAAAGATTGTAGCAAATCGATCATGGAAGAGATATGAGGAAGGCACACAACCCCAACACCCCAACATAGACACACCACACATGCCATTGATTCGAAATCGATCATGGGTCGACTTTATAGCTCAAAGATTATGGTGATGACGATGCCCACCTCATATGCATGAGCACACACACACATTCAAAACTAAGAATATGTGGTGAAGAAAATAATGGAACCAAAGATTGCAAATTGACCTTGGGTCGATTTCAAAACTTTGACCATGTGATCTTCACACCATGCACATACACATATAAAACTGAGAATACGTAGTGATGACAACAATGGGACTAAAGATTGCAAATCGATCTTGGGTCAATTTTGAAAATGAGAATGTGCAATCTTCAGAGATAACACAATGGTGCACACTCAATTTTCATTGGCTGTAGTTTGGCTTGTTGTATTTATTCAAATTGACCTAAGCTCAATTTCCAATGATGTGAAGAGCAACGGGTAAGGCACACAGCCCCCACACTCTGACCTAGACACACACATAGCGAGGGATTGCAAATAAATCTTGGGTCATTTTTAAATCGGGAAGGATGTGGTAATGAGAATAATAGCACTTCTCAAATTGACCCAAGGTCCATTTGCAATACATCATAGAATCTAAAGCCTAGCTATTGTGTTCAATGCCCTATGCTTTCATTTCTCAAATCGACCTGAGGTCGATTTTTGGTGTGTGTGAAGATGTCTTGGAGTGTGTTTGGGTGTTTGTGTGTAAAATCCATGAAGTGCGAATCAACCCAAGGTCAATTTCAAATGAATATGTTTGTGTGTGCATGAGTGAACACCAAATTGATCGAGGGTCAATTTGCAAAACATGAACATTATGTTCAACACCCTACTTCTCAAATCGACCCAAGGTCAATTTTATAATTAGTATGGGTGTGTCTTAGGGTGCATTTGTGTGTTTCTAGGTGATGGCTAAGAATGTGTTTGTGTATGTGTGTACTGTGTGAGTAATCATCAAATCGAGCTCGGGTTGATTTGCAAAGGTTTGCACCCATGTGAAAGACAAAGATCACCAACATCCATGAAGCGCAAATTGACCTAATGTCCATTTAGAAACTTAAAACATCTTCAAAACGTGTTAATGTGTGTGAGTGATCATCAAAATTGACCTAAGGTTGATTTGCAAAACTTTCCAATTATGTTTGAATCCCTACTTATCATTTTTGTGTTTGAATTAAGGTTCATTTTTGTGTTGTACTTGAGTAAGTGACACCACCTTAAGGTTTGTGGCCATGCACATACTAAGGTCCATTTTTGTATCTTAGAATAAATGTGTGTGTGTATTTTTGAGAGAGAGAGAGAGAGAGAGAGAGAGAGAGAGAGAGAGAGAGATTTTTAAAAAATAACCATTCTATGGATTTTGGGTATTGTCATTTATAGGCATGGCACAATATGAACCAGATTGCAAAGTTTCTCTACTAAAGAATGGATTGAAGGTGGTAGAAGGGAAATTTATTTCACTTGATCCAAATGGTTCTTGCCACTTTCAACCTTTAGGGAATGGGGTGACATCAATTTATGTTGATGTCTGTTGTACAAGTTTTGTTGTTGAGCTTCTATACCGTAACATGGGTGCATCCCATGTCAAAGAGGCACTTGGTAGTATTGTGCGTTGGTGCTCTAATGCCATGCAACCCTTATTAGAGGCAACCTTGAGCAATAGCACACATATACCAAAGGTTGTTCTTGAGCAAGTGACGCCATCTTCAGATTTGTGGGCATGCACATACTAAGGTTCATTTTTGTATCTTAGAATGTGTGTGTGTGTGTGTGTGTGTGTGTGTGTGTGTGTGAGAGAGAGAGAGAGAGAGAGAGAGAGAGAGAGAGAGATTTTTTAAAAAGAACCATTATGTGAATTTGGGTATTGTCATTTATAGGCATGGCACAATATGAACCAGATTGCAAAGTTTCTCTACTAAAGGATGGATTGAACGTGGAAGAAGGGAAAATTATTTCAATTGATCCATATGGTTCTTGCCACTTTCAGCTATTAGGGAATGGGGTGATATCAATTTCTATTGATGTCTATTGTACAACTTTTGATGTTGCGCTTCTGTACCCTAACATGGGTGCATCCCATGTCAAAGAGGCACTTGGTAGTATAGTGTGTTGGCACTCTAATGCCATGCAACCCTTATTAGAGGCAACCTTGGACAATAGCACACATATACCAAAGGTTGTACTTAAGCAAGTGACACCACCTTCAGGTCATACTTTCATTATAAAGGATTGGATTATGTATAAATTGTTTCTTATCACAAGTGGTTAGCTTCAATGGCTTTTTTTTTTTACATTTCTCTTGTTTAAGGGCCTATCCAAGGACATGCTTGTAACATGATACTAGAGGAAGGGGATATGCAAAGTAGAGATGACTGGGGGGGGAGAAAAGTATTATTGTGGTCACAAAATTTGGAAACAAAGTTAGGGGAGGGTCACATACTTCTTGTCCATCCATATGAAGCAATCGATTTTAAAGAGTTAGGGGGGATAGCCACTTCTGAAGTGTTTATGCAAGATGGTGCTAGTAATATTCAATCTATAGAGGATGGTCTTCAGGTGAAGTTGCTAAAATGGCCAATTGAACAACTTACATTGGAGGATGGTCGTAGGTTTTTGCTAAGAGAACCTTTTGAAAATGAGGACTATATTGCACAGTTTTTCCCTTCTATTGATGACATCAAATGTCTAAAAAAGAAACGACCATATAGGATGATAAATAGGAAAATGAAGGAAAATAATGAAAGCATAATAAGGTTGGCCATGAAGACGACACAACGGGCTATCCAAAGGGTTGAAAGTATTGATTGTTGTAAGGAATGTTGTTTTCAAGTTGCTGATCGAGAAATGGTTTTCAATGTGCGACAACATTATTGGGGTCAATGTTTTTCTAATCACGTGAATCACATTTACAACAACCTACAAACATCCAAGAGGGTTGAGGGCCATATGAGTGGATTGACATTGTTCATAGGAAACATGAATGTTTGTTGCAAGGCTTGGTACACAATATAGGGAATTCCAAAGACTACTTTCTATAAGTATAAGAAAAAACATGATCTTGGAGCACAAAAAGCTATGCATGGAAATAAGGAGATAATACGAATCCCAAACAACCGTGAAGCATTTTCTAAAAATAAAACTTGGAAATTTGGTTCTCAAACATCAGCCCAACAATCCAAGGAAATCAGATGTATGAGAGTAGTGCCAAAGAAGGTGAGGTTTTTAGTATAAAAAATGCCGGTATTTCTGTCGGAAAAGGGCTTGTGCCTTGTAGTGATGAAACCCTCCAAGGTCTTCATGAAGCGCTCGAGGAAGAACAACCATCATGCATGTACAATACCGCATATGGCAATCTCATCCACCAAATGCACTATGAGATGTAGTTGGCTTGTGAGAATAGAAAGTGTAAAGCTCTCCTACACTAAACAAACCACCTCTAGTAACATAACTCGAGCATTCTCAAGCATGTTGGGATCTATTTCCTTTGAGCTCACATACTTAGAAAGGAAGAAGTACACCATATTAGCAATATGAAAGTCTTGCATGGAGCATTGATATGCTTCACATTTTGTATCCTGTAAAGTACCTCACAAGCTCGCCCATCTTGTAAATACAATCCTTCATGTCCTTCGATGCACTACAAGAAATACTAGTAGGTAGTATAAACTAAACACATGAGGAATGGTTGATTAGTTGCTTCTAATTCACTCAAAAAATTAGAAGGAAAAAGATATTATGCACAGAAAATACTTACTTGGAGCATCTTGTGCCAATCATGAGGTTTCAAGCCATATAATTGCTCTACACCTATTTTCTTGCATTTTGTGAAGGCCCCCTTCAAACACCTCATGCATCGAGTGGGAGTATGAATTGTAGTAATAGCTTGCTTCACCGCCACCATCTCTAGCTTTGATAACCTCCATGGTGCACGAGGTAAAAAGAGACGCCCATTTGGATTCTCTTGTGGCCAAGCTTCACACATCCTCCCTGTGGTGCATAGATCCTCCCTTATGCCTACGGAATCTCATGTCCCATTCAAATGTTCCCAAATGGTAGACACCACATTCTTGAAGATATGCATGGGATCAAGGAGGCGATTGATCTTCAAGTGGGACCAATATGGTAGTCGATAAAAGATGGAGTATCCAAACAAAAGCTAGTGTTAGCATGCAATCTTTATTTCCATTCAATATAGCACACAATAGTTACAAACCCTTACCAGCTCATGCCAAGTGGTGGAGGAGTCGTGGAACCATCCCAAATTCTCATCCAATTTCTTGCAATGAGTGACTCTGGGGGGACTTCATTCCAAGGGGCGACATATCTAGGATGATCAGGTGGGAGAAATCGATGGTGATTCTCATAGATGACCTTATTCAATGTGTCTGCCTGTGAGGCAACTAGCAAAGGACCACATACAGGACATGCATGGTAACCCGATGTAGTGAGACCTGAACAATAGATGCAATTAAGAGTTCAAGGTGGGTTTAGGGTGCCACATCGATTGCCTACTCATAATTAAAAGTTCAATGCTTACCTAAACACTCACCATAGCCTAGGAAGTCATGCATCATCCACATCAAGACTACTTTGCAGTTGAAGTCTCGTGACGAAGGAGGCCTTCTCACATCATGCACCTTGATACCTCTCCAAAGTATATCTAGCTCATCAATCAAAGGCTCCAAATAAACATCAAGATTTTTGACTTTATGTTACCCTGGAATTAGAAGGGATAACATAACATGTCCTTTTTTAATCGCCATAGAGGGTGGAAGATTATAATTCACCAATATCACTGGCCATACACTGTAAGAGGTGCTTTTGAGACCAAATGGGTTTACACCGATAGCCAATCCAAGTCTCAAGTTCCTAGGTTCTTCCTTGAAGCTTGGCCATGTGTCTTCAATATGCTTCTACGTAGGAGTGTTTGCGGGAGTTCTCCACTTGCCATCGGTTGATCGATAGGAGGAATGCCATGACATGAGCTGTGCAAAGGATTTGCACTTAAACATATGTTGGATGTGAGGGATTATGGGAAAATGTTAAAGAACCTTACGAGGCACATTCTTGCCTCTCCACAAGTAGGACACTCTCTTGCATCCTTATGTGGTCCATGAAATAGAACGCAATTGTTGACGCATGCATGGATGCACTTGTAATCTAATCCTCCAAGAGAGGTCACATGTTGCCTTGCCATATTACTTGAGGTTGGTAATTTATTCTCCCTTGGAAGCATTTTACACTAGCATGAACATGAAGACCATAAATGAGAAAAAGTATTCGAGTAATTCACCCACTAGCGTAATTCACCATGTTTGCAAAATAGACTTTAAAGCTTACTTGAGTAATGCATTCAAACTTGCATTCCTCCATCCTGGTCTGCAAGTTTAGTAACTCAAGGGAGGCACGTAGAATAGAGAATGTGTACCCCTCCAACAGTGGAGTCAATGCTGCAGTAAAAAGATCGTCCTACTCCATGCTATCATCCCTACCTGAGAACTGATGGACATATAAATCCCACACCATATCATCAAACACCTCCTCCTCCACGGCCTCATGAGGTAATGGCGGAGGGCTACTATCACTATCACTCCATGGATCCATAATTGTCCCTCTTGAAAATCCCACTTCATATCGCCAATGCTTCGCCTCCTCACGACGAGCATGTGAAGATAGTGGAAGAGAAGGAAGGAGTCTCACTTGCAGATTTCTCACATACATAATGGGGGAATACACACAAAGGTGGAGGCTGAAAACAGTTTTCCTCTTCTTAGTTGTGAAAGACAAAAGAACTCTAGTACAAAGAAATAGAAGAACCCTATATGTGGGTCTCAAACCAAACTCAGCTAACTAAGGTGGCATACTAACTGAGCCACGAACTAGAGTACATAAGGATAGTTGTCATCCAGCTATTATTCATGGGCGGTGTACCAACCGCCCATGAATAATACCATCTCTTCAACCACCATATTTTGCGAAGCCTTAGGCCTAGAAGGATGCTTACTTTTCACCATTTTAGAAACCTTTCCTTTCAACTCCTCCAACTCCCCCCTGGATGATCCCTCCACCACCAAATGCATATGAAAACCAACATGAATTACACATCTACTCACTGGATGCTCCATGGTGTCTCTTGGAAGACATATGTACAATTTGCAAGGACAGCTAGAAATGCAAAGTGGACTACTCTTGCAATGATAGCACTTGAGAGTACCACCTGTGACTTGGTGGATCTCAGGAATCTTTATTAATCATCCCTTCCAATGACTCTCATTTTTAACACCCGATCTTAGAAAGAAAGGACACAGCTTACTATCACATCCTGCACATTTTCTCAATCTAACAATCCCATTGAAGCTGGCAATATTTGTTGTAACATCCTCACTCTAGACATGACCATCAAGCTTGGTTTCCAATCCTATTTTCTTTTGCTCCTGTGAAGTTGGAGGTAGCTTGAATAGAATATTTCCATCATATGACCTAGGTAGCTCCTTGACAAATTTAATTGAAGAGACCATTTGAAAAGAAATTAAAAGAGAATTAGAGGGTGGCAATTTATGCAACAAGTCAACGACACTGTGGAATGTCTTATCTTTGTCTCTTTCTATTGAAGGCAATATATCTCAAGTCACGATGAACTTATTCCCAAATTGAATGTCCAAGGTATATTCCCTCCCATATCCTCTCATTGCAAATCACACTTAAAACATAACCTCTCACTGTGACACATCCATACACCAGTGAATCTTGATGAAAGAAGAAATCAAATTGAAGATTGAAACTATTTCATTCTCCTCCAACATGCACACACCATTTTGAGCAACCTTTTATAGCAAAAAAACACTAATCTCATCATGAAGCATAGTACTACTCTCCATTTCCATCAGAAATCTTTTGAACAAGGATAGCTGCTCTTCGTTTTACAGTATAGGCTTCAAAATCTATGAAAGCAATTGAAGTACACTATTGAAGTTGAGTCAGTAAGCTAGAAGTATCTACCTTGCAACACCCTATACATAATGCCAAAATAGGAAGGGGAAGATTATGAAGGTGGACATACCGAACGGTTAGAGTTGAAGCAACACCAACTGACATGCCAAGGCAAGTCAATGTTGTGCAAGCAAAAGAACAAGAATAGCCGTAGCTCTTAGAGGTAAGTGATAGAGGTAGTATTGAATGCAGAAACGACACCTCAAGCACACTGTGGATCCACCCAAGCAAAAACGATAGTGGAAATGAAACTTGGAGGCAGGTGCGAACAGAGCAAGAAGTTCACAACAAGCTATGAAACTTGGAGGCAAGTGTTGGAATAGTGATTCAGTAATGCCAAGTCTTAAAATGTGTGGCACTCATGACAGGATAGAAAGATGTGTGCCACTAATAAAAGGACGTGGTATGTTTATAAATGTCTTTATTCTATTAAATTTTAAGGGGGTTATTGAGAAACATTTTAAAGGGGGGTTTGAAAAAAATATTATAATGTTTTTGTCTTGCAAAAGATATATTACAATGTGAAAGATTGATCACATACAACTGCAAAACTGTCAAACAGTTAGGACACTTAGCATCCATCATATGATCTCATACAAATGGATAACTATTTAATACTTTGGACCTTGAGCATCCATTATTAAATTGTGAACAATCAAGTATTTGTAATATATTTGTTCCTAAGGTGTTTGCCCTTAGGAAATTATTAAAATTTTAATTTATGTGCTTCCTTACAAAACTACAAATATACTTTATTCAACAAAGAATGTTTATCTAATGGTGTAGAAAATGTTTTTTTTAAATCTATCAACACTGCATTTAAATAAAATTGTCTCAAAACTTAGTGTTGCCTTACATTGTTTTTGTTTAAATATATTACTTTGATATCATAAATATTTCTTATCTTTCAAAGAAAATGGGTTAAAATACATGGATACAAGCAAATAAGTGATTTCCTAACATGTTTGAGCAGTGGATTTGACTGGGCACATGGTCCAGAGTTCCAGTGAAAACATCAATCCCGTTAAACATGCTTTATTGTACACATGATGGAATGGACTAGTGGTCTTGAATATCAACCTCGCTAATTGTCCCTTTTTGTACACATGATGGAAGGGACTAGTGGTCTTGAAGGAAAGTAATTGATGTACTTTCCTTCCACCTCACATCCTGCATGAATTCACCTTTTCTCCCTCTCTGTTGAGCACCCAACCTCTCATTCTCCCTATATCACTTGACATAACCTTCAACGTTCATCCCTGTCATGCTCCCTCCCTCTTCAATCTCCCCTGCCTCTTTGCCATGCCTTCTTATTTCGAATTGCTATAGCAGCTCCATCGGGCTTGTGTACATATGAATTGCGGGCTTGTGACACCTTCGAATCACTAGGCTTGTGCTACATCCGACAAACCTTGAAGACGACCATGTAAGATTCATTTTTTATGTGTTCCCTCTCCCTATTCCACCGGCGGAATAGGGGATGGAGCATGTACCAACAACTATGGGCAGGATTCATAGAAGCGTCTTCCCCCCTATTCTGCCGGCAAAATAGGGGATGGAGCATGTCTTAGAAGGTCCTAAGGTATGGAGCATGTCCATCCTTAGAATAGGGGATGGAGCTTGTCCATCCTTAGAAGATTCAAAGAAGCCTCTTTCCCCCTATTCCGCCAACAGAATAGGGGATGGAGCATGTGTGAGCAAGGAAGGGAAAGGATAAATAGAAGCCTCTTCCCCCCTATTCTGCCTACGAAATAGGGGATGGAGCATTGCAGCCTTTGGCATCCATTGAAGGCCCTGAGGCAGCCTTTGGCATCCTATGAAGGTCTTGAGCCATTGCAACCTTTGGCATCCATTGGCATCCATTGGCATCCTTTGGCATCCATTGGAATCCATTGCCATCCTTTGGCATCCATTCACATTCTTTGGCATCCATTGGCATCCATTGGCGTCCATTGCCATTCTTTGGCATCCTTTGGCATCCTTGGGTGACCATAGGCAACCATTGGGTGTCCTCTTTCCCCCTATTTTGCCAACGGAATAGGGGGAAAGAGACCTCTGATATCATGGGTGGCTACCCATGCAGCTCCCTATGCATCAATGAGCCCAAGGATCTCTGTGCTTGGGCATCCATAAACATCCATGAGCTTGATCTTGCATGGGTGACCATGAGCTTGGGCATATGTGACCTTGAGCATCCACATGCATCATTGGGCATCCACAGCCATCCTTAGGCTTCCACATGCATCCATTGGCATCCGTTGCCATTCTTAGGTATCTATTGGCTTCCATTGCCATTCTTTGTCATCCTTTGGCATCTTGGAGTGACCATAGGCATCCATTGGTCATCCTCTTTCCCCCTATTCCACCGGCGGAATAGGGGTTGGAGCATGTCCTAATGAGGAAGAGCCTAGATTTTGAAGGCCTCTTTCCACCTATTCCACTGGCGGAATAGGGGGAAAGAGGCCTTCAAAATCTAGGCTCTTTCCCCCTATTCCGCCGGCGGAATAGGGGGAAAGAGGCTCTCAAAATTCCTAATGAGCAGAATAGGGGGACTTTTGAAAGTCTCATTAGGACTTTTGAAAGCATCATTCCCCCTCTTCCACCAACGGAATAGGGGGAAAGAGCCTAGATTTTGAAGGCCTCTTTCCCCCTATTCCATCGGCGGAATAGGTGGAAAGAGGCCTTTAAAATCTAGGCTCTTCCTCATTAGGACATGCTCCAACCCCAGGGCAGAATAGGGGGAAAGAGGATGCCCAATGGATTCGTTAGGTAATGCACATGGCCCATGGGCATTGGATGTACATGGCATTGGGCATTGGATGTAGATTATGGTAGCTCATGGATGCATAGGGAGCCACCCAGGTGCTACAAGGGTAGCCACCCATGATATCAGAGGTCTCTCTCCCCCTATTCCGTCAGCTGAATAGGGGGAAAGAGACTGATATCATGGGTGGCTGCCCATGCAATCCCATCTCATTGCTCCAAATGCCCATATCATTTCTCTAAATGCCCATATCATTGCTCCAAATGCCCATCTCATTGCTCCAAATGTCCATCTCATTGCTCCAATTTCCCATATTATTGCTCACCTTATTGCTTCCCTACCCTATTCCGCCGGTGGAATAGGGGGAGAGGCATTGCTAGTTTCAAATGCTTGGGTGAAGCTAATTTCTCATATGAGCTCTGAATATAGCCATCCAAGTACTCAAATCGACCGGAACAAGTCATATAGATCCATATACATGGTTAGATTTTTCAAATTATATCTTATAATTTTTTTATATAAGAACTTTATGTATACCATCAGCCTTTAAAGCCTTAAAAATGGTAGCATGGGCTAATATTTGCAACTTTATGAAACTGGGGACTAGGGGGAGAGGCCCATCTCATTATTGCTCCACATGCCGATCTCATTGCTCCAAATTACCATCTCATTGTCCACCTCATTACTTCCCTACCATATTCTGCTGGCATAATAGGGGGAGAGGAACATCTCATTGCTCCAAATCCCCATCTCATTGCTCCAAATGCCCATCTCATTGCACACCTCGTTGCATTATTTGGCATCCATTGGCATCCTTTTGCATCCTTGGGCATCCTTTGGCATCCATAGGCATCCTCTTTCCCCCTATTCTAGTAGTGGAATAGAGGGAAAGAGGATGCCCAATGGATGCCTATGGTCATGTACATTGTACCTTGGGTTTTGTTTTTCTCATGGATGTAACTTTGGATGTAGCCCCTTTCATGGGGGATGCCTATGGGTGCCTATGGTCATGTATGCCCAAGCTTATGATACCTTGGGATTTATTTTTCTCATGGATGTAGCATTGGATGTAGCTCCTTTCTTGGGATGTAGCCTCTTTCATGCATTGACTGGAGCTGGGGATTGACATTTGATTTCATGCAATGGATCTAGCTGGGGAGCAACACTTGCCCAAGCTCATGGATGCATAGAGAGCCACTCAAGAATAGTGGATGTAGCACAGCTGCATGGGTAGCCACCCATGACATCAGAGGTATCTCTCCCCCTATCAGAGAACTATGATATCATGGGTGGGCAGCTCCTATATCCCCTATTCCTAGGTGGCTCCCTATGCATCAATGAGTCCAAGGATCCATGAGCTTAGGCATCCATGGGAATCCATGAGCTTGGAACATTAGCTCTTTACTTTCATAATTCTCTAGTTGCTATGTCAATACCTATTCCTTACTTTACCTCTCAGGTATTTCTTCTTTTGTGATTCTCATTTGGGTGAAATAGGCAAATTGTACATTAGGTTTTTCTCACAACATGGCTGCTCTATCCTGTTCTTATGATGCTATGTCAATACATGTTCTTGACTTTCATGAATCTCTCTTTGCATATTGTTGGTTGGAAGATTGGAAACGGTATTTGATTTTTGTATTGGTCCAAGGTACAAGATCACCAAGTTTTTTTGCCATGGTCAATTATATTCTTTGATTGATTTTCATTCAACAGCTTTCTTTTCCTCAAAATAGAACAAATAAAGAATGATGGCTGAGATCTAATTGTTGGGATATCTCAAGGTGTATGCCTCAGGCACACCTTATGTTTCTATGTCTGAGTGCTAGAGGCACAGTTAGGTGCCCACAAGCACAGTTAGGTGGTGGAAAAGCCACATAGGATGATTGAGTGAATCTAGGAGCAGATTGAGGAGATGATTGTGGAGCTTTGAGGTCATCAGTGATGTCAGTGAGCTTGTATGAGGTGCCTACTTAAGGACCTCTCTCTTCTTCATTCTATAAGCAAGTATTCTGATTTTGTGTCCACTCTACTCTTTCCTTTCAGTGTTCCAACATGGTATCAGAGCCCTTTGATCCTCCTTGAGCCCATTTTTGCCACATCATCATCTTCTTCCTCTTCTTCTTCTTCACCATCTCTTCCTCTTCTTCCAAAAATTTGCTTGAGCTTGTTCTCCTCCGATTCTCACCCATTTCCCATGCCCTTCTTGCTGGAGATCCCTCTTGTTGGGGCAAATTTCGGGCTGCAAGGAATTGAAGAAATGCAAGCTCTGCTGGTCGCCATTGCACAAAGTTCGTCGAATTTTCTTCCTGCGTTTTCTCTATGCCTGCTTCGTCTTTGTCTAATTCCTTTCAGGGCAAGCTTCTCCATATCTAGAGCTACCTTGTGCTGAAATCTGAGTAGCAATGGCTGCATATTGAAGGAGAAAACAGAGAAAAACCAGTCAACTTTGTTGAAGAAGGAGAAGGCGACCTGACGCATATTTTCGCCTCTTCTTCCCAAAGGATCTATTGTGGTATACCAGCTTTCTTTTGCCTCAGAAAGCCCCCTTTCTTTTGCTTTGAAGAGTGTGCTATGAGCCCTCCAAGTTCAGCTCTCTAGTTTTGACAGTTTTGACAAGCTTTTGAAAATGATGCTACATAAAATGCTACTCTAGCATTTCTGGTCTTTTGAAGTTTTTAATAACTTCACTACAAGTGTTGCTTCAGTTTTGTTTTGACTTGCTAGACCTGGTTTTGATTGGAAAGTGTTTATTTCATCCACTTCTATGAAGCATGTAAAAGGAAGCATCATTGTTTGAAATCTAGTCACTACTATTTGCTACATCAAGTGCTCATACTTTGGAAGTCTTTCAGTTATTTTTGCCTTGTAAGAGAGAAGACACTGCCCAATACCTGGATTAGACCCTCTCATGGCTTGCTTATGCAAAATATGTGAAAAGCCAAAACATAAAGCAATGTCTTGTTATGCTACAAAGGATGAAAATGTCAACCTAACTTCCTTGTTGAAGATTGCCAAAACAATGGTTGCCAAAAAGGAAGTAACTACAAAGCCAGAGATCTACCCTCTCATGGCACTTTTATTTGACTCCAAGTACAAGAAAAAGATGAAGGTCAGATACCTAAGATATGCTTCTCTACACAACTATGGAGATGACAAGATAATTGTTCTCTTGAAGGATATGATTTTCAGATCCACTTGTTCTATCATAGTACCATCTTATAAGGCACTAGACACTTCCCATGTGGTAAGACCTTGCCTTGACATGGATATTTTGCCTCCATAAGATGAGGCATCCCATGAAGATTATGCATTTTAAACATCTCTATGTATGCTCCAGATCTCTCTTTTTATGTCAAGGTACTCAGCCTGGATAGTCCTCCAAAATGAATGAAAATAAACTATTGTGTTTTGTGTGTTTTGTAAACACCTCTGGTCACCTTATGATGTAGGCCATGTGTATGTTTTGCTCCATGGTACCTCTTGCAGACATTGTGTGCATGTACATGCAGGGGAGATAACCATTGGAAGGTCTGTTTGTATCCCTTTCTGTTTACCTTACACCCAAGGGAACCCTTGCTAGCATGAGAACCTAGCCATAGATTAATCCTTGACCACCATGAGATGGCATGAGAAACTATGAGACTAGATGTATCCTTGACATAGCCTGAGGCATTCCCTTGAGGGGGGGTTTGTTGGGATATCTCAAGGTGTATGCCTTAGGCACACCTTATGTTTCTATGTGTGAGTGCTAGAGGCACAGTTAGGTGCCCACAAGCATAGTTAGGTGGTGGAAAAGCCACATAGGATGATTGAGTGAATCTAGGAGCAGATTGAGGAGATGATTGTGGAGCTTTGAGGTCATCAGTGATGTCAGTGAGCTTGTATGAGGTGCCTACTTAAGGACCTCTCTCTTCTTCATTCTATAAGCAAGTATTCTGATTTTGTGTCCACTCTACTCTTTCCTTTTAGTGTTCCAACACTAATATCCAATTTTGTTTTGTGTATGCTAGAAGTCATGACTAGGTTAGAAAAGAGGAAATCTCCAATAGGTGGAAAGGCAAGTGGTAAGAAGAAAAAGACTGCCAAAAAGAAGGTGCAAGCACCAGCAACACCATCACCCACATCTATTGACACACAAGCCAAATCTCCAAATGCAGAGGGGGTTGAAGAGATGTCTATGGAGAAAGAGTCTGCTACCAAGAAGGACACTGTGGAAAGGCTAAGGGTGATGGAGAAGGTGATGAAATTGTCCGTGAATCAATGGATGGTAATGCTGGAAGTGATTTTCTTGAGTCCATAATTGTCAATAGAGGAATGGTGCCTCCTTGTATTCCTTTGTGAAGATTACTTATCAACCCTAAGGTGAGATAACTTGGGAATGGCCTCTCCATTCTTAAGAGAGAATTTGAGATGGAGGGATATGTCCCCACAAAGCGGTCCTTTATTCTTTCAATTGAGATGTGTGATGGGACAACCAAAGAGGTGGATGATGATATAAGAGCTTCATGGGATAAGCATTGGCATGCTGAGTTTGAGCATGAGCTTCAACAGACTCTTGCATGGCAATTCTTGTCCTGCAAGATGTTATATGTGTGGGAGGGAAACCATCAAACTGCCTCATGGATGGAGACCATTAGGGAAGTCTTTGTTAATAACAAGGCAAGGCATATCAGGATTCATGCACATATTATAGCTCTAGAGGCTGACAATGAGTTGAGGTTGATTGTAGCTTTGCAAAGGTTTAACTTGTGAGTATCATCTTTCATTCTTCCACTAGTTTTTCCTAGAACATATTTGTACTTTCTACTTTATTGCTAATACAGAATCCATTGTCTAGATTGAATGAGGAGGCAATTGTCACAACAAATATTAAAGATTACTTGTATCATACAAGTACACTTGTTGGTTGTGATGCACAAGTATTTCTAGAGGATTTCACTGAGGAAGAGAAGAAAAATATTAAACTTGTATGGCAAAATGAGATTGGTCAAGAAAGAAGGGTTTGGTATCCCCTCACATAGGCTATTCTTGGTCACATGGTTTATGCTGTGAGTTCTTATACTATGTACCTCCTGTTTTTATTCCTTCTGCTTTGGCTTCATCAATTCCTCTATATAGTTTGAATTTGTTGTTTTGGTGCATACTTGCTTTTGTAGGGCAAGTGGTAATCTAATTTTTAAGCAGCTTGTAAGAAGATGCCTCCTGGGATCGATAAAGATGAAAGAGTTGTTATGATAGCTGGGATTAAAAGAACAGTCACTCAAACATATAGGAGGAAGGTGCATAGGGTGAGTTTGTGCTTTTGCCTTTGTCTACTATTATTACTATGCATTGCTTTCAAATGTCATGCTGAATTTCGTTTATATGTTTTTCACAGATTTTGTCAATAATAAATCCTGCTCATGGCAAAGATTGGTTTGACAAATTATGGTCCTTGCCATATGAAGACACAATAGCTAAGGTTACACTTGACAAGTTGTATCAAGTGGCCATTGCTTCATGTAGCAAGGCTAGGCAGCTTTCAATTTTATCTTTGCTTGGGTCTGATTAAAATTTGCTTGGGTCTGATTTAAATTTGAAGAATAGCTATGGAATGCCAACAAGTGACCATGCCTTCATTGGGTGGCTTGCAAAGGAGGTTTTTATGGACTAGGTTCTTGAAGAGTGTCATAGGGTGTTGTCACAGGTTCAGGCTTCCTTTGTTTGTGTTTCCCCTTTGGAGTTGCCAGAGCATCCAACACTATGTGAATATTTTGAGGATATTGTGGCAAGACATCGGACTGATTTTTATGAGCCCCTTGCCTCCTTCATGTCTGTGCTTACCGTGCTTGCAAAAGAGGTTGACCTTTTGAATGCAAGCAGAAGAGTTGTTTTCAGATACGCATTCATCTTTCATTGCCTAATTCTAGATTTTCTATTTCATAATGTTCTTATTCTTTCTATTGTTTGGGTTTTGAATAGGTTTATTCTTCATTTGCTGGAAACAAAAAAGATACAGACCATTCCATTTATTTGCAAGGCATGGACAGTGCTCAAGCCTACATATTGCGTGTACACACATAAAGTCTTTCATGAGGGCATGACTGCAAAAGGAACTATAAGGCTTTTAGAGTGGGAGAGAAATCATTGTCCATGGTGGTTATAAATGAGTAGTGGAAAGTGTGTGGAGGAGGAGGCTTTAATGCCAGAGAGGTATACTTTTCCTGTTGGTTCTTTATGTACAGATTGTTCTTAAGTAGTTTTCTATGCTTGAATTGCCCCATTTGTTTCTTTTTAAGGCATTCGAAAGGTCAATGTAAATCTGATTCAGGATCCTTTGGAGAAATGACCGAGGAGGAACATAAAAAACTAGAGGAGCAACAAAAGATATTGGTGGGGAAACAAAAGTAAAATATAGGGAATCCTGATATTGCAAAAGCAGGGAGAAGGAAGAATACAGACTTGGGTGGAGATGGTAAGCTGAATCATCTTTCTTAGATTTTTTCAATTCCTTTTTTTCAATGATTGTCATTTGATATGCATTGTGGTTGCAGATACTCTAGAATTTGATGACTCTAGGATAGTGAGAAAGCCTTTCTCCATTGATTTTATTTGGGTTCTACTGTCCATGTTGTCACTTTGGAAACATCCCCTCGTACCAAGGAGTTCGGTGAAGGTATGGGAGATTGATTACATCAAATTGGGCAAAGAGATAATGCAATCATAGCTTGCATATGGATATCAAGTACTGCCCAATTTCTTTGCACTTTTGCACCAACAAGGGAAGAAATGAAACTCCCAACAATGCACATGGAGTGTCGACTCTTGCATCCTGGATCTTCCTATAGGGTATGCTGCAGGTGGTGAAGGGGAGGTTCCACCTTGGAATGTTGTGACAAAAGATCATATCTCCTTTTCCTTCACCATTTCTATAGCTGTGATGGATGACAATGGATGGGCATTGGTTTTCTATTCTCCATCCACTCTGCCTGCAGTGGAGCGCTATGCAGTACGCTTGAAAATGGAGGTGATTTGCAGCTAAATTACTTTATGTTGAACATAAGCATGGAACCTCAAGGCATTTCAACAGACTTGGGATTGGCGTAAAGGTGAGTCTTCAGCAAAATGTTTGCTTCACTTCTCCTTGTGTCATACATCACATAGAAATTGACTCAAGCTTTTTTGAATAGTCTTATGTTTGGCCATGAGGAGGATAGGACAAAGACCAAAATTTAACATGGAATCAGCAAAGAGTGTGGCCTCCATGATGAGGATGAACTTGGATGGGAACTTGCTTCCTCATTACTTGCCTTCGGTCCAGCGTTCCAAGAACGTATGCAAGGGGGGAGCATGGCATGGAACTCTTGAGACGAGTCTTGCATTCTTACTTATGTTCTTGGAGATGTTGTGTCCTCCAAATGGTTCCATTCTCGAGTTGGGGACATGGACATGACCAAGATTTAGGGTTGGAATACACTCTAGTCACTTTCTCTTGGCAATAGACAATGACTCCGAGATATGTACTGGACTACTGCTATTTATGTAGGTGTGGGATCATCTAGATAGTAGGATATGCTCATGGATGTTGATGCTGAGGAGGAAGAAATCAATGTTGCCATGCAATTGGACTAGTGAGTTAAAAAATGTGGTTAATGAATACCTTTCATTTAGGCATGTAAGAGAGTTCTAGATTTTCATTTTTAAGGGAATTTCCAACTTATGCAGAGAGTATGGCCATGCACATGGAAAGAAATCAGGAGTCATATGACTATGTGCTGAAGGAGAAAAGGAGACGACGGCTTCTATTCATGGATGACTCTGTAGATGAGATATGGTTTTTGGTTCTTATGTATTCTGGGTTATATTCCTACAGTTTATGGTCTTCTACACATTGACTATATCACGCATAGTCGATATTTATTTTCGGCTCTCATTTTGTATCTTGATGGTCTCCCTACCATGTTCCGCTGGCTTTTTGGATTCAATATTGATAGTCTATTCTGTTGTATAACATTATTTATTGTAAGATTATATGATAGGCATTCCTCTTCCTTCGTACTATGTCATGTGCTTCTCCTATTTTGTAAAAGGTTTATTGAAATTATGAATGTAAATGGTGCTTATGGACTATAGTTTTTAGTGTGAAATCTTGGATTCATTATCCGGATTTAATGTTTTC
This sequence comes from Dipteris shenzhenensis, assembly GCF_047967505.1. NCBI lineage: Eukaryota > Viridiplantae > Streptophyta > Polypodiopsida > Gleicheniales > Dipteridaceae > Dipteris > Dipteris shenzhenensis. The sequence continues at coordinate 26,791,017 of NC_141600.1, forward strand.
CTCTTTCAATTATACAGAAATACTGGCTCAAACTCCCACATATATTTTGGGTATGGAGAGAAAAGAGAAAAAAAATAGTGAATTTTAACATAAGAATGTTCTAAAACAGAAGGAATCATTCAGTTGCGGTTGCAAATGACCTTGACCTATTCTAACAATTTATTACAAAACTATACATCAAAGTTTGTACTTTTAGAAAATAATAAATACAGTTGATGTTTACATATGCTAGCAAAATAGTGTTCCGATATGATTCCTTGGATGAATATAGATAGGAACATGTTGCAAAAAACATCGCTCGGACTTCTCTACTCGTGGGTTTACGCTTGTACATCTAGAAAATCCCCACCGCCACCATCACAGAGGAGATACATGGAGGCACTTCTATCATGATGGGTTGATTACTGAGGAGCATTATATCTGGGATACTGGAGTGCCCCCCAAGTATTTAAAAGTAATTAAATAATGTCAATATTGTTAATAAAAATTTGATTTTTCATACATTGATACATGTTGTCCCTCATTTACAGGGCCCTAGGGCTGATCAACAGGAGGAAGAAGATGAGGAAGAAGGGAGCGAGGACTTGGAGAACTTAGATTAGTCGTAGAAGTAGTGCTAGCTACTCTTTTTTGTACTTCAAGCCATTGTCTTGGCTTCATGCCTCTTTTGTATATACACTCCTCTTATTTTTTGTACTTGAAGCCATAGGATGTGGCTTGGCTTCGTGCTATATGTACATACAAGCACTTTTTGGGCTATGAATTAATATACACTCCATTTATTTTTTTGGCTTTCGATTTCCTTGTGCAACATTCTATCAATGAATGCCTTGTGAACTAAACGTTTTGGAGTTGTAATGTTTTATTCAGAATTGTAATCATCGGCCATAGATGTGCTCGGAATCGTGCTAGTTAAAATGTGGTCGGCTGTAAGAATTCAATTGCACAATGTGGAAATGGGATCCTTGTAACCACATAGCATACACAACATACACCGCATTCTGTTCAACCACACAAAATTCTGATTTTATTATTAAAAAAAGATTCTGTAGAGCATCTATAAGTGTGTCTATATATGCATCTTTCTTTTTTTTAAAAATTTCTACAGAGTGTCTAAAAGCGCATCTATAGGCGTGTCTGTCTATTATATAAACGTGCCTATAGACACGGGTCTATAGATGCACAAATAGACACGCCCGTAAGTTTTTTTTAGTTAAGGAAATGCGTCTGTGTGCACGTCTATGGGTGGTTGTGAATATTCTATGCCAACATATGCATTGGCAATATTGTTTGTGATATGCCATCGAGGAACAAATCCATATTGTGTAGGATGAAGGCCATCATATGCAGATACCCTTTGATGCAATCAACCACCATTTTAGTGATGATCTTGTATATAACAGGCATAAGAGTGATAGGCCTCCAATCAGTCATAGATTCACATATCTTCTTTTTAGGAATTAATTTTAGAATTCCTTTTTTCCATGAATCTGGCAAATGTCGATTTTCCTAAGCAAAATTGACCATGCATAACATAGGCAACTTAAGAATATTCCAATATGCAAGGAAGAACTCAATTGTGAGACTATCCCATCCTAGAGATTTCCATTTGCCACAAGCTTTTAATGTGGCAAAAAACTCTGTTTCAATAAAAGACACTTCTAGTTCTATAGCATGTGCGGAAGTAACAATAGGAGAGACATAATGCAGGAGTTCACCCCTTGCTAAAAAGACCTCTTGTGAAGGGAGATCTACCATACCAAACTATCGAGAACTCGGGGGGGTCACTCATCATATGTAACCCTATCACGTGAGTTCAACAGAAGGATTTTTTTTATTTCTAAAATTTACAGAAATAAATATACATAAGGGACTATTTAAAATAGTTTTGGAAAAAAATTACAGATTTGTATAGAAAAGGGGTACATTTTATTAATGAAATTTTTTACAGATAAGGGACTTTAAATATAGGCCTTGAACGCACGTGATATAGAGGGTTTATACATAGTGACCCCCCCGAGCTAGAGAAATGAGCAACACATGCTACAAATAAATCATACAAAAAAATTTATGAAAGATGATTGACACTAACATCCTTTCTTTATAGCATTGCAAGCCCATTCGCTTTACCTAGGAGATAGAAATCCCTCTAGATTCTCAAATAGAAATGAATATTATGTTTTAGAATATCTGAAGAAATGTGGGGGGTATTGCACACCCATGCATGAGAAATAAAAATTATTGGGGGGTAGTCCACACCAAATGATTAATTCCTAAGCCCATCAAGAGAAAAAATACCAATGGGGGTTAGTTCACACTCTTAAGTGAGGGAATCAATCAAGGGGGGTATTCCACGCCCTTAAGTGATACAAGATGAAAATGTTTAATGAAAAAAATGATTCTAAACAATTTTATTGATGTAGGAAGATGAAGCATTGACTAAACCTTTTGTTTTGATGAAGACAAAGCACTTGTATTGATAATGGAAAAAGAAAATGATTTGAATAATACAAATTTATTCATAAAAAGTCAATATACTAGATTATTAATAGATTTAATAAAAGAGAATATAACTTAGAAAAAAAATATGATTATGTGAATTACTTTGAATAAACCAATTGTTTTAAAAAAGCTATTGATTGCCTTGTATAAATCACTTGATTGAATTAATTGAGAAAACCAATTGGGTTAGGGACTGGATGGAGAAATAAATTAAAGGAGGGAAACAAACTGTAAGGAAGAAGGAAAAGTCACAATTAAGCTTATCACAAAACTATAAGTGGCAAGATATAAAAAATAAAACCATCAAACTATAAAAAATAGAGCCAACACTTTACATACCCACTTGCATAGAGTAATTTTGATCCTTAGACACATGAGGATTTAAATATTAAACTAAATTGATAAAACTAAAATATTCCCCATTGAAACATTAAATTAAAATAATCAAATTTTATTTTTTATTTAATAAAATAATATTAAACATAAATATTTAAACTAAAATATTCACCATTGAAAATAAAATAAAATTACATTGCCACCATTTGGTCATAACGAAAACAAAGAAACAAATTATTTAAAAATATATTGAAAGATACCAAAATATTAATTTAAACATGGACATCATATTGGTCTTTGTGTTCATTATTAGAGTGTCAAAAAATTATTTAAAAAATTCATACACATTAGGAAAACAAATTTTTAAAAAATATTCATACACATAGTTGAGAAAGCAAAAAGAATTCCTTATTTCAAAATAGGACTTACATATAGGAAAGACACTCTAGTTCACATTCTTTTCTTCTTCATATTTTTTAACTCACTCTTTCCTTAGATGTTCAACTTCCTCTTTTGATTCTATGGCACTATAGCCTACATCCAACAAGGCCTCATATATTTTGTCAAATTTCACTTCGTGAGATTGTGTAGTAGTGACCTGGGTAGCCATCTCAGGAGGTTCACTATCAAGATGTTGACTAAGAGGCTGCTCTAGAGACTAGTTTGGGTGCTTTCAAGTATAGGCTCCAGCTACTCTAGACCATTTTAGGAGCTTTCAAGTATAGGCTCATCACTTCCTAGTAGTACATCACAGCATGGACAAAGCTGCGAGGTGTGAATTGCAATTTCCTCATTACTTGGTAGTACTTACATTTACTTTTCTTGCTAGTACTACATCCTTAAGTATCCCACTTCCCTCTCCCTTCAAAATAACCTCTTTTTCAGGTTTCATGCTTTGCATTTGGACCTCCACTGCACCTTTTCCTTTCCCTTCCACTGCAACAATTTGTATTTCTTCCTTCTTGTTGCCTCCTCTTATGACCAATGGAACCTCAATGGTACTTTGCAATCTCTTATCCATTCTCTTCTTTGTGCATAGTTCTAGATGTGAGATCTTTAATGTAGAGCTATGGGTTTTAGATTCCCTAGATATCAAGCTACCAAATGACTTTCTCACTTGAGTCATGCTGCACTTTTTTGCTTGATTCCACATCTGTAAGTATCAAAGCACTAAATCTGATGGAGGGCATCAATAACAACCACATCAACTCCTTTTTGTAATATAGTCTCTGTTGCAGTGGACCCCATTCCATACAATGCCATATTCCAACCTTTCAGTCGATATGCTTCTGCCATCTCTTCTATCAAAGAAGGATGCTTTGATTATCGATACTCAAGAGAAGAGGAGATTATATTTTATGTTTCTCTCTCTTGGAAAAAGAGTTGAAGAGTCTTTTGGGGTACTTCAAATGATGGACCATCACTCCTATGCATAAATGCAACCATCATGGGTTGCAAATACGAGTGTCACCATGATAACTATGTTCATGCCACAATACCATACCATGCAACACCTTTACAACCACACCCGTGAATTCAGATTTCAAACTAGCAAACAATGCATCTCGTTGTGCATCTATGATAAACATTACAAATGTTGCTCTTGGTTGTCTTGCCATAGGACCCTGTATCACTGTACATATAAGCCAAACAATCCCTGACACTAACATATCCTATAGTTCATAAAAGAAAAATGCATATGGGTTATCCCAAGGTTCACTTCCCATTGCAAATCTTTCAATATTGACTCCCTTGACAATAACATAATCTAATATTCCCTCTGATAAACTAATGTCATAGGAGAACATGAACGACTCGTTAAGGACTTGAAGTTGCAGCTTGTTTTTCAGGGCATTTAATGCTATCTATGTAAGGATAATGTGGTTTTCAAGTACCACATCTCCTACCAAATGTTATATTTAGCTTTCCAATATAGGCGCTAGAAGAAAACATGTGGCAATTGGCTCCCCCTTGACTCTAACGATGATGAAAATATAGAGGTAAGTTTCTGTATTGATTCTCATTTAGGAGATGTCAAGAATGTGACCATCACATCATAATGGACTCTTAGGGACGTGTGGGAACACCTATTGGTCATGGAGGATGGCATGTCTGGGTCCTTCCATTTTATCTTAAATGGTGTAGACATGTGTGCAAAGAAGCACATGCATAGTGCCACTTTTATCCCGAGTCCTACAATATTGAAGATGGTAAACAATGTGGGGTCGAACAATTGTGGATGTTAACATTTCCAATTCATAGTGGTGCAATTTATTTTGATGTTTTAAATGGTTTTGTATCATGTAAATGTCAAAATTTTCCCTTAAAAAATAATTTATTTTATTATATGTTTAAAACATTTGGGTATATATAGGGTATAGGCTTCTGCAAGACATTTGCTACAAGCTATTGCTCGTCTCTTTAGTAGCAACCATTCCCTCTCACTTTCTATCTTCATTCTTTCTGCTTCATTTTAAGTTCAGAGCAAATGTCGCACTTGGAGAATGTACTTGTCTTTGATAGAATAACTTGTTTGAATACAGTTTTCCATAATCTACTGAATATTGACCTTGACAAAGGCTTGCACTTAAACCTCTCCATTGTTTTGTTGAATTCTCGCCAAATATCCAATTGCTTGTATATGGACGGGATGACCATTTTTGTCTCACATTCCCTTGTCATCATTGTATGACTTATTTGGGCTAGATATTGGGCTCTTTGGACTCTGTGGAGAGACATAAATCATAGAGCTTTTGGTGATCCAAATTTCTCCATACTAGTCCATGGTTATGTTGGCTGCCTTTATTTTGGAGCTTTGTCACAAAGAAGAAGTCCAATTTTCCAAGAATTGTTTAATCTTACACTTAAAGAGTGTTCTTCATGAATTCAAATACTTAACCATATTTCACCAAAGTGGGCTGATTAACATGAGATACAAATGAATTGAAAATATATATATGGGGGAAATTGCGATCCGAACAGCTAATAGAGGGGTAGAATGTATTTTTAGGTAGGTAGCATTGTGACATAAAAGGGAAATCTGGCCTCTCACGAAGCCACGAGTTATTATTTTACTTTTTTTTTTTTTTTCTCTTTGTTTTCTAAAGGACAAGAAAATCTTCCAAAGGGTGTCTTCAACGTAACTGTTCGCTTGCCCTTTACAATTCTCATTGGCATCGGCTTCCTCTCTTTCACAATTTGTCCTTGTATCTCTTTCACAATTCGCATGGTTCCTTCTTTTCCTCATCGTGATCATCGGGACCTACTTTTACTCATCTGCTTCTGCTTTTCAAGATCTTCCTAATCAAGTTTTTCAAGAAGAGTATCGATGGTTATTTCACACATCTGAAGACCCCATCTTTTAATATCATAGTCATGGGTCGTGTCAAAGCAGCATATTGATCAATGAAGCGGTGATAGTATCCTGCTAGATTGACAAATGAGTGTACCTGACGTTTGGTTGTTGGTGGGGAGAGATTGAGGATGGCTTCTACCTTCTCGGGGTCAGGCTTGACGCCCTCGGATGAGACAATATGTCCCAGTAACCTCCCTTGAGTGGCTTCAATGGTGCATTTCTCAGGGTTGAGACTGCCATTTGCATCATTAACCCTTTGGAAGGCTAATCTAACCTTCATGACGTGCTCCTTATGTGACGAGAATATATAGAAATCATCTAAAAACACCTCCAAGAAATCCCCCAAATAAGGAGCAAACACCATCTGCATAAACCTTTGAAAGGTAGCAGGAGCATTGGTGAGGCCAAATGGCATTACTTTGAATGCAAATGTCCCCCAAGGTGTGGCAAATGTGGCTTTAAGCACATCTTCTTCAACAATTATGATTTGATAAAACCCAGAGTAACCATCACAAAAAGTGTACATCTCATGACCACTTACCTTCTCAATAATGAGGTCTTGAAAGGGAAGAGGATGATGGTCCCTCTTGGTGGCTGCATTGAGTTTCTTATAGTCGATGCAGACCCACCACTTGTTGTTTTTCTTTGGGGTGACTACCACTGGTGAAACCCATTCGGTATTGTGAACCGGAACAATAAACCCAGCTTCTACAAGCTTCTGCAACTCGGAGTGCAAAGCATCGATCTGTAGAGGCCCTAATCTCTGATACTTCTGAGCCACAGGCTTCGCATCAGGCTTCAGCACTATCTTGTGCTCTATGGCAGTCACATGGCAAAGGTGGTGGTAGCTAGTTGCAAATAGGTCAGGGAAATCTTTGAACATTTCTAGGAACTCGTCTTTCTCACTTGGAGTGAGGTCTAGGGAAAGCATAGATTCAAGCTGTTGAGGACTAGTTGTTACCTTTTCTGTAGGTGGCGGGGTCAAAGACACCCCCATCATGTAAACTTCCTCCTCTGATAACTCCTCCCCCCGTTCTTATTCTTCCATTGATTCAGACACCGAGGACGAGAGAGTATCACTGTCTTTCTCCTCTTCTTCTTCTGGTTCCGTGGCACCGGGTTGCACCAGGATCGTCTCCTTAGAAGCACCAAAAGACATGTGTCCTATGTTCCAATAGCTGACTGCATCACTCTTTCTCAACCATGGTCTCCCGAGTATGGCTGGGTAACTCCTGCCTATATCTTCAATGTCCACTACATAGAAATTGATAGTGGTGGTCAACCCATTGACAGTGATGGGCAAATCCTCAATGACTCCCAGGGTGGCGAGTCATCGACCATCAACTACCTTGATTCGAGTGGAGGAACGCCTTGTACATTTCAAATTCAATTTCTTCATGATTCGGGGCACCATGATATTACATGCAGCTCCCCCATCAACACACACATTTTTGACAGGGCAATTATCTATGATGACATCGACTGTATGTGGGTGCCGATCAATTTCTTTAGAGATAGAAGATACCTCTCTTACCTTTCCCTTTTTCTTGTTCCTCCTTGTTGCAGCTCACGTCTCACCTTAGGGCTTAATGCTATTAGTTGAGGGAGCGTGATGCTCAAAGACCGATGAGCAAGGTCCTAAATGAACCAAATAGTCCTCTTGCCCTGAGCCGATGGAAAAATCCGAGGGCGACCACTTACTCCTGCGAGATCTTTTAGTCTTCTCTATTGGTGGGTCTGCCATCTTAGCATCTGAGGGCTCTGAGAAGGACACCTTCTTCTTAGGGCGGCCCAGTCCACGTTTTGGAGAGGGGTCTCAGGTGGTACGATTTCTTTTCCCGAGGTCAAGGATCTCTACATCAGAATCTTCAGTGCCAGATTCACTTAGAAGATTCACCCTTGGAATATTAGGGCATTCCGTGCGATAATGACCCTTCTGGTGGCACTCGTAGCATACAACATTAGCACGGTCTCTTGGAGGGCGGTTGGCTTGATTTTTGATGCCCACCATCTCAAGCGGAAGATCATTCAGGGCCTTGGCTAGGTCATTGACTCTGGCTTCTGTTGCAGGGGGGACCTCTTTAGTTGGAGGGACCGAGGGAGTAGAAAGGAGGGGGGCTCGTGGGCGAGGCTGGGGAAATCTTCGAGGCAGAGGGTGAGAATATACACCTTGTTGAGGGTAAGCATCTAAGGGAGGACCATAAATTTGAGGTGGAGGCAGTGGATACATCCCTGATGAGGGGTGGGGGTATGCCCCTAAGTTAGACTCCCCAGGTTGTTGTTGCAAGAATTGAGGGGGTTGCAAAGGGACAATCCTCTTCTTTGAAGCGGGGTCAACAGACTGAACTTTATCAAACTTTTGAGCAATCTCATGTGCTAACATCATAGTTTCTGGATTCTCCCATTTAAGCTTGAGGCGGAATTCGTCACTTGCTCCTACTACAAGGTAGCCCAACACATGCTGAGTCAATCCAACTCGAAATCTGGCATTGTCCTCCTGTGTGGCAATTAAACGGTCCAGGAGCACGACAGCTCGATCCACATATCGACGCGCCGTCTCACCTTCTGACTGCTTCATGTTTGCCACCTGCAAGTACACATTCTCCGGCTCCTCTTCTTTGCTAAAATACTCAATCATCGCTGCTATCAACCTTGGCTAGCTTTGGCGAACGTCTTTGGCCTGCTTCTCATACCACACTTGAGCCAAACCCTCTAGAAATGTGGGAAGAACCAACAGCCATCTGTCTTCATCAAGAAAGTTGAGAGAAACACAACGGCGCTTAAAGGCCACAAGATACTCATTTGGATTTTCTTTCACCCATCCACAAAACACGAGAATGTCAGCCATGCTTGGAAGATGGAAAAGAGAGAGGCAAGACGAGGCTTATCTAGGGACAAACAATAGAAAGAGGAAGCTTGAACTAAAAATCAGGTGAAGATACATCCACAAAGCACACATAGGCAGGGTAGGGTGTGACTAGCGTATTGTGAAACACTACATGGGAAGAATCTTCAGCATAAAATAGCACATAGACAATCTTAAAAGGACCAACCCTCATGATATCACATCCATCTTTACAAGCAAAGGTTAGAGACATGGTGCTGCATAAGGTCATTCATCAAGGAAAACAAGAATCCCATGACAAATGTCAACAGTTGGAGAGCTTGCACATCACCTTCAGCTTCTTCCAATTCTTGTAATCGCCATGCTATTTCTTCAAGGGGTGTGTGGTCTGGCATCCTTCTTTTGAGCAATGTGCTTGAGGACCTTTCTGATGATCTTTCGAAGTCGATGAACTCGTATCAAGTATGCCCAACACTTAGTTTCATGATGATCACAACCTTTGCATTCCTGACAAATGATCACCCTCCTTCGTGGCTTGCAGCTTTATTGGGGTGGTGCTTCCACTCGCGTCATGCATGATTGAAGTACAAGCTTCACGTGCCAAGAAATCAACAACTAGATTTTGAGCTCGAGGGATATGCTGAATTTTTACCTCTTCAAGTTGGTTGCAAAGTTCCAATGCTTGTTGATGTCGTGGAACCAAGCCTTTGCTCCGCACCTTTCACCTTCCACTAACTTGTTCACACACTAGTTGAGAATCTCCTTGCACTTCAAGTTGCTTGACGTGATGCTCTTATGCCTTTTGTAGCCCAAAAATGAGCGCCGAGTACTCAGTTTGATTGCAAGTACTTGCAAGTGCAGACTTGCTGTAACAATACTCCTCACCACCCGGTGAAGTGAGCTTCACACCCATGCCAGCAGCCTTGGTCGAAGGTTTGTAAGCTCCATCAAATTGAAGAATCCAAGATGTCATCACACCAAGACTAAAATTCGGACATCCCAAGTTTCTCGGTAGTCCAAGATAGGTAGAAGGAGAGGGTGGGGAGAATTCAACACTTGAGCCAAACGTTCAGCACCAAATAAACTTGCAATGCTTTGTTGATAGTTTATCTTTAGACCAAAAAGAATTACAGCTTGAAGCTCGAAATGAGGCACAAAAGGTTGATTAGGTACAAATGGATTCCTTGGTTGAAACATTACAAACCATAGCCGAGGCCTAGAAACCTTTGTAGTGAGATTGAGAATAAACCATTCAGGACGAGCTTATCCATAGGAATTAACAAGCAGATGTGCCAAATCTCCCCCCAAGCTTGGGGAGCATCCCACCCTTCGATGAAGGACACCGTTTTAATTACCTCTGAAGCAGCAAGTAGTTCGATCACCGCACAATGAGTAGAAGTAAAATCAAAGTTCTCCCAGCGTATCAGTAGTTCTTCACCCTGAATCATCCACGGTGTATCATTCCACCCGTCATCTCCTTGAACAATGCACTGGACAATCAGCCGTTGAAGGTCGACATGAAGATTAAGGAAGAGATCTCGTGCATTGGTAGCCATAAGGTGCGGAGGCCCAAGCACCAAATCCTTAAACGTGTCGAGAAGTGACATAAATATCCACCCTCCTCGTGTGGCATGCGTCCGTGAAGTGGACTAGGAGAAGTTCCGAATCGGCAATCTAGCAGGAGATGTGAATAGAGCACATGAAATGAAGTACTTTTTCTTTTTAGAGCAAGAGTAAACTCCCCACGGTTAGAGAGTTACAGTTCCCGAGATGTTAATATATAAACAAAAATCATTACAATTTGATCACTTCCAACTTGTTGGCCCAATGATAAGTCTCCCTTTTGTGAAGGGGGAGGTCTTGGGTTCAAGTCCCACTCTTTAATAAAAAGAGAGGAGAGGAGAGGAGAAGGAGAAGAGAAGGAGGAGAGAGGGGTTTGCGGGATCTATTGTTATAGTTTTGCAGAAACTCAGAAAACTGTCCGCGACCAGAAGACGTAGCAGCCCAGAAAACTATCGTGCAAGTGAACACAGTAGATGCGTGGAACGAGAAAATTGTCCGCGACCAAAAGATGCAGGAGCCAAGAAAACTGTCGCGCGGGTGAACACCGTAGATGCGCGAATCGAATGCGCGCACAGGAACTCTAAAGAAGCATAGATGATACAGTTCTGCAGATGCGACCGGTACAAGCAAAAGATTCGCCGGCCAGAATACACGTAGGAACCGTGAGTAGAAAGCAGGCAGACTAAAAGTGCAAAAGCAGGGACGTTTTGCAGCCGTAGAGATAGGGAGGCACACAGTTTAGAGGTGCAAAAGAAGAGAACTATGCACGAAAGAGGCCGCAGTGCCGCACCCAATCGTAGGAGTAATAGATTTTATACCACTAGCCATGGAGATTTCGATCCCAGTCACCACACCAGTTCTATTTGCCAGAAAAGAAATCAAAACAAGAGGCTAGACACTAAGCATGACGATGCTCAAGGGCCATAGAGGAAAGGAGAACGTGAGGGCGAAATGTTATCATGGGAGGGGAAATGGGATTAGAAGGGGAGGGAATGAAGAGGGAGACTATGGCACAAGGGAAAAGGGAGAGGGGGATGAGAAGCATGTACATGGTGGGAGGAGGAATGTAAAGATGGAGACATCAAGGGAAGAGGGCCATGATTTATTTGAAAGAAAGGATGAGAGGGAAATATCAAAGTACTAGCTAGGTGGCTTTACAAGAATGAGCGTGTCCCATCAAGGAATAGCCCCCTCCTTTTATAGCCAAAAGAGGGGGTCTCTCCCAATCAATGCATCCTCCCACATGCATGGTGTGTGTGGAAAAGTCTCCCATGTGGGCTAGGCGGTTATGCACTCTCAATTGTGTGCGACAACCCTTTGCCTCAATTTTCCACATAAATCAAGCCCCATATCTCAAGTCTATGATACTCCCTTGGTCTCTTCCCAATTTTATAATATGTTCAACCCTCTAGGAGGACAAGTGGAGGGTTGGCACAAGGAATCTTGCCACCTCATCCTACTTTCCTCATTATTTAACTTGCTCTCTTGGACCTTCTATACCTCCCCCATATGGGCCTATCCTATATGGAGGGAATAACCCAATATAATATCCATCTCCACCTATTTTATATTACTTCTCCCATGGACTTTGAGCCATATCTCACTAAATGTAGCCTAGGTGGAGGGGTGGCACATGGAGGAGCCATGCCACCTTACATTTTATAATATTACTACCATGGATTATGTACAACACACCTTATGGGTCCTCTTACATGGAAGGGTGGCACATGGTCATGCCCTGCCACCTTAACCCTGGGCCCTATGCACACCATATTTTATTATGCTATTGCCACACATACAAACACACACACATATTAATGCCTTTTTCCTTAGACAATTTTATCCATAACACTACCTACAGATCCACTAGAACAGCATTTAAGTAGTACACTGGAGCAGCATGCATGTACATTAACAACAAATTTTGGTATAGGTTGAGGACTGCATAAAGACCCTGGCTTAGACTTTTATTGGACTAGCCCAGTTGCTAAGCAGATGGTGGTGCTGCAATTTCAGATGTTCTAAACAATTTGGAAAGCTTGGCGCATGTTAAGTTTTCCAAATTGTGGGAAGATTACCACTTCAAATTCCACCTCCAGACCTCGATCACAAAGAGCTCTCATGCAACATTTGGCAGTGTAGTAGCTCTTCACAAATGTCATCTTTCTGCAAACTAACATCAGAGTTCTATATCCCAAACTCAAATTGCTACATGCTATATACAAATGCTATATACAAAATACTATGTGCAAAATACAAAATAATGCATTCCTAAAAGCAAAGTACCATGTGTAAAATGCAAAGTGCTATTTTCTATATCCCAAACTCAAATAATTCATGCTATATGCAAAATACTAAGTGCAAAATACAAAATGATATGAACCCAAGGAAAGGCACGTTCCTTGGTCTTTTAATTTTTGGAGAGGAAATGTGCCAACTCTCCCCCCACATGAATATGTGTTTAAGTTTATTTGTTTATCTGTTGGATAAAAAGTGCTATGTGATAAATGCAAAAATTCTAGTTGCTCAATGGTATGTGCTAATTTTAAATGAAAAATGCTATGTACGAAATTCAATTTGCTATATCTCAAATTCAAATTGCCACCAAATATACACAGTGATAAATGAAAACTGCTATATCCCAAATTCAAATAGCTACAAAATATATGCATAAAAATATATGCTAAACACAAACTCTTATGTGCAAAAAGAAAGAGCTATTTACCATGTTCTATATTCAAAATGCTATATGCTACATTCAAATTCCTATATGCCATATTCAAATTGGTACCAACATAAACTAGAGACGTTATAAATTTTGAGTGAAAAATATAAAGTGTTAAAAACCTTGATATTTTGTTTGCAGATTATTCGAATTCGTGAATTTCAAGTCATTTTTAATGCTCTCATCCACAACTGGAAAATAAAGTAGGTGCTTCTACTTCAACATATAATTTACTTTACAAATATGAAAAGGTCTCTTATTGAAAGGAGAGAACGTGCTTCCTACATTAGCATAGAAAACAAGAAAAGATGATTACAACCGAGTTTCTCCTCATAGCTATTCATCAATAAATTTCTAAAAGAATGGAACCAAATCACTTCTCAATATATTTCGAAGATACAATATTGTGTATATTGTGGTAGAATAGAATTTAACACAGGTTCTTTTACAAAGTTAAAATCAGTAATATCACTACTAGAATCAAGTATAACACCATATGACTTATCCAATACGTTCATAAGTTTGCATGTAGAAAATGGCCTAGGACATAGATCAAAAATGGCTTGTAACACATGCATATATAGTCCATTCAGAAAGTTGTACTCGGTTCCATATGATCCAAACTACTTACAGAATGTATTAGGTGCAAACATATTTCAAATGCAAATGCTTTCTATAATCGATATATCCCTAAACATTTCTAAAGGTATTACATCTTTAGCAACAGGTATACTACAAAGGAGATCGATGTTGGATAATCCACTAATATGTTGGAATCGCCAAAAAAGATTCTATAGTAACTCAACAAACTTACTATCAACAACAAAACACGTTCTAGCATTTAACTCTAGAACAAACCCCATATTTAAAAAATACTTGACAATGTATGAATGACCACATCCAAAACTAGGAGTAAGTATTCTTTCTTCAGAAGTTAGTTCTGATATTCTTGAAAGACACTCTACTGACTCACCATTCGATCTTATGAAAATTGCACATGAGGACAACTACTTGTCATTACTAGAACAAATCAACATGCTACCTACAACTCATCAATTCAAAAAAAAAACATCACATGAAGTCGGGACAATTGTACTTCATGATTCAACAAGAATTATTGAGCATCAGCTCATAACATCTATGTAAGGTCTGTCACAATGTGATGAATTAACACTAGAGTATGCATTATTCCCATTCCTCTATCCTTTTGGATATGGTGCTCATGACAGCAAGATGTTCTTCAATGTATATTTAAAAATGAGAATATCAACATTGTTCTCCATGTTCACTCTTTACAAACCATACTTGTTATTGATGTACCAAATATGTCAATCTATTTTAATAGCAAACTCTACTCAAACTACAATATTACAAAGAGATATTGACCAACAAAGATGACAAGATCCAAGAATATCTGAATAAGAGATAATTAGACGTATTCTTAAGTTTCAGATACCAAGTTCTATTCTTGGATCTCCTTCATGGCACCGTAAAAACTTAAAAGATCTAATGGCAATGGTTGACACATGGGGCCTTCCCAATATATTCCTTACACTTACTACAGATGAGGTATCAACTATGAGATGGTGTGAAATCGATCAAATAGAAACCATTGCTAAACAATTCAATAAAAAATTCACATGGAGAGATTGTCCAGTTGAATGCGCAGTGCTCTTCGATTTTAGACTGCAACAATTCTTAGCAAGATATATTATGTGCGATAAAGGACTACTAGGTAGAGTCAACCATCACATCATAAGATATGAGGTACAAAATCGAGGATCTATGCATGCACACATGATGCTGTGGATAGATGAACAAGGCATAGATATTGTATCAGACCAGATAGATGCACATATCCCTTACATGAATGATTTTAATAATTGGCCAGAGAATTCAATTCAAAGAAAGCTTAACTATATGGTAAAGAGAAAACAAATCCACACATGTAGGCCAACATGCAATCTATTTGACTCAAGCACAAACCACAAATGCAAATACAGATTTCCATATCCAATACATCTAGATACTAAACCTACTGCTCACATCATGCACCTCGATACCTCTCCAAAGTATCTCTAGCTCGTCAATCAAAGGCTCCAAATAAACATCTTGGAGGGACACTATTAGTTCCTGTTCTTGTGCCAGGAGATCCTGTAGAAATTCAATCTATTGTTCCTAGTTCTCCTATAGCCTGGCGTATTGGGCCTCTGCTTGCACCTTTTGCTCCAATGTTGTTCGTAGGCCAGACTCCCCCTTGTCGACCTAGTCCATGAGAGTTTGGACAACAGATTCACTTGTGGCAAGGTCATCTTTAGGCTTCCTTAGGGCCAGCTCGAGCTCTTCAGCTTTTGCACAGTACTCCTCTACTCTATCTACGACTGCTTGACCTGTGGCTTGGAGGGTAACCATTATGGTGTGATTCTCATGCGTAGAGAGCTGTGCTTGAAGGAGACTTGCTGAGAGCTATGAGGCCTGTTTGTCCCTCCTTTGCAAAATTGTGTGTGCAACCTGTGGAAGCTGTGCCATGACTTTGAATAAGTGTTGTTCTATCAGGTTCGCACGTGAGAGTTTCTTGACTGACATGTGGATGTAGCCACCTGGTGCCCTATACTGGGGTGCATTGCAAAATTGTAGAGCTTCTGCTAGGCTTGTCCCATGGAGAGAAGGAGGTGCTGGTGGCAAAGGATGTGGTCTCCTGGGCTATTCACACACACACACACACACACACACAAAGAGAGAGAGAGAGAGAGAGAGAGAGAGAGAGAGAGAGAGAAGAGAGGAGAAAAAGGAGAAACGAGAGGAGAAAAAAGACAAAAAAAGAGAGGAGATAAGAGAGAAAAACAGAGAAAGTGAAAAGAGAAAAAACCTTCTAAAATATGCTATGAAAACCGAACCCATGGGACACATGAACTTGAATCCTGGTGATGCAAAACTTCTAGGACTAGATAATCTAGATCCAATTAAATTAAAAATGATATCTGCATACATTCTTTCAAAGCCAACATCTCCAACAGAGACAGCATTTTCATGCTTACAAATATCTACCATTCAAAGAAGTGAATCTGTGCATTTCATTGACTCCTCTCCCCCATCTATGCGCTAAAAATACCTTCATGAACATTGTGTTTCTGTAATGCATCCTATAGATACATATTGCAGTCATCTAAGTGTCATGGAGAACTTGACCTTCTATGAATTCTGGAAAAAATAAAATGTCCAAAAGTCAAAGAAAAAAAACAAAGATAACATAACTATCGTAGATTCTTTCAAAAATTATGTATATCCATCAACACGGATTGTATGTTTCATAGATTACCACCCTACTCAGCATTTTGAAGGAATTTTTTACAACCTTCTACTAAAGAACGTAAATTTTAGAAATGAGAATGAGCTCATTTCTGAAAACAATCATACGAAATCTTACTTCTTAGAATGCCATATCTGAGACCTCGTAAAAACAGAAGAAGACATCGAATCTCTTATGGATCAATATTGCAAAGTGCACAATATGTTTCGTGCCTCCTTACCTGTGTCAAACGAATGATACATAGAATTGCAAAATGTAGAAATCATAATAATTGATGAGATCTCAATAATGACATGCCAAACATTAAACACAGTAATCAAACAACTATGTGAAACTTGCAAGCAAACAATCTTGCAGCCTTTTAAAAATAAAAAGATGCTCTTATTCGGAGATATGTCCCAGTTGCCTCCAGTATGTAAATGCAAGGTGCAAGAAAATGAATTTTGTAGAAAATGCTATATTGGAAACTCGAGTTTCTGGACAACTACAACCTTTTCATTCCTACACACATCAATACGTCACCTAGAAGATCCAATATACATAGAATTCTTA
The DNA here is from genome assembly GCF_047967505.1 of Dipteris shenzhenensis. NCBI lineage: Eukaryota > Viridiplantae > Streptophyta > Polypodiopsida > Gleicheniales > Dipteridaceae > Dipteris > Dipteris shenzhenensis. The sequence goes on from NC_141600.1 coordinate 26,808,205, forward strand.
AACATAATCAGAATAAGACAACCAATAGTAGAAGAGATTCAGTATTACCTAGGTAATTTAATCATAAGTGATAGTGAAGCAAACGATTTCATTGACAAGGACACAACTATACTATGCACCCATCAAAAAGACACACGATACTATAATGAGCTCATACTACATAAGAAATTCAAAGAGCATCAAATTAAAAGTGTCGTTGTGACATCCAATACAGATCAAATCTTAGAATTAAAAGAATGGATAATGGATCCATTTTTCCACTCCATACAACAAATAGCAATAGGAGCGAAAGTGATGATCACAGAAAATATAGATCTCACAATCAGAGCTACAAATGGCGCTATTTCAAGTGTCATATCACTAGAAATAGATAATAACACAAACAACATTTTAAAAGTTCATGCCAAGATCTTATCAACAAATGAAAAAATCACACTAAGACGATCAAAACATAAACGGAAGGTATTAAACTCAATATGGTATCACAAAACAACTTTTCCAATTACACTAGCATATGCAATTACAAGACACAAGTCACAAGGATGCACACTCAAAGGAAAGGCTCTTGTAGTAATACAAAAATCATTTGCACCAAGACTAACATATGTCATGCTTTCACGAGTCACCACTCGAAACAACTTAAGAATCTTAAATAAAATCAATCCATCTGACTTCATTCCAATGCTTACATGAACTTTAAAAAAATAGAAATCAATAGAAAATCCTTTTATTAAATATTCATCAATATAAGAGAAAAGAAACTTTTGATATACAAACTAATATGTAGGATCTATCAAAAAACTTATTTGAAGAACAACCAATAATAAAATATGGCAACATCAGACAAGGTATGTTTTCAATATTTAATAAAAGAGTGATATATTCCGTTTTCAATAGTAAGCATTGTAGTATTTCTTCACATTAGTTTATATTCTAATTTATAATAGATTACTACTCTTTAATCAATTCAAAAGTAAAGCCCGATTGGCTCAACAAGATCAAGATAAATCAACAAAAAGAACAAAGGGTGGCTGGAAAGGAACCAAATGAATACATTTATGGATGGAGCACATTACAAGACCTTAGGAATTTCATGGATAACAATCAACATGAAGTACAACAATGGAAGGCAGAACATGGGGACAAAGAAATGAGAGCAAACGGTTAGTAATCCAATTTTATTTAGAAAAAATGAATAATTTTTAATTTTTAAAAATATAATAAATAACATATACATAATATCAATTCAAACATAATGCAAGTCTAACTAAGTACATAATTCAAAAAATCACAAAAGAGGACGATATCATTACTCCAATGATGTTGAGAATAGAAGCACAAGCTATAATAGATAAGCACTTAGAAGGAATTTCAAGCCTTGAACTTCTACACTTTGTAGGATCGCGGGGCAACAAACTTCCCGGGAGGTCACCCATCCCAGTACTGTTCCAGCGCAAGCGCGCTTAACTCCAAGGTTACACAAACTGGTCTAGCCATCTAGACCCCAAAACCTTAAGGTGTTAGGGGCCTTCGGTCTAGCCAATCTATGCAAACCTCACCACAAGTCATCACAAGTCGGGCTTACCCCAACAACCGCCCCCTTAAGCCAAACTTGGGACTCACCTGTCCCCACCAACATGGTCCAACTGGCTCAGAGGTTGAAATCACCATCAACATGGCCCTTTCCATGGACTCAGAGGTTGGATTTTCAACCATGGCTCCGATACCACTTGTAGGATCGTGGGGCACCAAACTTCCCGGGAGGTCATCCATCCCAGTACTGTTCCAGTGCAAGCGTGCTTAACTCCAAGGTTACACAAACTAGTCGAGCCATCTAGACCCCAAAACCTTAAGGTGTTAGGGACCTCCGGTCTAGCCAATCTATGCAAACCTCACCACAAGTCATCACAAGTTGGGCTTACCCCAACACACTTTGGCTACAATGTAAGCTTAGCCAAGCTCCTCAAAATAGATCGTAAGACTGGAAATGTGATACTAGCGGAGTTCAACAACATGTTCCAAACAAATGATCAATAAAAAAAAAGCAAAAGAGTTGCCATTTACCATAGGAGGTATAACTTCCATTATTGATTTAAATTTTGCAAAAGAAGCATATGGCGAATATTTTAATTTTTTCCTAACTCCACCAAAGAACAATATATTTCAGCACCCTACAGGTACATTCTTGACTCCATATCTTAAAATACATAAAAACTTCATCTTCTAACACACAAGAAAAACTCATTGTACTTAATTTTGAACATGATGTTAACAAGTACAAACCGTTCCACTCGAACTTCAAAACATAAATCCTAGCCACCACAAACTTTAAAAGCAAAGAGGATACACTCGAAGACCTTACAGACTCCAGAGCAGCCTACTAGTCAGGAACCTAGTAGCCAGGTCCCTACTCACCAAGAACTTGGTCATGAGACTCTAGAGTAGCCTACTAGTCAGGTGCTTGGAACTTAAGAGCAAACTACTGAGGACCTTGCTACTGAGTCTCCAATCTTAGAGTAGCCTATTAGTCAGGACCCTGGTAGTCAAGGGCCTAGCATTGAGGACATTGGTACTGAGTAACATGATGGCTGACGGCTTTGTAAGCACAAGTTTTGAACTTCTATGTAAAGCGAATATCTAATAAAAAGTTTACTACTTTTTTGATTTCTTTACTCTCATTATTGTGTATAAAGATTGTTTATGAGGTCCATTTTATACTTAATGGTGTATTTTAAACTTTATGTCAAATGTATTTTTATAGTTAAGGGTGCTTTTTAATACCAAGTGAGGTGTATATGTACACCATTTACACATAAAAGGATTTATCTACACTACCTTTCTAAGGGGTTTATGTACACCACCTTTCTAAAAAAAATGGTCATAAAGGTGTGTGCACACCACTTATACATAAAGGTGTTTATTTACACCACCTTTCTAAGAGAATTGGTCATCTATTGATGTTCTTAGGTGATAGTAGCTCAATTCACAAGAAGTTATGAAGATGTTTATGTAGACCACCTTTGTAAGAGATTTTTGTGAAGTTATAAAGATGTTTATGTAGACCACTTTTGTAAGAGATTTGGTTATGCATTGATGTTCTTAGTACTTAATCATCAAATCTTTTGTTTTGAGTTGTCAAATCTAGTTCAAAAAACAACATTACTAGTATATTCAAAATTTTTGGATTGTTTTTTAGTCCATTTCTCAAATTGGACTTTACACAAGTCCAAAAATTTTGAATACTGTGTTTTAGCACTAAAGCTCTTTTTAGTGATGACAAAGAGAGAGTTCAAGAAACATGAGAAGCTATGGGATGCATCTTTCTCAAAGCGTAATTTGACTCAAGGGGACACTTTACTAAGAAACAACAATGTAATGGTGATTTACTCAAAGTCTAAAATTGGTAATAGAAAGTTTCTTCTTTTGAAGAAAGATGCAAAGCACTTTGTAATGCCACCTCCAAAACCATCTCAATTTCCTCAATTGATGCCTGCATTGGAGATCCTCCAACTTGTGTGGGAGGAATTTATTGAGGAAGCAAGGAAAATGCAATCAAAGATAATCCTTGAATACTTTCAGGGTGCCATAGAACAATGTCCAAATTCATTGCAGGGACCTAAGGTACAAGGATCGACACATGAGTTCTTTGCAAAAGGAAAAAAGGATCCACACATGAGACAGGAAGTGCAATAGATAAGACACAACATGTAGCCTTGGTTCAGGGTCATACAAATGAGAGTGGAACTAGAGTGGATGAGACACAACATGCAACCTTGGTTCAAGGTCATACATATGAGAGTGGAACTAGAGTGAATGAGATAGAACATGTAGCTTTGGATGAGGGTCTTATACATGTGGATTTTATGAGGGATCTATAGATGAGACAGGAAGCGCATTGGATGAGACACGTCATGCATCGGATGAGGTGCAACATGCACATGCATCCTTGGTTCACAGTATTATTTACTTAGATGGTGTAACTCACGAAGTTGATGGGATGCAAGAACAAGTATAGCCCTTGAGTACACTTGAATTGGAGGCAATAGAAGAAGTAGTAGGGTGGTCTATAGCAATTTTGATAGCCCCTAAAAGTAAACCACGGCATTAAACTCAAAAAGTGAGTACTTCACGAGCTATGATTCCAAGTGCTACGATAGCTACAAGTACTCAAAAAGAGGTCGTTCCTCTACAAAGAAAGGATGAAGAAAAGAGGCAGAGGACAAAGAGGTGGCCTGAAATAGACTCTGATTCAAAAGCTAAAATGATGTTGATGAAGAATCTAAATCTTCATCTAAATGAGGCAGTGACAAATGATGATCCAGGATACATTTGGGCCTAGAAGACTTATGTTGTAAGTGCTTCTTTCGTGGTAAAATCTCACCAATAGGACATTAGATAAATCCTATTCTTAAAATCTTTTTAAGGCTTTGATTGATGGAAAGAAACCAGTAATTTCAAATGTGGTTGGTCAATCAAAGGAGAACTTACTAGATCCATCGCTTTCCAACAGGCTAATTATTTTGAGATCGAATTTACTAAGTTCCTTGGAAAAGAAATTCCATTGCTTTAGCAAGGACAACGTAGAGTGGAGGATCCAAAACATGACATATAAGGGATGCTAGGAGAAATCTCTTAGATCAGTGCACATTTGAGCCCATAGATGGTAGCATAAGGGATGCCAGGAGAAATTTCTTAGCTTAGTGCACATTTGAGCCGAGAGTCTGAGTTTAAGTCAAGAAATTTAACAATAAAATAATTAATTAATCAATTAAATGGAGGGTAGGGGAACTCATATGTGTGTATCCCATTAAATTTATAAAAAAGGATGCAAAAAATAAAAAATAAATAGGGAGAAACGTGTATGGGGTAGCGTATGCGTGTGTCCTAGTAAATTTATGAAAAAATGTGAAAAAAACAAATAATAAATTGGATGTGTGTGTGTGTGTGTGTGTGTGTGTGTGTGTGTGTGTGTGTGAGTGTGTGAAAGTATTATAAAATGTGTGTACACATGTGTGTGTGTGTGTGGCCCACACCCCCAACCCAGAGGGTAAGACCACATGGTGGGGAGTAAGCCCACCATGTGGAACTTACTCCCCACCTAAAAGCATGTGTCGTAAATTGGATTTGTATCATTAGTGTCAAAAGTGATGCCAATATAAGTATATGCAAAAAGTGATTTACACTTTAAAAGTGCAACCAATCGTATATGCACAACCCAATTCCACAATAAGGTGGAACCAATGTTGTAGCACCTAAAAAGTAATGGTTCTGCAGAACCAATTTAATAGTTAGTAAGGAGAAACACAAAATTACAAAGAATTATCCATACTAAACACTTATTTAATTAATTTTGGACTTGTCGATGTACAAATTCATTTTTATAGATACTTTTGGACTAGATTTTGTATAAAATTTAAGAAAAAAGCACTCTTCAAAACAAAGATGAAAACATAAAAACAAACAATTTTTAAGAGCTTTTTGAAAGAAATTAAATCCAAATTATAAAATTTAACGTGATGCAGTTTAATACATAAAAAACACTTGTAAACTCTCATTAACAGTTACATCTAAAGACTTAATTTTTCTTAATTATTTACTTAATTTATTATAATTAAAATTAATATAAATAAATTAAATGCATTAATAAATTAACTAATGTATGTATGTATGTATGGCCCATGCATGACATTAATTTACTATAAGAGTCCTCATATGTATGTACGTATGTATGGCCCATGTATGACATTAATATACAATAAGAGTTTTCTAAAATCTTCAAGATATCATAACGGTATCAATAAACACCTTTTGAGATGCACATGCATGCCCCATGTATGACATTAATATACCATAAGAGTCCTCTAAAATCTTCAAGATATCATAACGGTATCAATAAACACCTTTTGAGAGTTTAAAAACTCTAAAATCTCATAGATATGGTGTCACACATGACGCTGCACATGCATGCATGGAACGTACATGTCCTTGGTTCATCGATGGAAGGCCATTGATACATATGGTGGGACCAGTGCAATGCACTTATCCCTATGGCATAGGCATGTTCGCAAGGCTTTTAGTTTATCTGTGTCTGTGTGGGGTTCACGCTACAACTATTGATGGAGGGGAGGGAGGGGGAAAGAGAGAAAGGGAGGGAGGTAAGAAAGAGAGGAAAAGAAAGGGGAAAGGGGAGGGGAGGGAGAAAGGAAGGGAAGGGAAGGAGAAGGGGCATGGAAGAGGAGGGAGAGAGAGAGAGAGAGAGAGAGAGAGAGAGGGGGGGGCGGGGATGGGAAGGGCAGGGTGAGCAATAGGGAAAGGGGAAAGGAGGGGAGGGAGGAAGGGGAGGGGAATGGGGATGGGGATAGGGAGGGGAAGGAAGGGGATTCAAGGGATAAGGGGAGGGTAGGGGGGAGGGGAGGGGAGAGGTGAGGAGGGAAAGGAGTGGGGAGGGAACTCCCTAATGCATGCTCTGGCGGCCGCCGCCACCAAGGCCTAATGCAGGAGGGGTGAGGAAAGGAAGGAGAGGGGAGAGGGCTAACAAATACATGCTCTGGCAGCCACGGTCGCCAAGCACCTGCGCAAAAAAAAAAAAAATGGAGGGGCCTGGCGGCCACCAAAGCATGTATATGTGAGCCCCCAGAGCATGTATTCGAAGGGGGAGGGGTGAAGAAAAGAGAGAGGGGAGCGAGAAGAGAGAGGGAACGGGGAGGGGAAGAGAAGAGAGGGAGAGGGGAGAGGGAGAAGAGGGAGAGGGGAGGGAGAAAAGTGAGGGAGAGGGGAATAAGAGAGAGAGGGGAGGGAGAAGAGAGAGGGAGAGGGGAGCGGAGGGGAAGAGAGAGGGAGAGGAAAGAAGAGGGAAGAGAGGAAGGAGAGGGGACATGAGGGAGAAGGGAGAGGGATAGGAAGAAGAGGGGAGGGGAATGGGAAAGCGAAGGGAGGGGAATGTGAGAGGCTATATATAAGCCACAGAACCCTAAAGTTTTGAATTCCCTCTCTTTTCCTCTCTCCCTCTCCCACTCCCTCTCCCTCCTTAGAATTCGAACGTCTCACTCTCTCTCCTAGCCATTCTCTCCCTTCTCTCTCCTAGAATTCAAACTTCCCGCTCCTTTCTCCTCTCCCCATTTGAATTCAAAATTTTTAGGGTTTCATTCTTTATATATCACCATTCCCTTGCAGTCTCCCTCCCCTCTCACATTCCCCTTCCCTCTCCCTCCCTTCGCTTTACCCTTCCTCTCCCCTCTCTCTCTCCCCTCCCCTCTGTCTCTCTCTTCTCCCCTCTCGTCTCCTCTTCTCCCTCTCTTCCCTCTTCTTCCTCTCCCCTCTTCCTCTCTCATCTCCCTCTCTTTCCTTCCGCTCGCCTTTCCCTCTCTTTTCCTTCCGCTTGCCTTTCCCTCTTCTTCCTCTCCCCTCTCCCTCTTCTTCCTCTCCCCTCTCCCTCTCTTCTCTTCCCCTCCCTGCTCCCTCTCTCTTCTCCCTCCCCTCTCCCTTCCCTTCACCCCTCCCCATTCCAATCCAAAACAGCAATTGGGCGGCGGCCGTGGCCACCAAGCCCCTCTGCAAAAAACAAAACAAAACAGAAGTTTTTTTTTCCGGAGGGGCTTGGCAGCCGCGGCCGCCAGAGCATGTTTTTGTGATCCCCCTCCCCTTTCCTTCCCTTCCTCACCCCTCCCCTCCCCTTCCCCTTTCCCTCCTCTCCATTTTCATTTCCTTCTATTGTCTCTTTAGGTGCTTGGCGGCCGCGGCCATCCGAGCATGCATTAGGGAGGCCCCCACCTCACTCTTTCCCTTCCTCACCCCTCCCCTTCCCCGCGCATCCCCCCCCCCCTTCCCTCTCCTCCCCCTCCCCTCCCCTTCCCTTCCTCACCCCTCTCCCTTTCCCTCCCCTCCCCCTCCCCCTCCCCATTCCCCTCCACTCCCCTCCCCTTCCTCCCTCCCCCTCCTCTCCCCTTCCCCCTTCCCCCTTCACACCCCTCTCCCCTTCCCTCCCTTCTTCACCCCTCTCCCTTTCCCTCCCTTTCCCTCCCCTCCCCATCCCCATTCCCCTTCCCTCCCCTCCCCTTCCTCCCTCCCCCTCCTCTCCCCTTCCCCCTTCCTTACCCCACCATTCCCCTCCCTTCCCCTTCACCTGACCTCCCCTCCCCTTCCCCCTCCACCCCCCCCCCCCCCCCCTCTCTCTCTCTCTCTCTCTCTCTCTCTCTCTCCTTCCTCTTCGCTTCCCTTTCTCCTTGCCTTCCCATCCCTTCCCCCTCTCCTTCCCTTCCCCCTTCCTTTTCCTCTCTTTCTTACCTCCCTCCCTTTCTCTCTTTCCCCCTCCCCTCCATCAACAATAGTCGCAGCATGAATCCCACACCGGCACGGATCAACTAAAGGCCCTACGGTCATGCCCATGCCACATGGACAAGTGCAGTGCACTAGTCCCACCATATGTATCAATGTCCTTCCATCGACGAACCAAGGACATTTACATTCCATGCATGCATGTGTAGCATCATGTGTGACTCCATATCTAGTAGATTTTAGAGTTTTTAAACTCTCAAAAGGTGTTTGTTAATACCATTATGATATCTTGATGATTTTAGAGGACTCTTATGGGAAATTACTGTCATGCATGGGCCATACATACATACATACATGCACGCATGTGTAGCGTCATGTGTGACTCCATATCTACCAAATTTTAGAGTTTTTAAACTCTCAAAAGGTGTTTGTTAATACCGTTATGATATCTTGAAGATTTTAGAGGACTCTTATGGGAAATTAATGTCATGCATGGGCCATACATACATACATATATGCATGCATGCATGCATACATACATGCATACATGCATGCATGCATATATATACTTTTTTCATGCATTTAAATTACTTTTACTAATTTAAATGTAATTAAACTATATTTATTAATAAATTATTAATTTAAATTATTATTAAGTGCAACATTATAGAGAGATATTCTGAAATTTATTATGTGGAAATGACAATGCCAAAAAGTAAACTTTTGATTCTCAAACAACATTTTCATAAAGTAAACTTTCCATTTGGGAAGGAGTTTTAGGATTAGTCCAAAAGAAGATATATGAGTCCAAAATCAATGAAATAAGTGTTACTGAAGAATTATCCAATGAATGTGAATTAATTGTATGGCACTAGCCCGACCAAAGGCTAGTTGGGAAATCCATGTGTGTGTTTAGATTTACTAGTCCCATCAATAAATGAGCCATACAATAATTCCATCCTTTGGATAAAAAGTTATATATGAGACAAGGATAAAATTATTTGAGCAATCAAAGTCGAGAATCGCAACAAATTGAGAATTTGTAAAAATTCAAACAAAATTGAGAATTTATAATTGTATTGAATTTGAAAAAGAAACGCAAAATTGGAACAAGGTGTCGAATCCAGTAGGTAGTCCAGGTTCCTAGGTCAAGGTCCACTTACCTGCCACCATCCAAGAGAAACTAAGTGTTAGAACATCATAGCTTCGATTGGTTGGACAGGTAATGTCTGTTTACCACGGCTTGTTATCACTTTTACCAAATATCAAAACTACCTTCTAGATTCCATGCAAGCTGAAAGGGTCATGAGTATAAAGTTAATAAGTGAAGTGGGGGAGACCCCACTGAATTTGTGAAAGTGTGTCCATGGGATGGTATCCCACCCCTTTTACTAGGATCACTATGAAAAGATTAGGACCTCATAAGCACGCAAATGAATCCAATTGACATAGAATTAAACACTAGCATTTCATATAACAAGTGCAAATAACTCATACCATTTAAAGAGGAATGTTAAAAGCATACACATGCCATTATTAATCTAAAGCAAGTAAGTATATGTTAATCTAAAGCAAATTAGTCGACAAATAAGTCTTAAAAAACAAGAAGGTAAAAACAGTCTACCATTCATGTGAATGCAAGTATGAATTTCTTTTACTATAAAAAATGGGAAATGCATAAACCAAAAAAATGGGAAATTTGAATAATTTACAATGAATGAATAAATTTCAATCAATAAAATAATTTGAAAAAATATATATATATATACATACATACATACATACATACATATATATATATATAAGGAGCAAACCGTTAAAGAAAGCACTGAACAAGGTGGAGGAAGAGACAGATGAAGAAGGCAAGAGTAATGTGAAGCAAGAGAGAGGAGAAGAGCTAATAACAAAGGCTGCGACACTAGAAGTCGCCACCAAGGAGTTGACAAAAGAGTTGCAAAATAGAGTAGAGACCATGAAATGGATACATCGCACGGGTAAGGCTCGCACCAAAGAATTGCTCAAGCTAATAGGTTGTGACCCACTAATCAAGAAGGGCATCACAGGGTGTACTCAAGAAGGCTTGAAATGAATCCTTTGACCTAGACATCAGTATGCGATGATAATGTCAGTCACATAGTGTATGGCATGGTCTTCAATAGCCTCAGTAGGGTCAAGTCCATAAGTGTGAATACTATCAAGTGAACATCTGCTCCAAGCACAAGAAAAAAACTAAGAGCCACAGAAGGCTAGTTGCTGAGAAGACCATGGCACATAGACCATGCAGTGATAACACTAGGCGCGTAGTGTATGGCATGGTCTTCAATAGCCTTAGTAGGGTCAAGTCCATAAGCGTGAATACTATCAGGTGAACACCTTCTCCAAGCACAAGAAAAAAACTAAGAGCCACAAACTTCTAGTTGCTGAGAAGACCATGGCACATAGACCATGTAAAGATAATGTTAGTTGCATAGTGTATGGCATGGTCTTCAATAGCCCCAGTAGAGTCAAGTACATAAGTGTGAATACTGCATAAGAAAAAAACTAAGAGCCACAGAATGCTAGTTGCTGAGAAGACCATGCATAGAAAGCAACAAGAGAATGAAGGATCCAGCATGGTCCTAACCAAAGAGCTATAAAAACCTGAGAACTTAGGCCGCCTGCAAATTGACTACTAGGTGGTAGAGGGAAGTCCAAGCAGGAAGTGGACGTGAGTAAAAGAGCCAAGTGTGAAGAAGAGGGCAGCCATGAAGCCAAATGAATAAAGGTAATGAAGCAAGAAGGCAAAGAGGTGAACATGCGATGTTGCAATGTCATTGAGTTGCCACCAACTTGTAGAAGCGAATCACGAAGCCACAATCAAGATAAGATAATGAACTTAAGCACGTGCAAATGAAGATGAAACACCCGGCACCAACACGATGGTAGGAGCATCTTTCTTAGAATTTCAATCACGTAACCAGCCATAAATACAGCGCAATGACCATCAAATACTTGTAGGCCAAGAAGCCGGGCAACAATGCCTATGTAAAAGTAGATAGGGGGGCATAGATCCGACCATAGCACAAACTTGTAAATTTCCATGAAGGTGAAATGCAGTTGAGTGATATGCATCAGGACCTATGTGCATACCAAAGCTAGAGCCACAAGAAAGAAGATTGTCCACCAAGAAGAGAAAGGCCATTTATTGAAGGTGGTAGTCGAAAACCAATGGCAAGAGAGCCACACCAGCAGTAAGAGCTAGCCTCAAAATCTTTGAGACAAGTAGTAAGCCCCAAAAATACCAAGTGTGTAGCATCATAATCATATAATTATGAGTTTGTGTGAATGAGCAGTAGATAAAAAATGAGAAACGTAAGAGGCATATGGCTAAGGACTGGTAACGTAAAAGAAAGGAACCTATGTAAGAGGGCGTGCCAAGGAGTGAAAGCTAGCAATGTGGTGATGAGCTGCAAGAGATTGCCAGAGGAGATCTGCAAGAAAGCTTTGACACATCATGTCGAACTTGTGCATAGCAGAGTCACAGGAGCAGATTCCATGGATGTTGGAGGCAAAGTTAAAGGAAGTAAAGCCCTTCGGCGGATGGGAGCTAGGTAGACGCAACATAGCGATCAATCCAAGGGAGGGTGGTGGCAGTGGCCATTTAGATAGGAAGGGTGGTTAGGCACAATGACATAAGGGGTAAGGTGGTCACCTACAACATAGGTAGTTAATTAATATGAGAGTGCGGTGGGGAGGTTTGGGCCTCAGGTTTTAAGAGAGCCATAGAGGACTAGAATAATTGGAAGTAAATAAGACAAGGGGGTACATTAGGTAGGAGAATTAGTTAAAAAAGGGAAAAAATGTAGGAGAATTAGTTAGAATCGGTTAGGGGAAAAAATGTAGGAGAACTAGTTAGAATCGGTTAGGGGAAAAATTAGTTAAAAAAGGGAAAAAATGTAGGATAAGAGCAGGGGGCGGAATTAAATTACCTAATTAATAATAATAAATCAATTTAAACAATTCCCAGAAAGGCACAAGGAAAATAACGAGAGGGGGGAAACCATGAATATTAATTTAATATGTGCCATAAAACTTAATCAATGCTTAAAAAATTTAAAAGAGAAGTGTAAGTACAAGGGGGAACTAGGGGGTTCAGTGTTTATTTATGGCAAGTGAAGGTAAAAAAAGGAAGGGAGGTTTTAGTTATAGAGAGTCAAGAAGCAATTACTCACTAATCAAAACAAATATATATAGTGCCAATAAATAAGTAATAGGGAAGAGGGGTATTTTTATTTACTGATACAATTAAGAGTCTGAGTTTAAGTCAAGGAATTTAACAATAAAATAATTAATCAATAAATTAAATCGAGGGTAGGGGAAGGAGTATGTGTGTATCCCATTAAATTTATGAAAAAGGGTGCAAAAAATAAATAATAAATAGGGGGAAACGTGTATGGGGTAGTGTATGCATGTGTCCCATTAAATTTAGGAAAAAGTGTGCAAAAAATAAATAATAAATTGGATGTGTGTGTGTGTGTGTGTGTGTGTGTGTGTGTGTGTGTGTGTGTGTGTAAAATGTGAAGGAGCTCCACTCACCTGCATCCATCCACAACAAGGACAAGTTAGAACAAGAAACTTTAATTGTGGGACTGCAGGCTTTAAAGCAATTGTTATCAATGTCGCAACATCATAAGCTATTTATAATAGCAAATCTTATCAGTCTTGGATGGTGGTGCATCGTGTGGCACCCTAGTATTTGAGTTATAGGTATCCAGATGCACACTGTGTATGGTGAAAATTTTCTCATTTTTTGAAACAAAATTTTACAAGTTGCCCCAAGTAGGGGGTCAAAAGAAACTTCACACCAAATTTTGTATGGTATCATCCATCAACAATGGAAAGTGGAGAATAAAAAGCCTACCCTATGATCATCATACTTTTGATAGTAATAGGATTATCCTCATAAGTGTGTGTCATAGTGGCCTCTTCTCAAAAAGTCATCCTTGGCTTCTTCTATGAAGGTAGTTATGTCCTTTTTAAACATCCATACATATATCTATAAAGATGCATGGTCATTAAAAATTTATGGCCCACTTATAGAAGAGCCTTGGTATACAAGAGCCTCGATGGATCATCTTTTTAGGGAGGATAAAATAGCATGCCACGTATACAAGTTCATATTCAACACATGCATATGTGTATGAAAATATGCATTATATAAGTATACCCTACCTTGTAAGGCGAAATGCTTTGCAAGCATCGATTTGGATCTTTTTGCAACCAATAGATTGATTTGGCATCGACTTTGTACTGTGAACTCTTTTGTAAGCATTGATTTACAGGCATCGTATATATGCGAACTCTATGCTCCTTAAAACAGGGCACTCTAAGACAATCATCCCTGGTGTCATATTCCGCAGATTGTATAAGTGGAGTCAACACCAATCATAGCTTAGTATCTTAGCGACGATAGACTTTGTTGAAGGCGTCAGACTCTCCTCCGCCAATGATAGTAGTGAATAAAGGAAGTTGTTCATTAGACTGGTCTGGAATATGGCAACCGATCGTCATATGAGTCGTAGAGGAAGAATCCATCACTCGTCTAACACTCAGAGTGTATTGTGTGGCGGCCGAGGATCCAAGGATCTATGTAATGAGACCAGTTGGTGATGCATGCTATACCTTGGTCGATGTTTCATGGGTAAGAAAGCTTATAAAATTACGGTACTAAAAAAGGGCTCTCTTTTTAATTAATATACATATAGATTCACTTTGTAGTGGTTATTAAGGTATATTAATATATACATATATATATATATATATTCTCTCTTGGTCGAATTGCCAACGTTGCATGGGCCGTGTCGAGAGCGGAAACAAGACGGGATGTGTGAGCCAAGGTAGACATTGAGAAAATTGCTTCTACCAGTCTGGTGTGAAGGTTTGCATGGCAAGCTTTGTATAGCAACATAATAGCCAACTATAGTCAATCTATTTCCACCCGACTCTTCATTTTATTTACAATAAGTTAACCATGGCTCTCAAAACCATAGTTTCATCCACCTTGATTATATAAAGTACGAGAAATTGTCCTCATTCCTTGTGTGAGTTAAACCCTCTATATAAAGGATTTTGTAAAATCGTCTAGTCATCTATACTTATCCGTTTGTCCCATGCTCTGTAAGGTTCATCAAGGCCTTTTACATGCCTTATTGTGCCCATTCACAACTTAAAAAAAATGGCATCCATATTCCTCCCGCTCTTAGCATCCAACCAAGCTTCTATTGCTTATATATCATGTCCATAATTTTGATGTATGACAATGTCATCATAACCATGTGTGTGCACATGCGCGCGCGTGCGTGTGTGTGTGTGTGTGTGTGTGTGTGTGTGTGTGTGTGTGTGTGTGTGTGTGTGTGTGTGTGTGTGTGTGTGTGTGTAAATAGCCTTCAAAAGACTAGAATATATCCAATCTTACAAATTAAATTTTTGTATAGAACAAGTCAAATAACAAAGGAGTTTGAAATCCGTTCTCATCAATACCCAAGCAAGATTCCATTTGATTTCAAATAATTCTAGAATCTCTTGGGTACACTCAATGCTTACTTAATTTTGAAATACCAACTAAACAACAAAAAATTTAACAGTAAAAAGGAAGCAAAAAGTAAGAATAAGAAATGCAGAGAAAGAAAGAAAGATGTATTAACGTCTGGAGGAGGCCTCGTACGCCTATGAGACAAATATAAAACCAAAAGTTCACTCATACAAGCCACTAAAGACTGAAGCAAAGGGATCACTAAGCCCTTGGCGAAAGCTAAAGTGCTAAGCTAGGGAAAAAAATAGTAGAGTAGCAAAATATCAAAAGAGTATCAGGTGCTCAGAGCTAATGCTCCTAGTACATGCCCAGGTTTCATATATCCAGGTAGCTTGGTGGCTCTCTGGTTAGATGTGAGGAGCTCTCTATCTATCTGTTGAGTTGTCTCTTAATGCGGTGGAGGTCGTGGTTTTCTCAATCTCTATATCTGATGGTCTACATCAAGGCTGACGCTTCGGAAGGCACCTTTGAGAAATATATTCTCCACCATTGTCACTACGAAGGGTCTTGATCTGAAAACCAGTATGAAGTTCTGCAGCAGTTTTATATTGCTTGAATACTGATAAGGCCTCTGACTTATGTCGCAAGAGAAATGCAGTTGTATATCTTGACCAATCGTCAATGAAAGTGATGAAATAACTGTAGAAAGACTTGGATGGAGGAAAAGGTCCACGTATATCAGTGTGAATAAGATCCAATAAAGCATGTGAATGAGTTGAAGTAGATCCATGAAAGGGTTTTCGATGATGCTTGCCAAGAGCGCAATATTCAACTACATCACATTTTTCACAAAATATCACCCTCAACAATAAAATAAACGTTCTGAGGTGTCTTATTTGAGCATGCACATATATGATGGCCATGATACTTTGCATCCCAAGATAGACGATATTGTGCCTGTGTTAAATGCAATGTAGAGTGTTGTATGTTACACATGAGGGGATGGATATGAGAATATGATAGGTGATGGAAGATCCATATGCCCATATCCACTTAACCGACTTATACCACTTAAACCACTTAGTCCACTTAAACCACTTCATTCACTTATATCACTTAAACCACTTAATTCACATTAAATCACTTAATCAATTCTAACCACTTAAACTATAGTAATCCACATTAAACTTTATATTAGCTCCACTTAGTCCACTTAATTCACATTAACTCACTTAACATTACATTAGCTCCACTTAGTCCACTTAATTCACATTAAATTACTTAACCCACTTAGTCCACTTAAACCACTTAATCACCCACTTAATCCTCATCATTATATTCGAAGAAGAATATTACAAAGTTATGTATGAAGTTTACATAGTTATGCACTAGGTTCCACGTCTACCCTTCCCTGAGTGCTTGGTCCTGCAGCCTGCGAATGTATATTGGTGAGGTCCTCAAAATCAAATGTGTCAATATCTGCATCGGCATTCAAGTCTCCAAAAGTATGTCTGTAGCATGCAAGTTCAGCCTCCAATGTCTGTACATGTGCTTGCAAGTCCTAAATCTCTTTTGCTTGAGTTGTAAGATGAGCTTGTAACCCCTCAGTAGTAACACCCTATTGACGGAGAGGTATGACATATGTTAGTCAACAAGGTCACTATGTGCCTGGGGAGTTAGCACGCGAGGCCTCAGAGACATGGGCTCTTTGTTCTTTGTTCTTGCTTGCTTGCGCTCTGCAAGACATCCCTTTCATGTTCCTAACAAGTGATGCTTGTCGTTCCAATCCACACATCGATGCAAGACATCGTAGACATACACGTGCTGAATGAAGAACATGGGTATTTGTTGGTTGCTGGGTATGCTCTCTTCCACCTCTACAAATCACTAGAGAAGGATGTGGGAAACGGTTTTGTGCCGCAAGTCTGACAACTTGGGCTATGCATATTTGTTTCTAGCATTTTTGGATCGAAGAAACAAGGTGTTTCTTACGAACTCTGGTGGACAAAGCCTTTGTACTTGCTGAAGAGAGAGCGGGTCGCCTTGCATGGTGTCGTCATCCACTGGAATAGTGGCAAAATACCTAGCCCCTCCCTTCCCAACATCTCTCTTTGAGGCTGCAAGATAGCTTGAGCCTCAACATGATATAGCTGGTCTACTAAATCAGCCTCTTGAGACACAAAAGCAGCTTCTGGACCCTTGTGAAGTGGAGTTCCTCTAGTTGGGGAGGATCCTGTGGGATAACGTTCTCTCCCTCCTGTTGAGATATCGAGCTCCACTCGTGATATGCCAGGGTGACCGTTGTCCATTTATGTCACCGACTTGTTAGCTGCAGATGCGGTTGGTACACCATGAATAATAGCTAGATGACATCTATCTTGAGGTACTCTAGTTAGTGGCTTAGTTAGTATGCCACCTTAGTTAGCTGAGTTTGGTTTGAGACCCACATATAGGGTTCACCTATTCTTTTGTACTTAGAGTTCTTTTGGCTTTCACAACTAAGAAGAGGAAAACTGTTTTCAGCCTCCACCTATGTGTATATTCCCCCATTGTGTATGTGAGAAAGCTGCAAGTGAGACTCTTTCCTTCTCTCCCACTCTCTTTACATGGTATTAGAGCTCGGTTCATGGTAAGGAGCTCAAGAAAGCAAACCAAGTTCACAGTGTCCTAGTAAGAGGATCAGTATTGCTTTTCTTTTTTTTTTCGAGTTTGGAAGAAAATCTCTGCAGGTAGCACAATCGGAAAGTACAAGAGTACATTGTCTTAGATTCGGACGCCCTTCACAGTGTGGCGAAAGGGTAGTATATGCTACGGAGCCATTTCAGGGCCCGTTTTGGTGGCGGAAGTTTTCCACATGCATTGAGGAAAGTGCCTTGTTTTTGTTGTGCGACCACTATTCTGTAGGTCGGTGAAAAGTTATCACAGAACTTACATCATATGCCTGTGTGCAGAGATATTGGGAGTGACAGAATCATTCTTATTGCCTGTTGATGCATAATCGTCACTAGGAAGTGACTGTGTGGTCAAATACCACTCGCGTCAGTTTTGCAGATTTGCCCTTGTGAGGCAAAAGTTGTGTTTTTTTTTGCAGTGAGAATATTTTGTAGTGTTCTGTAATGGTGTCTGATGCTCTTTCACAGATTGTCATTGAAAAGCTTGACAAGAACAACTTCCAAGCATGGAAGTTTAGAATGACGAATTTCCTTAAGGGAAAAGGCAATTGGGAGTTCATTATTGGAGATGAACAAGAACTAGTTATTCCTAATGTTCCCAATCAATAGGAGTTGCAGGCATTTAAAGGCTGGCATGAGAGAGCCAAAAAAGTTATGTATTGGCTGTCTATTAGTATTTCAGATTCTATGATTGTGCATATTCAAAATGCAAGCATGCCGAAGGAGTTGTGGGATACTTTGACAAAAATGTATAGCACAAATATGCAAGCCAAGAAAATGTAGCTCAAGCAGAAGTTGCATAATGTGCAGAGAGAAAATATGAGCATCAATGACTACCACATGAAGGTGAAGAAGATTGCAGATGCACTTGCTTCTATTGGGTCGCTAGTGGAAGATGATGATTTAGTTTTTGTGACCTTGAATGGTCTAGGAAAGGATTATGCACAATTCTGGACATCCATTGCCGTCTGTGAGAATTTTTTTGATTTTGAGGAGTTGATTATCTTCTAATTTCTAAAGAGTAGAGAAATGGTGGTGCATCTTCTTCAGCAGGAACTTTAAAAGAAGTTGTCTTCTACTCAAATGCTGGAAGAGTTAGAGGCAGAGGTAGAGCAGCCCAATTTGGAGGCCATGGTAGAAATTAGAATATGCAGCAAATTCAAGAAAACCAGTCTTATGGAGGAGGACGTGGTAACTTTCGAGGCAGGGGGAGCCAAAGAGGATGGCAGAGAGGCCAAAATGCAAACAACAATGTTGAATGCTACTACTGTGGTACAATGGGTCATATGGTTAAAGACTGCTATAAAAAGCAGAATGACATCATGACTGGAAAATTGCAGCAAGGCAATTATGCATCCTCTAATAGACAGGGTGATGATAGAAATGAGCATATGTTTATGGTGTAGCACATGACCAATTTTGTGACAAGTGCAAAAGAAAGAAATGATGTGTGGTATGTTGAATCAGGTGCGTCAAACCACATGACAGGTCATGTAGAATGGATGCGGGATGCAAGGAAAATGGAAAGATCAGGATTTGTGAAGACTGGTGATGATACTGCACATCCTATTGTGCATATTGGTAAAATTCCTTTGTTTATGCAGGATGGAAAAAAGAAATGCCTGTATGATGTATTTCATGTCCCGGATATCACCAAGAACTTGGTTTCTATTGGTCAAATGGTTGAGCAGGGCTTGCAGGTCAGATTTAATCCTCATGGATGCTTTGTTGAGGATATGAAAAATAAAGGTCACTTGATAGAAAAAGGGAAGAAGAAGGGCAGGATGTTTACATTGTATGCGCACATGCCTGAATTGAGTGCAGCAATGTTTGCACATAGGACCGGTGTAGTTGTAGATATTGATATATGGCAGAAACGCATTGGTCATGTTAATGTATAGTGACTTAAGTCAATGCAGGCCCAAAATATTGTTGCAGGATTGCTTTAGTTCAAGGTTGTAGAAATGCATAAGGTATGTGAAGCCTGTCAATTTGGAAAACAGGCAAGGAAACCATTTCCTAGACATGTTCAAGAGAGTAAGAGGCCATTGGAATTAATCCACTTTGATGTGTGGACTACTAAAGTTGCATCTATTAGAGGCTATCATTATTTTGTCAGTTTTATTGATGACTACAACAAAAAATTTTGGGTGTATTTTATGAAAAAGAAAAGTGAAGTGTTTGGACATTTCAAAGCTTTTAAAGCTATGGTTGAAAAAGAAACAGGCCTGCAAATAAAAAAGCAACAATATTCATGTAGTCATACCCCACAGCAAAATGGACTTGCAGAAAGGAAAAATAGGCATATTGGAGAGGTATCTCGTGCCATGCTCACTGAAAAAGGCCTACCAAATTATTATTGGGCTGAAGCAGTTGCTACAATAGTCTACATAATGAACAGGACTCCCACTGCAGCAATACATGGCATAACACCATAGGAGAGGTATACTAGTAGGAAACCAGATATTTCTCATTTGAAAGTTTTTGGTTGCATTGCCTATGTTCATGTGCCAAATTAGTTGAGATCCAAGTTGGATCCAAAAGCTGAGAAGTGCATCTTTATTGGTTATTCTCTACAGCAAAAAGGGTATAGATGCTATAACCCTTCTACTCGTAAGTTTACAGTGAGCAGAGATGTTTTTGATGAGATGAGTAGCTCGTATAAACCAGTTATTGAGATATCAAGCTCTATCCCCGATATATCTCCTGGATGACTATCATTTATGTCACCGCCTATGTTAGTTGTACTCGTGGTGTAGTTGGACTACCACGTATGTTTTTGGTTTGGGTTCACATATGAACCACGTATTCTAGGGTTTGACATATAGGGTATTTCCCTCTTCTATTGTATTGTTGTTGTGTGCAAAAGTGAAGAAAGGCTTCACCCTCCAACCTTGTGTCCTCTCTCTTTTGTGTGTTGTGAAGAAAGCTGAACTTGAGTCTCCTATCTCTCTCCCTTATTCTTTACATGGTATCAGAGCCTTGTTCGTGGTAAGGAGCTCAAGAAAGCAAGCCAAATTTGTGGTGTCCTGGTAAGAGGACCAGTGTTGCTTTCCTATTTCGAGTTTGGGAGCAAATCTCTGTAGGTAGCACAGCCAGAAGTGCAGGAGTGCACTGTTTCAGATTGAGAGGCCCTTCGCGGTGTGGCGAGAGCACAGTATATGCTGCGGGGCCCGTTTTGAAGGCGGAAGTTCTTCGTAGGCACTCAGAAAAAGGCCCTGTTTTTCGCTGTGCGACCACTGCGCGGCTAGTCGGTGGAAAGGTGCCACAGAAATTGCATCGTATGCTTGTGTGCAGAGATATTGGGAGTTACAGATTCATGCCTGTTGCCTGTTGATGCAAAATCATCACTAGGAAGTGACTGTGTGGTGAAATACCACTTTCGTCAGTGTTGCAGATCTGCCCCTGTGAGGCTTTTCGCAGAAGTTTTGCTATTTGCCCTTGTGAGGCATTTGCTGTGTTTACAGGTTGCTGTTGCAATTCGTGATTTGTAAAATGTATGAGAATCTGTCTACCATTGTCAGTGAGAAGCTTGACAAGAACAACTTCCAAGCATGGAAGTTCAGAATGACAAACTTCCTTATGGGAAAGGGAGTTTGGGATTACATCAGTGGTGAAACTGCAGAACCAGTTTTGGGTGCTGCTCCCACTCCTATTGAATTGAAGGCCTTTAAAGAATGGCATGAAAAAGCCAGAAAATGCCTGTATTGGCTATCTGTTAGCATTTCAGATTCTATGATTGTGCATATACAGGATGTAGAGACGCCTAAGGAGGCATGGGATACATTGGTGAAGCTGTATAGCACAAATACCAAAGCACGAAAGATGCAGCTAAAGCAGGAGTTGCACAATGTGCAAAGGAAAATTCTGAATATAAATGAGTATTCCTTGAAGGTGAAAGGCCTTGCAGATTCTCTTGCCTCCATTGGAGCACCTGTTGATGATGAGGACTTAGTGTCCGTGACCTTGAATGGTCTTGGGAAAGATTATGCACAGTTTTGGACATCCATTGGAGTCCATGAAACATTTCCTGATTTTCAGGAACTTATTGCTCTCTTGCTGAGTGAAGAGCAAAGGAATGGTGGTTCAGCCACCTCAACTTCTCAAGAGACTGCTTTCTACTCGAATACAGGTAGAGGCAGGGGTAGAGGAAGAGGCCGTTTTGGTGGCCGTGCAGGAAATCAGAACCAACAGCAACAACAGGAAAACCAGTCCTATGGAGGAGGACGTGGTAGTTCTAGAGGCAGGGGGAGCCAAAGAGGCCGTGGTTCATGGCAAAGGAACCAGCAAGTAAATAGCAGCACAGAATGCTATTATTGTGGAAAGCCTGGACACAAGGAGAATACATGCTATAAAAAGCAGAATGACATCAAAAGTGGGAAGTTGCAGCAAAGCAACTATGCATCATCAATTGGGCATGGTGACGATAGAAATGAGCACCTTTTTGTGATGCAGCATATGGTTAACTCCATGTCAGGAGATGCTGCAGCTTGCAATGATGTTTGGTATGTTGATTCACGTGCCTCTGACCACATGACCAGTCATGGTGAGTGGTTTCATGATGTTAGAAATTTGGATAAGCCAGGTTATGTTGAAACAGGTGATGATACTGCGCACCCAATTACGCAGGTTGGTAAAGTGCCATTGGCTATGCAGGATGGCAAAATGAAGTACTTGGCAGATGTACTTCATGTTCCAAAAATCACTAAGAACCTGGTTTCAGTAGGCCAGATGGTTGAGCAAAGTCTGCAGGTTAGATTTAATCCTGATGGATGCTTTGTTGAGGACTTGAAAAATAAGTGCCGCTTGGTTGCGAAAGGCAACAAAAATGGCAGAATGTTCACCTTGGATGTTGATATGCCTGAGGTGAAAGCTGCTATGTTTGCGCATGGGAGAGGTGTCATTGCAGATATTGAGATATGGCACAAGCGCATTGGGCACATGAATATACAAAGGCTGAAATCTATGCAAACAAAAAACATTGTTGCAGGTTTGCCTAAATTCAGAGTTGAGGGAATGCAAAAGGTATGTGAAGCATGCCAAATGGGTAAGCAGGCCAGACATGCATTTCCCAAAAATGCTAAGGTGAGCATAAGACCTTTGGAAGTGATCCATTCAGATGTTTGGACAACCAAAACTGCTTCTATTGGTGGATGCCATTATTATGTGACGTTTATTGATGACTACACTAGGAAGGTGTGGATTTATTTTATGAAGCACAAAAGTGAAGTGTTCAGCCATTTCAAGGCTTTTAAGGCCATGGTTGAAAAAGAGAAAGGTGTGCATATTAAAGTGCTAAGATCTGATGGAGGGGGAGAGTACTTTTCAGAAGAATTTTGTGAATATCTGAAAGAACAGGGAATTCAAAGGAAGTACTCATGCAGGTCTACCCCTCAGCAGAATGGGTTGCAGAAAGGAAGAACAGGCATATTGCAGAAGTAGGACGGGCGATCCTAAATGAGAAAAACATGCCTGATTATTTTTGGGCTGAAGCAGTAGCAACTGCTGTTTATATTATGAATAGAACTCCCACTGCAGCTGTCCATGGCATGACACCTGAAGAAATGTATACAGGCCAAAAACCAGATATTTCTCACTTGAAGGTATTTGGTTGCATAGCTTATGTTCATGTTCCTGATGAGAAGAGAAAGCTGGATCCAAAGGCAGAAAAATGCATCTTTATTGGATATGCTCTGCACCAGAAAGGGTATCGCTGTTATAACCCTTCCACCCGCAAAATGCAAGTGAGCAGAGATGTTGTTTTTGATGAAATGAGCAGCTGGTATGCACCAACTGTTATGGTAGGAGATGTAGATGCAGGAAATGGAAATGCTGCAATAAATGCAGAGCAGCAATCTCAAGCCTTGAGTGGACCCAGAGAGTCCTCTACTAGTGGATCTAATGCATGGACAGGGAGATTGAGATCTAGTGAATCGTCACATGGCAACCCTGATAGTATTGTGCAGGTATCACATAAGGGAAAAGAAAAAGTAGACCATGCTCCAGTGTTTGATGTGTCTGCTAGTAGCTCTCATGTTGATGGAGAGTCAAGCGGCTCTGAAATGAGCCTTGATGAGGAACTTGGGATTCCTTCTGTTGTTACACCTGGTGCAAGGAAAAGCAGGCATGATTTAAAGACTCCTACAACTGATCCAGTTGTACGGAGGTCCACTCGTATTAAGTATCCAGTTGACAGGCTGAGATATGATGGGTATACAGCACATCACTATGCTTATATGGTCAAGGTTCTAGAGGAGCCAGAGCCCACATGTTTTGAGGATGCAGCAGGGCATAAAAATTGGGAAGCAGCTATGGATGAGAAGGCTATTGGCTACAAGTGGGTTTACAAAGTAAAGCACAATGCTGATGGGTCTGTTAGCAGGTACAAGGCAAGATTGGTTGCCAAAGGTTTTGCGCAGACATATGGAATTGACTATGAGGAAACTTTCAGCCCAGTTGCAAGGATGGCAACCGTGAGAGCAGTAATTGCTATGGCTGCTGCAAAGGGATGGTCTTTGCATCATATGGATGTGAAAAATGCCTTCTTGCATGGTGATTTGCAGGAAGAGGTTTATATGATGCAGCCAGAAGGTTATGAGGATAATTCACACCCCGATTTTGTATGCAGGTTGCGCAAAGCCTTGTATGGCTTAAAACAGGCGCCGAGAGCATGGTCAGTCAAGATAGGGCAATATCTTGTCACTATTGGATTTCAGATTTCCAATTCAAAATTTTCACTTTATGTGAAAAGGACAAACAGAGGGATTGTGCTTATAGTCATCTATGTTGATGACTTGATTATTACAGGTGATAGTGATGCAGACATTAATGAAGTGAAGCTGCTGTTGAAGCAGAAATTTGAGATGAAGGATTTGGGAGAGCTGCGTTACTTCTTGGGCATTGAGGTTATTAGATCCCCGAGTGGGATATGGCTGTTGCAAAGGCAATACGGTTTGGACATGCTGTCCAAATATGGGATGACAGGCTGTAAGCCTATTTCTGTTCCATTGGAGCAGAATGTGAAGCTCAATGCAGAGACAGGTGAGCTTCTTGAAGATATTACTATGTACAGGCGCATAGTAGGTAGCTTGATTTACATGACTATAACCAGACTAGATTTGAGCTATGCTGTGGGGCTGGTGAGTCAGTTTATGCAGGCACCGAGGAAGCCACATTTGGATGTGGCTAGGCGCATACTGCGGTATGTGAAGTCCACATTGCATTATGGACTGTTTTATGAAGCTGGGTGTGCATTACAGGTACATGGATACACAGATGCTGACTGGGCTGGTAGTGTCTCAGACAGGAGATCTACTAGTGGTTTTATGTTTTCCCTTGGGAGTGGTGCCATTAGTTGGAGCAGCAAGAAGCAGCCAACAGTTGCCTTGTCGAGCACAGAGGCTGAGTACAGGGGTGCAGCAATGGCTGCATGTGAGGTAGCTTGGTTACGGAAGCTACTTGCAGATATGGGACAGTCAATTCATGCAGCAGTTGTCATTCATTGTGACAACATTAGCAGCATCATGCTTGCTAATAACCCAGTTTATCATGCTAGAACGAAGCACATTGAGGTGCATTATCACTTTGTGAGAGAGAAGGTTCTAGCTGGTGAGATTGATCTTGTCTATGTCAGCACTGAGGAGCAGGTGGCTGATATTTTTATGAAGGCATTGGGTACCGAGAAGCTTCGCAGATTTAGGAGCTTGCTTGGTGTACGTGAGATGGATTTGAGCTTGAGGGGGAGTGTTGAGATATCAAGCTCTATCCCCGATATATCTCCTGGATGACTATCATTTATGTCACCACCTATGTTAGTTGTACTCATGGTGTAGTTAGACTACCACGTATGTTTTTGGTTTGGGTTCACATATGAACCACGTATTCTAGGGTTTGACATATAGGGTATTTCCCTCTTCTATTGTATTGTTGTTGTGTGCAAAAGTGAAGAAAGGCTTCACCCTCCAACCTTGTGTCCTCTCTCTTTTGTGTGTTGTGAAGAAAGCTGAACTTGAGTCTCCTATCTCTCTCCCTTATTCTTTACACTAGTAAATGTGATTGATGATGTAGATGCACAAAATGGTAATGCTACACAGAATTCACAACAGTAATCACAAAATATTAGTGGACTTGTAGTGTCCTCTAGCAGTGGTTCACATACTTGGCCATGGACAGGAGGATCTCCTCAAAGCAATGCAGATAGTGGTATGCAAGTATCATGAAAAGGAAAAGAGAAAGTAGATCAGCCCATGGTTTATGTGAATGCAGGTCACTCTTATGTGGATGGTGAATCCACATAAGAGTGACCTGCAGGTCACTCTTATGTGGATGGTGAATCCACATAAGAGTGGCTCAAAACAGAGCCTTGATAATGAGTTGGGTATTCCTTCTATTGTTACACTTGGAGTAAGGAAGACAAGGGATGTTTTGAGAGCACCTGGTAGTGAGCCTATTTTGCACAAGTCTACCAGAGCTAGGTATCTTGTGGATAGGCTGAAATATGATGGATTTACAGCCATTCACTATGCCTATATGGTCAAAGTGATACATGAACCAGAACCCACTTCTTTTGAGCAAGCCATGAGAAAAGAAAAATGGGAGAAAGCCATGGATGAAGAAATGGATGCCTTGGAAGCAAATGCTACATGGGAATTGGTGTCTTTGCCTAAAGACAAGAATGCAATTGGTTGTAAGTGGGTTTATAAGGTGAAGCACAATGCAGATGTTTCTGTGAACAGATACAAGTCAAGATTAGTTGTGAAGGGGTATGCACAGGCATATGGCATTGATTATGAAGAAACATTCAGTCCAGTTGCAAGGATGGCAACCGTAAGGGCAGTCATTGCTATGGCTACATCAAAGGGATGGTCTTTACATCAGATGGATGTAACAAATGCTTTCTTGCATGGTGATTTACAAGAAGAGGTCTATATGGAGCTTCCACCAGGTTATGTTCATGCTGTTCATCCTGAGTTTGTTTGCAGGTTGAAGAAAGCCTTGTATGGCTTGAAGCAAGCACCCAGAGCATGCTCTGACAAGATAGGATAGCATCTTGTCACTATTGGCTTTCAAATTTCCAAGGTATATTTCTCACTTTATGTGAGAAAAATAGAGAAAGGTATTATGCTGCTTTTCATTTATGTTGATGATTTGATCATCACAGGTGATAGTGATGAAGATATTCTTTCATGTGAAAATGCTATTGAAGCAGAAGTTTGAGATGAAGGATTTGGGAGAGCTGCGTTACTTCTTGGGCATTGAGGTGATTAGATCTACAAGTGGGATATGGCTCTTGCAGAAGCAATATGGATTGGACATGCTATCCAAATATGGGATGACAGGCTGTAAGCCTATTTAAGTTTCTTTGGAGCAGAATGTGAAGTTGAGCGCAGATGCAGGTGAGCTTCTAGAAGACCCTACTATGTACAGACGCATAGTAGGAAGTTTGATTTATATGGCTATCACTAGGCCAGATTTGAGCTATGCTATTGGGTTGGTAAGTCAGTTTATGCGACGTGGCGAAATCTTACACAAGAACTCCGCATAGTGCTGGGGCTGTTACTGGGTAATGCTAGATAGTGCTTGATAGTGCTTGTCAATGACATCATTCCCCAATCACAAATGCCTAGATACACTTCCTCGGATGACTCGAAGAATGTATCATAATGTTTTGTGCATGCAATAATTATGTAGGACATTGTGTTGGTGCATGTAATGAATAGTGTGAATAACTACACTTAAAATATCAAATACATGCTAATGGACCCGTGGAGCTCTAGCAGGCATTTTTGCATCATCTCTGTGTCCTGCCAGAGATGGCTGATGTCTGTCATGTCAAAGGTAGGTTAGCCATCTTTCCAAATGATTTCCATTCCAGAACGAAAATATTATGATTGGATTATCATCATGGACTAGACCTATAGCTCCGATGATGCCCAGATGTACGACATCGCCTAGGCATGTGGCTTCCTCCAAGGCTCTAGCCTTCAATGCATCAGTGGGAACAAAAAGTTTCAGCACCTTGCATGCACAAATTGTGTGCAGATCAAATGGAGCAACAAGAAGATTTCACATGCTAACAGTTTCGTGTGTGCCTCTGCCCACAACTATACTAGGTGTGAATCGAAGGTCTCATCATTGAAGTAGTATGGGTCACATGGGTCTTGCCATTGGTGCATGTTCATGCAGGCCATGTGATGCGGGTGGTGCTTGTGCAAGCAAGAATGAAGGAGATGGAAATCTATCTATTTGTGTAGATAGATTGTGCATTCTTGGTGTAGGTGAGTATGAAGGAGATGGAAAAGTGTGTGTGACAGATGGCACAAATGGAGATGCAAAAGAAGCTGCAAAATGTGGGCGTTCATGTGATGGGAGACATGGACCAGGTGGATGAACTGCTTGTGGGTATGGAAGAACTTGGGGAAAAGGGATACGGGGGAAGACAGGCTATGATGGGTGCATTTGTGCATATACGTGGCATGGCTCACTACAAGGCACATGCCATTTTTCGATAAAAATACCGACCTTTTCTACATTAAAAGGTTTTTTTTTGCATGTCTAGAGACCCACGTCTAACGGCGCATCTATATAGCAGACAGACATGCGTATCACAAAGGTCGGTATTTATGTCGCTATTAGCATCAAAAAAGAACGGTCGTTATATAAGTGTCGCTATATAGCGACATTGGTATAGCGACCATTCTTTTTTGATGCTAATAGCGACGTAAATATCGACCTTTTTTCCCGTTCAAAACGTAAATTCGGGATGGTCCCTGTACTGCTTCTTGAAGAACTTCCAATTAGGTTTGTCTGCCCAGCTAGGAGCCTTCCCCTTTGCGATGGAAGTACTTAAGGTTGAACTACGATGCTTCAAGACCCCACCCATGTGCTCTTTCATGTAAGAGTTACTGAACTCCCCAATTTGGGGGGTTAGGGTATTGTCTTTTCAATTCATCGATGTCTGCATTCTTCTTTTCGTCATCTTGGTACTACCAATCAGTAGCTATGCCACTCTTGAAGTGGTGGATCATCAATCACCTCATGGTGGCCATCATTGCTTAGCCCTTTTTATTTTCTATTATCTCTCCATCCACCGTGATTTCATAGGATAGGTCCTCGGGTGGGTAAGGAGGACTCATGGGAGTGGCAGAGCTAGAGCGAGGGGTGTTACTATGAGGAGTAGTAGAGGGAGTGGGAGAAGGCAAGGGATGTGACTGGTACTGGGTCTCGGGACCAAGTGGATAAGACTTGTAGGGTTGTGAGTGTGCTGACTTGTCTACATCTCCCGAGTTAGCACAACACAAGCGACCCTTCCTACTCTTCCTTCCCTTATGATGGGTATGCCCAGGTGATGACCCCTCAATCTAAGGGGCTAGAGGGGACGACTGTCGAGTAGGTCCAGCTGTCAGTGTAGGAGAGGGAAGAGCCCAGGTCCTCTAGGATAGCAGAGAGAAGAATCTCGCTGCCTCCACATTGCTCATCTATGCAATAAACTTGTCGGGACTCCCGACAAAGCCATGGGCTACTAGCAAAGGAGTTTCCCGAGTTCCATTTAGAAACTGTTTGAAAAAATAAAGAACCAAATACGGCTAAGGAACATGTGAAAAAAGAACTGAATACGGCTAAGGAGAAGGAAATAAGCATAAGCATAGGCAAATGCATATGCTTATGAAAAGAAGAGAAAAGAGGATGAAAGAGAGGAAATAAGTGAGGGGAAAAGAAGAGAAAGAAGAGAAAGAAAGAGGGAAAAAGAGAAGAGAAAAAGAGAGGGGAAAAGAAGAGAAAGCATATGAGGGAAAGCTAAGAGAAAGCATATGAGGGAAAGCCAAGGGAAAAAGAGAAGGAGAAAAGAGAGAAAGCCGAGGGAAAAAGAGAAGGAAAAGCATATGCATAAGAGAAAAAGAGAGAAAGCATATGCTTATGCATGAGCATATGAGCATATGCTCATGCATAAGCATAAGCATATGCTTATGAAAAGAAGAGAAAAAGAGAGGAAAAAAGAGAGGGGAAAAGAAGAGAAGGAAGAGGGGAAAAGAGCATAAGCATAAGAGAAGGAAAAGCATATGCATAAGAGAAAAAGAGAGAAAGCATATGCTTATGCATGAGCATATGAGCATATGCTCATGCATAAGCATAAGCATATGCTTATGAAAAGAAGAGAAAAAGAGAGGAAAAAAGAGAGGGGAAAAGAAGAGAAGGAAGAGGGGAAAAGAGCATAAGCATAAGAGAAGGAAAAGCATATGCATAAGAGAAAAAGAGAGAAAGCATATGCTTATGCTTATGCATGAGTATATGAGCATATGCTCATGCATAAGCATAAGCATAGGCAAATCCATATTCTTATGAAAAGAAGAGAAAAAGAGAGGGGAAAAGAAGAGAAGGAAGAGGGGAAAAGAGATTGAAAGAGAGGAAAAAGAAGAGGTGAAAAGAGCATAAGCATAACAGAAGGAAAATCATATGCATAAGAGAAAAAGAGAGAAATCATATGCTCATGCATAAGCATAAGAAGAGACAAATGCATATGCTTATGAAAATAAGAGAAAAAGAGAGGAAAAAAAAGAGGGGAAAAGAAGAGAAGGAAGAGGGGAAAAGAGCATATTAAGCATAAGAGAAGGAAAAGCATATGCATAAGAGAAAAAGAGAGAAAGCATATGCTTATGCTTATGCATGAGCATATGAGGGAAAGAGGGGGGAAAGAGGGAGGAAAAGAGGAAAAGAGGGGAAGAAGAGGGAATAAGAGAAGAGAGGGGAAGAGAGGGTTTTATGCCCATCACTGCAGCTAGCGCTTAAGGTGCTAACTGCACGCCAATGCAAATAATGGAAATAACAAAAGGAAAAAAGTGGAAGCACTTTCTTACCTAGAAAAGTCCCGCTCAGTGTTTCATGAACTGGCCCTACAAAAGAGAGGAAACATACCATTTTTTGGATAACTAGTTAGAGGAAGGAGGAGTTTGGAGAAGAAACTTTTCAAAGGGATTGGATTGAGGAGAGAAGAAACTTTTCAAAGGGATTGGATTGAGGAGACGAGCATAAGCCTATGAACAAGGAGAAAGCATAAGCCTACAAACAAGGAGCAAGAAGAGGAAGAGAAATACCAAAAAGAGAAGAGGAGAGTCTTCTTTCTTTCACCAAATCTCGTTTTTTGTTCTTAACCTCTGAAAATCAAGCATGAAAATTAGCACATAGGCTTAGCAATGCAAGGAGAAACAAGCTTCAACACTCACAAAATGAAATCTCACAAAAAATGAACCTCCATTGCTTAAAGAGACACACCTTCTTGAAAAACTTCCTTTCACACAAGAAGAGAGGGAGAAGGATGGAGAGGGAGCATAAGTGTTGGGAGAGGGGCTCAGTAGGGGTGAGGAGTGAAGGGAATAGAGAGGAGGAAAGCGAGGTCGTCGAATATAAGGTGGGAGGAGAGATTTTCATTTTTCTTACAATAGAGTTGTGAAAGACAGCCGCACGGGGTTTCAAGTTTTAGCCCCCAGCGTCACTATATAGCGACACTGGTCAGTCGCCATATAGCGACACTTAATATTCTAAAAGCATCGGTATATAGTGATGGAACAGGGCAAAGCATCGCTATATAGTGACGGTTCAGGAACTTATTCTAAGGAGAGAGGAAAGGAGCTCATGGTTGGATATTTTCTGGATCTTAATGGATTTCCTTGTAGCTCATGTTGTGATTTTGGAGGTGTGCAGATGGAAGGGATGATTAGAAGATCATTAGATGATACACCAATGCCCGAGAGCATAGAGTGGCTTACGGAGAGGTTGTATTGTCATTGCACTCATTGCAAGCGAGAAGTATGACATCAACACTGTATTGTCATGCACCACTTGCAGATGTATGGGGAGGAGCCCGCACTAGTACCCACCATTGGTGGTGCACGTGGTGATGGATCATCAGTAAGTCAATGCTATTTGAGTTCGTGATTAATATTGCATGCATACATGACACGAAACCTTGAGACAAGATCTTATATTTACACGAAACATTGAGACAGGATGAGGAGGGTGGCAAGGGTGTGCATATACCTTCACACTTTGAGCAGGACTATAGTCTCTCGGATGTGCTAGATGATGACAAGGGTATGGTGGACATGATTAGGAGCACCACATCACATGTAAACCTCATGTATGAGTGTGAGGTCAATATGCAAAAGTTGCAATCAACACAGTTGTACGAAGGTGCTAGGATGTCTAAACTATGGGCTTATCTCTCAATCTTTAATCTGCAAGCAAAGTATGGGTGGTCGGATACAAGTGTCTCAGCCTTAATGAGGTTAGCTCCCGCATTAATTTGTCTCATTATTTGGATATTGTTTGTTTTGAGAATCATCATGTATGTTTGAAAATCATCATTATTCGAAGCCTATGTATGTTTGAATTGCGATAGGTTGCTCAAAAGATGTTTCCTGCACCAAATACCATGCCCGCATCAAGAGATGAAGCAAAGAAGATGCTAACAACAGTGGGTATGGATTATGATACCATCCGTGCTTTTCGTAATGATTGTATTATCTTTTATCGTGAGCATGGAGAATTGGCTAGCTGTTCAGAGTGTGGAGAACAACGATATCAAGATGACTTGTAGGGTGAGCAGATACCGGTAAAGGTCTTGAGACACTTTCCCATCATTGCAAGAATACAGCACCTATTTCGATGCAAATACACAGTGGAGTTGATGACTTAGCATGCATCTCATCGGTCCACTGATGTCACATTGAGGATTCCCACAGATTGTGCAGCTTGGAAGCACATAGACAATCAGTGGCCAGACTTTGCAAGGGAGCCACACAACTTACATCTTGGGCTCGCCATGGATGGTGTGAACCCTTTCGGGTTACGCTCGACATCTTGGTTGCATGGCCCATAGTCTTGGTGAATTATAATATCCCACCATGGCTAACAAAAAAGAAGGGACCCCTCATGCTTGCACTCCTTGTGCTAGGGAAGTACAAGGCCAAAAATATGGACATGCACATGGCACCTTTGATAGAGGAGTTACACATCCTATGGAGAGGAGTGCGGGTCTTTGATATTTCCAGAGCTCCTAGACATACCAATGACATTTTGGTCAGGGGAATCTTGATGTGGACCATGCATGACTACCCAAGATATGGAGAGTGTGCAAGTACATGGTTGTGTCTTTACATGTATAATATAGGATTATGCTTTTATGACTCTCTTTCGCGTGCATTTCTTATACTAACACATTCATGCATGCATGCAGGACTTGTTACAAGTGGTTACCATGCTTGTTCTATTTGTGGACCGGGTTTGAAACCGCTTGCACGATACTCCAAACATTTGAGCAAAAATGTTTATGAAGGTCATGCTCGATACCTTCCGCCTGACCATATCGTGCGTGGAGGTCAGCTCGATCCACCACCACCATATTTGAAGGAAAGTGACTGGATTCAAGCTTGGAGGGTGAATGGAGAGGAGACTCCTCATGGTATGAAGAGGCTATCCATCTTTCACGGGCTTCCTTATTGGGGTCAGTTGCAAATCAATCATCTCTTGGATCCCATGCATATCTTCAAGAATGTGGGGGCTACTATTTGGGCACACTTGGTGGGTTCCAAAGACTCGAGAGGAGTGCAAGAAGACTTGCGTGCTATGAATAGGATACCTTATTTGTGGCCCCAAGTGCGTACTCGCAAAGTTGTCCTCTCGAAAGCAACATGGATCCTCTCCAAGAGAGAGGAGGCAGCGCTCAAAGCGGACATTGCCTCTTTTTGAATACCCATAGGGTACATATGTTGCTTGAAAGGAGAATTTTCAAAGGACAATAAGCTTAGTGGGCTCAAGTCCCATGATTGGCACAAGGTCTTACAAGTATTCTAAGCTATAGGATTAGTGTACCAATAATCGTGATGCATTAGCATAATTATGATTATGTTATATTATGGACATGACTTCTTTGTTGCTTTGATATTTCATCCTCCCAATTAGAGTGAAAGGGTGCTTACAAGAAGATGTTAGAAATGCTATATTCAAGATCAATGGTATTGTGAGGTATGCTTACTATCAAATCACATTGATTGCATTTTCTTCAATTTAAGTTGAATAATCTGTAGACTAATTATGAATATATCTTACATGGTCATGTGAAATAGGTAGATATCTCAAAAAGAGATCTCCATATCGAGCATCAAGAAGGCTAGGGTGGACTCCATCAAAGCCGTATGCTTGCTTGAGAAGCACTTTCCCTCGAGCATTATGACAACTCAATGTGCTTTTGCTTTGCACATAGTTGCATGCGATGGCCATTGTAGGTACCGTTCATAGTCGGTGGATGTTTTTTCTCGAGAAGTTTATGAAAACTTTGAAGGGATTTTTAAGGCAAAGAGCAAGACCAAAAGCAAGAATGGCAGAGGATTGTGCAAGAGTCATTAGTATATATCACGGAGTTCCTTGCATCCATGGATCCCAATATGCCGCAGGCTTGGCATAACAAGGATGATGATCGCATCATTTGCGAGGTTCCCCAAGGAAAAGGGATTGAAAGAAATATGAGCGAAGAGCAAATGGAGAAATTCAATAAGTTTTGTATCCTCAATAGCAAGGAGATGCAAAAGTGGATTGAGAGATAAGAAGCGGCCAAAGCATAAAGAATAGTTGCAAGGAAGAGATTTAGAGTAATGTACATGCAATCACAACCATATCCATGGGATCTCACCCTTTTTCCCACTCACATGTCACTTGATTGGCTACAACTGGCTCTACATAAAGACGAACGTGATGGAGAGACAATAAACGAGCATGAGTGAGAGTTATCATCTGGATGTATGATGCATGTAAGTTTCTTACCTCTTGACGTAATTAAGTAATTATTTGTGGCAATATTCGCTATAAAATAGATGCATCCTCATTGTTTTAATGATTCTCTTTTGCAGTACAAAAAGTACAGTGCATTATGGTCATATGGATGACATTTTCGTGTGGAACGCATCGATTCAAAGAAAGTCATGTATGATTGTGGAGTCATGGCTAACTTCACACAAGATAGTTGAGCAAGTGCTTCGGATACCAATCTTCTCTCCTCGCAGTTGGATTATTGTGGGACCATACGTGAAGTCTATGAAATTGATTTCAGATGATTTAGTATTTTCATTCTTGATGTAAAATGGTTTAAAACTATTTACAATAGTCCCCATGCGATAGTGAGGAAAGACAGTAGCGGATTCTTTGCAATAGACTCCACCAAACTTTGGACTGATGAAAGTGATACTTTTGTTCTTCCCGAGCATTGTGAGCAGGTGCATACTAATGATTTAATTAATCGAAGCTTTCATTTTTAAAGATTCATTGGTACATGTACTTAAGCATAATTTCATATATATAATTGATGGCATTTGGCATCCATGTTCAATATAGGTGGTTTTTCATTCGGATCATTTTGATCCGAGAGATGGTTGTATGTGATCCAAGTTGCACCACGAAGTAAGAAAATTTTCGAAGATAGAGATGTGGATATGGACATGCCACTACCATTGTTGGATCCAATTGATCCATATGGATCTAGCGAAGAAGATGAAGCTCACAATATGAGCCAAGAGGAAGATGCGCATAATGACATCGTACAGGAGGAAGATGGAGATCACGATATTGAGGAAGAAGATGACGATCATCAAGAATCACCACACTTTATTGAAGAAGATGATCAAGTCTTAGGTGAACGTACGATGCCAGAGTATGATGATGATATAGGAGATCCACTCGGTATAGAGTTGGAGATAGACTTGTTTGGCATGCTAGACTTGGCTCAGGCCGTTGATGTAAATGCTCTTCATTGATTTGTTTCATCTCAAACTTGGACATGAATATATGAGCTTCAAACTTGATGTACATGCTCTTGTACTTTTATTCTTTCAAAGGATCAAACATGTGTGAAAAGGAAAAAAAATTATCATTGGGAAGAACTATCTTTAAAGGTCGGTATGGGGAAAAACACTCTCTGTAAAACATCGCTTTAGGAAAGTATCTCAATGTCGCTATATAATGACCTTCTACAAGTCTCGTAAGTGTCGCTATATAGTGACTCTGTATAAATGTTGCTATATAGCGACACTTGCCTAGAGTCACTATATAGAGACACTTGACTAAACTCACTTTGCTTATCAATGGTTAGCACCCCACACATGCTAAACGTTGGTGCTTAAGCTTCAGAATAGGGCCCATGTGTAGTAGTGGCTGTAGTGGTGCTTGTGGCTATGGTGGATGTAATGCGGCTTGTGACTGGGAGCGTGGGTGCATTGATGCTTGTGGCTATGGTTGTGCTTGGGGGAGTAGATGCATTGATAAAAGGGAGGACGAGGAAGCTCCTTTTCCTTTCAAACTTTGAAACCTCACCACACATTCTTGATGTATGTGATCCTGGCTTCTACAATGAGACCCTCCCACTTTGTGTCACACGAGGTGATGTCTCGATCGATTTGACTAAGGCATCGTCGACTCTCTAAGGTGAAGTGGTGCATGAATTGGTCTATAGATTGCACTAGAAATACATATGGATATTGTTCCTACAAGGTCCTCACTCCACGCTCTGCCATTGTCCTAACTAAATTTTATACACCTCTTTCACCATTTTTGAAAGTTGTCTCAATGATGTCCTAATCGATATTCATTAAGAAGTGTACATTCTCATTTTTCAGCACCTTCCTCTTAGTCTTACGGAGATCAAGTTGCTGAAACTTTCTCTTCTCACTTGTGTGAGCCATCTAATATGCAATAAGCTGCAACACAGAATTTAAAAAAGAGTTCAGTGCCAGGTGCAATAAGAAACTGATTAAGCCATAACAATTAACAATCCAAGCAATTTCAAAAATGACCTAGGTATAACCTCTCAACTCAAGCTCAACTCATGTAATAGACTACAAAAAATCAAAACAAAAAAAATAAGCATGTAACCTTGACTAACCATGGTCTTCACATCTAACACTAGGCTTCAACTTCAACACACAACTATCAAGGGATAGTTGAGTGCTAAACTAAGTGTCTAAGAGCACATCGCATGATATCAAACTTAGACTACATCACACAACTCTCAAGAGAGAGATGAGTGCCAAAATAAGTGTGTTTGAAAAAATCTCTAAACTTTGACTGCAACGCACAACTCTCAAGGGAGAGATGAGTGCCAGAATAAGCATCTATGGAAACATCACTAAGCTTAGACTACAACACACAACTCTCTTAAGAGAGATGAGAGTGCCATCCCAAGAGTTCATACAAACAAACATGTCTATACAAACTGAGACTACAACACACAACTCTCTTAAGAGAGATGAGTGCCAGCCTCAGGTAAAAAACAATTATGTATATTAAAATTGAAACTGAAACACACAAGTCTCGTAGGAGAGATGAGTGCCAGTCTATACATAAATCAAAACAAACATTAAAAAGACCACATTACAAAAAAAACATCAATTAACAAAAATAGACCACAACAACAACTCTGGCAAGAGAGATGAGTGTCAATATACACACTAAAATACAATACAGAACAAACATTAATTAATATAAAAAGACTGTAGCACACAACTCTCATAAGAGAGATGAGTGCCAGTCCAAAACAAAACAAACATTAATTAATAACAAAAGATTGCAACACACATCTCTCACAAGAGACATGAGTATCAGTTGCAAACAAGGGTGAAGAAGGTACCTATGAAATGTAGGTGATCTGGTACTATAATCAAGCAGGAGGTAGCAGGGCTGGCAAGCAAGTGGTTGAGGTGGCAAGGAAGGCAGGTGACTGTACTTGTACGAATACAAAAAATGAGAGTGGCTACTTTTTTATACTAGTTTTATTCATACAAATAAATTGTGTTATTCGTACGAACGAAGTTATTTGTACGAATACCCAGTTATTCGTACAAATAGCTTATTCATACGAATAAAATAGGGAAAAACGTATGAATTGTTTTAAATCGTGAAAAATGCAAATTTAAGCATTTTTTATGAATTTTAAAAAAATCACCCAAATTAATGCAACTTAGCTTTCGGAGTATGGAATACATATAGTTCTTGAACTCCTACTCAAATATGTTGTGCCTTAATCAATGGCTAACACACACTCAAAAATACAAAGAAGATATGTGGCTAGGCATAAACAATAACTAAGCCAAAGGAATTGGTTACATCTAACTATGAGAAGTGGAGCAGTCTCGTAACTAGATTTCAATGGCCCAAAGGGGCTCACAGAGGCAACTATCCAATAGAGATAAGGGTCAGAACAAGACAAAGCATCCACAGACGCACACACAGACGTGTTTACTGAACTTAAACAAAACTTACGGGCACGTCTATTTGCATGTCTATTTGTGCGTCTAGAGACCCGCGTCTAATGGCGCATCTATATAGCAGACAGACGCACATATAGATGCACATATAGATGCATAAATAGATGCTCTGCTACAAAATTTAAAAAACAGACAGATGCATCGTTAAACGCGTGTATAGACGCATTTATAAACGGTCTTATAGACGCATTTACAAATGGTCTTATAGATGCTTTTATAGACACACAAATAGACACTACTCGAACAAACAGACGCATATATAGACGCATTTATAGACCCACTGATAGACACGCTACATAATATTTTTTAAATTTATAGAATGTTGTGTATGCTATGTAGTTTCAAGAATCCCATTTCCACATTGTGTAATTCAATTCTTACAGCCAACCGCATTTTAATTAGCACTCTTGCAAGCACATCTATAGCCGACAATTACAATTCCAAATAAAACATTACAAGCCACTAATTGATAGAACGTTGCACAAGAAAATTGAAAGCTCAAAAAGTGCTTGTATGTACATATAGCACGAAGCTAAGCCACGTGATGTGGCTTCAAGTATAAAAAATAAGAGGAGTGTATATACAAGAGGCACGAAGCCAAGCTAGTGGCTTTAAGTACAAAAAAGAGTAGCTAGCACTACTTCTACAACTAATCTAAGTTCTCCACGTCCTCGCTCCCTTCCACGCTCCCTTCTGCACTCCCTTCTGTGCTCCCTTCGCCACCTCCTTCCTCATCTTCTTCCTTGTCTTCTAGTGCAAGGGCCTATAAACAAGGGACAACATATATCAATGTATGAAAAATCAAATATTTACTTATAATATTGACATTATTTAATTACTTTCAAATACCTCGGGGGATGCTCCAGTAGCCCGGATATACTGCTGCTCAGTAATCAACCCGTCATGATAGAAGTGCTTCCATGTATCTCCTCTGCGATGGTGGCGGTGGTAGGCTGTCTTGACAGGAGTAGGGTATCT
Source organism: Dipteris shenzhenensis (assembly GCF_047967505.1). Lineage (NCBI taxonomy): Eukaryota > Viridiplantae > Streptophyta > Polypodiopsida > Gleicheniales > Dipteridaceae > Dipteris > Dipteris shenzhenensis. The sequence goes on from NC_141600.1 coordinate 26,846,946, forward strand.
GCCCACGATATCAAGCTGCAAGACAACACAATTTGCGGAGGGGTTAGTACAAAGAAACAACCTCCTAATAAACTACATAAGCAATATAATTTGAGATCGATACTTACAAATTGGGCCTCCCATGATTCAACACCACCTGCTCCAAAATGCACGCTTCCATATTGGTCCATCTGGATCCTTCGTGCCTCCACGTGCTGCAGACTGGGGTCCTCCCTTGCTGACTTCATTGCTTTCTTCCACTCACACTTGTGAGCGGTGTGGGGCGGGCCCCTTGGTGGTTGACCTTCCTCGAGCCTGGCAAGCTCCGGTAGTGCTTGCCTCTTAAGCGAAGATCTTTTATTGCCAAGTATCGTAACAATCTTTGACTTGGCCCATTTATCTGTGAACTGACGATTAGGGGGGTTAGGATACCTAGAGCAAACAGCAGCGAGGGTCTCATCAGCCAACCTCTTTGGCTGGTCTTTGTAGTGGATAAAGCAATCTCTGTAATTGTTAGCAATTACAAAGCGCATGAAGGCCATGATGTCCTTCCCCCGTGCATCCATCAAGATGCCTCCTGTCTAAGTGATGTCATAGAAGATCGTACCATCACCCGGAGGCACATCTAAATCATCTGAATCATCATCGTCCCCACCACCACCCCTCCCAAAGCACTGTGCCATGCATCCCCACCGCTCTCCCTGCTACTACGCCTGCTACCGTGTCGTGTCGAGCTAGTACGCTGGCCACTCGTAGCTGGAGACTGCACGGGACTACGTGGACCACTCATAGCTAGAGAACCGAGTCTCGATTGCACAGGAGTACGCCGATAGCTCTGTGAGACAGAAGGACCTCCTGGCAGCATGGGGGAAGGGGCATAAGACGACATGGGGGAAGGGGCATAAGACAGCATGGGGGAAGGGCCTCGGCTATGTAGCCGGCTAGGCTGTGCTGACTCCGCTGGGGTAATCTCAGCTGGTGTGGGATTGGGGTGGTTTGGAGTCTGTAGTGCTGACTCTTGGGGGGTGTTTAGAGTACCCGTCATGTAGCCGTATAACTCCGCAGGACTGGGAGGGTGCCCTAAAAGGTTATATAACTCCCTAAAAATAGACTCCCGGAGATCAAGTGAGCCTGAAGAGCTTCCTGGCCACATGATGAACTGGGAAAAAGAAAAAAAGAAGATTTTAAAAAGAGAGAGAAAAGGGAAGGGAAGAGAAGAGAAAGGAAACTGTCGGAGCACGTCTATAGACGCGTCTGAGAAGTGCGTCTATTTTTGTGTATAATAGCGCGTCTATAGACGTGGCTGTCTGTGTCTGTAAATAGGCTAGATGCGCCTATAGATGTGGTTTTAGACACGCTCTGAGATGCCTCTATAGACGCGCTCCAACAGACGGACTATTCTAAAAAGTGAAAAAGGACATGCGCCTGACACAAAAGCATAACATTGATACCAAAATCAACCGATTCTTGGATACGAAAAAGGACAAATCTAAAGAGAGCAACTTCCAAAGAAGAACAACCATAAAGAGACTTACCTTGGATAGAGGTATGGAAGCTTCTTGTCCTTCTTCAAAGTTGCTTCTCTTCCTTGTTCACCCTCTTCTCTTGTAAGCCTGGAAGTAAGTGTGGGTGCCTTCCTCTTAAGTCTCGGACTATGGATCTGTTAATAACAAAGCAAGCAAGCCGCACGAAGCTTATGTGAAGAAAAGCAAAGCAAGCGTGCTAAAAGTAGATTTAAAAATCACGTCTATAGTCGCGTCTATAAGCGCATGTAATTCCGCGTTTAAATATAGAGAGCAGATGTGGTTTTAGATGCACCTATAGACACACACCTCAAAATAGACAGACGCGGTTTTAGACGTGCCATAGAGTTTTAAAATCAAATATATGAAGAAAAGCAAATATTTTTGGGTTGTTTGTTTGTAGGATGTCTTCATCTTCAACAAGTAGCTCCAGTGAGGATGAATCCCTCCGTATCCACCATCGCGAAATGTGGTTGGAGCAAAAAATCAAATGTATGTGTGATCAATGTCGAGGAAATATGTATCGTGCATGCAGGATTACACTCAATCACATCTCAAAGTATGGAGAATGGGATGCGACCGTAAACATGGTAAGTGTTAAAGAGTTAAGGTTGATTGAGATACTATGGGTGTTCATATGTTTGAGTTATGATCATGTTTTAATTTGATACAGGATGCAGTGCCACACCCACATATGTTGCCCTATGCTCGCCGTGAGGAGGCAAAGCATTGACGATATGAGGTGGGATCTTCAAGAGGGACCGTTACGGATGCATGGAGTGATGGTGATAGTAGCCCTCCGCCATTACCTCATGAAGCCATGGAGGAGGAGATTTTTGATGATATGGTGCACGATTCATATGTCCACCATCAATCCGAAGGGAGGGATGCTAGCATGGAGCAGGGCGATCTTTTGACCGCAGCATCGACTCCACTGTTTGAGGGGTGCACATTCTCTGTTCTACGTGCCTCCCTTGAGTTACTAAACTTGCAAACCATCTATGGATGGAGCAATGCAAGTTTGAATGCATTACTCAAGTAAGCTTTAAAGTCTATTTTGCAAACATGATGAATTATGCTAGTGGGTCATTTACTCGAATGCTTTTCCTCATTTATGGTCTTCACGTGCAGGCTATTGTGTAAAATGCTTCCAAGGGAGAATAAATTACCAACCTCAAGAGATATGGCAAGGCAACATGTGACCTCTCTTGGAGAATTAGATTACAAGCGCATCCATGCATGCGTCAACGATTGTGTTTTGTTTCGTGGACTACATAAGGATGCAAGAGAGTGCCCTACTTGTGGAGAGGCAAGATATAGAGCAGATCTCAAAACTTTGGACGTGCCTTGTAAGGTTCTGTGACATTTTTCCATAATTCCTCGCATCCAACATATGTACAAGTGCAAATCCATTGCAGAGCTCGTGTCATGGCATTCCTCCCATCGATCAACCGATGGCAAGTGAAGAACTCCCGCAGACTCTCCTGCGTGGAAGCATATTGAAGACACATGTGGACGATGCATGACTTTCCAGGCTATGGCGAGTATTCAAGTAAGAATTGCACTTCTAATTATGAATAGGCAAAGGATGTGGCACCCTAAACCCACCTTCAACTCTTAGTTGTGTCTATTGTTCAGGTCTCACTACATCAGGTTACCATGCATGTCCTGTTTGTGGTCCTTCGCTAGTTGCCTCACGGGCAGATGCATTGAATAAGGTCATCTATGAGAATCACCATCGATTTCTCCCACCTGATCATCCTAGATATGTTGCCCCTTGGAAAGAAGTCCTCCCACAATCACTCACTGAAGGAGATTGGATGACAATTTGGGACGGTTCCACGACTCTTCCACCACTTGGCATGAGCCAGTAAGGGTTTATAACTATTGTGTGCTATATTGGCTGGAAATAAAGATTGCCCGCTAACACCAGCTTTTGTTTAGGTACTCCATCTTTAATCGTTTACCATATTGGTCCCACCTCAAGATCAATCACCTGCTTGATCCCATGCATATATTCAAGAATGTGGCATCTACCATTTTGGAGCATTTGAATGGGACACGAGATTCCGTAGGCATAAGGGAGGATCTACGTACCACAGGGAGGATGCGTGAAGCTTGGCCACAAGAGAGACCAAATGGGCGTGTTTTTTTACCTCATGCACCGTGGAGGTTATCAAAGCTAGAGATGGCGGCAGTGAAGCGCGCTATTACTACAATTCGTACTACCATTGGATGCATGAGGTATTTGAAGGGAGCCTTTACAAAGAGCAAGAAAAGAGGTGTAGAGGAATTATATGGCTTGAAATCTCAAGATTGTCACAAGATGCTCCAAGTAAGTATTTCATGTGCATAATATCTTTTTCCTTTCGAATTTGTGAGTGAATAATTATAAGCAACTAATCAACCACCTCCTCGTGGGTTCAGTTCATACTACCTACTAGCATTTCTCGTAGTGCATCGAAGGATGTGAAAGATTGTATTTACAAGATGGGCGAGCTTGTGAGGTACTTTACATGATACAAAATATGATGCGTATCAATGCTCCATGCAAGGTGTTCATATTGTTAATATGGTTTACTTTTTCATCTTCTAGGTATGTGAGCTCAAAGGAAATAGATCCCACCACACTTGAGAATGCCTGAGTTATGTCACTGGAGGTGGTTTGTTTAGTGGAGGAGACATTTCCACGTTCTATTCTCACAAGCCAACTACATCTTATAGTGCATTTGGTGGATGAAATTGCTATATGCGGTACTATACATGCACGATGGTTGTTCTTCCTCGAGCGCTTCATGAAGACCTTAAAGGGCTTCGTGAGACAAAATGCAAGACCCGAAGGTAGCATGGCCGAGGGTTGGTTGGTACAAGAGTCACTTGTATATATTTCTGAGTTTCTTGTTGATGTGGATAGCTCTCTCCCACGACTATGGAGAGATGATGAAGACCTAAGGATGACCTCTATTGTGCCTCAAGGGAAAGGATGCAACAAAGTAATAGACACGGAGTTGCATAATAGTATCAACCTCCATTGCGTGCTTAATAGTGATGTGATGAAAAGATGGGTGACAACATACGAGTATGCAAAGGCAAGAAGACAAGAAGAAAGGGCCCTCTTTCATAAACACCACGGATCCCGTGTGCCATACCCTCAGTATCTAAGAGCACTTCCAAAGAATATTCATGTGGATTGGCATAGAAAGATGAGGGGATGCATATCACAATGGAAGAATGGGAGTATGCTAGGGGATGCATGAGCAAGGTCGGTATATAGAATGTTATGCATAAGTTAGGAGCTATCAATAATTTAGATTACTTATTTAAATAATTTTTTCTTGGTGTAGTGTACTATGTTCAATGCTATATGGTAAGAGGGCAAGCATTTTTTAACACAACGGATTGATGATAAGAGAAACACACAAGATTGCGGTGTCATTGCTAGCTTTGAGGGAGCCAATGGAGCCATGGATGATTATTGTGGCATAATCCAAGATATTATTAAGCTTGACTTTCGACGCTTCTTTGTGTATGTTTTGGATGTAAAGTGGTTTAAGGACGTGGTGGAAAGAGGCCCTAATGCAACAATCAAATGCCATGCAAGTGGCTTTGTAACTATTGACTCCACAAAGTTTTGGCAAAGTAGGAAGAACACACTAGTACTACCGCAACAATGTGAACGAGTACTGTGCACACATATAAAAATACTCGCTTTTAAATATTTGATACCTTCGATGCAAGGAAAATAACATGATTGTATTTGTGTTTGAATTAGGTTGTCTATCAACCAATGGTGGATAATAATAGATGGTGGCATGTCATACCTATTATGCCACGTTCCAAAGTGATGTGTAGTACATTTACTAATATGGAGCATATGGAGAATGATCATGGCCATGGAGGTGATGATGACCGTGATACGAGAGAGGAGGATGATCATGAGATAGGAGATACAGATATTGAGGCCATTACCCATGAGGACGAGCCTACCATTGGTGATGCTGATTTCGATGAGCACATGAGTAGTACAAGTAGAAGTGGGTTGAATGTATTTGTAGATCTAAACACTTGTTTGGATTTTGAAGTAGATAGTTTGGCAAGGGTTGATCTCATTGAGGATAAGATTGAACCGTAGCCCATCATTGCTATTGGCAAAACTATTTTACATATTGTCTCATTCTCCTCACCTCACTCAATTCTTGTATATGTGGGCTTGCAAAAAAGCATTGTTGTTTTTGTTAAAATTATGTGCTTTGGTAATCATGGGCAATGTTTGGAAAGCAGTGATGTACACCAAAATCCCACTTTCTATATTCTCTGTTTAGCGTCTAAATACGCGTCTAAATATGCGTCTAATTCTCAGTGTAGACGTGGAAATAGACGCGCTAATACACGCGCAAATAGACGCACTAATAAATGCAATGTTAGACGGGCCCGTATTTTCTCAGTGTAAACGTGCTAATAGACGTGTTAATACACGTGCAAATAGACGAGCTATTAGACGCGTTATTAGACGCGCCCATAATTTCTCTATTCAAGCAACGCCTATAGACGTGCCCGCTATTTTGCGCGTCTATCAAGCACGTCTATAGTTGCTTTGTGTTGTTGTGGGTGGAAGTTGACTCTTATGTAGAGCTAGAAGGACAGAACCATGGTGTTGGGCCAAGGTAACCCAGAAGAATGGCTGATGAAGATCCGTCATGGCAAGTGGAGTCCAAGCACTCATGTACTGAGAGTTTGGATTGCAAGCGGATGGCCATTTCCTCGAAGAGACACCAAAATAAACAAGAAGACCAACTCAGAGAACAAAGAGAGCATCTTTGATACTACTCAATGGTTACTTTGATAGTACTCAGCTGTTATTCCAGAGGGATTGTGTACAGAAAGATATGAAGGTAGAAGAGCAACTCGACTGATATATGGACAAAGAACCCACTATTGAGAAGAGCGATGTACTAAGGACGTTCTTTTGATGGAGAGAGATGCCACCAAAGAACCGAGGTGAATGAGGAGCAACTAAGGCAATTTTCCCGAGTTTCTCACAACAGATTGAAATACTATTCAGCCAACAACTGTACATTAAACTATACCTTTGAGACCCAAAGATAGCACCAACTGATTCAGGGAGAGTCTACAACGATCTCATACCCATGAAGGCAGTTTTGATAGGTGGAAGGCTAGTGACTTCATCCTTCCGAGTACTCATACCCACACACCGAACACTCACAATACCATTAGGGCGTGCGGTATCCCCCTCCAAATAATTGTCAATTAGACAAGCATAGCGTCAGATTAGACTCACATGCCTAGCATGATACCTTGGAAAACATGTTAGTAATGCACCATCAAAACTTCATGTCCATAGAGATTTTATGTTGAAGTTTAGTGTCCATTGGGAGCTCAATGACTATGGTTGAAGGCATAGAGACCTTGGAATTCATCAAGTGATTGGTGTAAGTCGAGGTGGATGAGATGAAGCCGTCCGTAATTGTCGATGAAGACCTATCTGTGGAAACTCAGAGTCGTGCTACATAAATCAAATGAATTGTATTCATACGTAGAATGAGGGCGATACATGGATATTTGGAAGCTGGTACACAACGATTCATTGCGTTGTGTCTTTTGACATCACAACCATTCGTGTGTGTGTGTGAATGTCACTTACGTAAGACTTTCGTCTTACTTCCTACACTCCCCCGTAAGATGAAATGTCTTATGAGTAGTGAAGTGTGGAGTACTAAAACAATTGAGCAATGAACAATGTAATCCCGGATCAAGTTGGAACTTCATGAGATAGAAGAGCAAAAGCTCTGTCTTCTTCTTCTCTCGAGTTGGTGAAGAAATCTCTTGAACTTGTTCACTTATATTTCTCCCCCGCAAGTCCCCCGCAAGTGATCGAGAAGTTTCTTTTGCTCTTAGTGCTTGGAGGGTACATGATCTTGATCGGCCTCATATTGATCGTCGCTTTCTTGGTCTTGATCTTTGTGATCATCTTCATCTTGATACTCGTAATCATCGACGTCTGCTTCATGTTCAGGGTCATAGTCCTCTTGATCATGCTCTTGATTTAATGGATCGCCATTTTCATCTTGAGAACTGTTCTGCGACTCTTGATCATCGTCATCATCTTTGGAGTCGTCCTCATTTGGCTTGTCTTCATCGCCGTCATAATCTTCATCTGCATCATTTTTGTCAGTGGTAGCTTTTTCATCATCCTTACCTTCATCTGGGTTCATTGGATCGTTGCCTTCATGATCCGGAGATCCTCTTTCATCGACATGATCGTGGTCCAAGCAGTCACTCTTCTGCATCACGTCAAATTGGGCTTTGTGGCTCGTCAGTATCTGTATCTGCATCTTGTTTAGCGCTGGCAGTAGCTTCAAAACCTCTCCATCGTGTGCTATTTCTGCATCGTTGAGCCGGAAGTGTCCTGGAGCATTGAGAGGTGAATTTCTGACTTGAATGTGGATGTCAATTTCTTGCTTGACGTGCTGGGGCTGGTATTGGCCCTGTTCGTCTCCTTCTTGTGGTGGGAGGTTGCCTTGATGGTATTCTTCGTCATGCCCTCTTTTGAGGGTTTGCAGATCGGAGTCTGATTCTCCTTCTTTGGCTAGGAGTTTGCCTTTCATGTTTGGTCACCCGTTGATTGGGGACTCTTGTAGGTCATTGTTAACTGCAATTCAATGGGAGGTTTGTATTGTCTGCATATGGACTATGTCCTCTCGTTGAGCGTCTGCTCACGATCGTGTGTTCTCCTTCAACGCTGAGGAGAATCTGAAGGCCCAAGGGCGGAGAGCGTAGGGGTTTTGGGCCCCATGCAAGCATCTGATACCATGTGGAAACTCAGAGTCGTGCTACATAAATCGAGTGAATTGTATTGATATGTAGAATGAGGGTGATACATGGATATTTGAAGGCTGGTGCACAACGATTCATTGCGTTGTGTCTTTTGACATCACAACCATTCCTGTGTGTGAGAATGTCACTTATGTATAAAGACTTACATGCAAAGCCCACCCCTTGAGTGTACTTGCATAGAGAGTAGTAACATAGCCTATTCTGATCTATGGTCACTGTCTGAGGGTAGTAATAGAAGTTATGGCATTCCATACATCCAAAACTCATCCCTTAAGTATACTTGCATTCATAATCCTTGGGGCTATGGAGGCTTTGTCCCAATTGAGTGCCATGAGTAGCTTGCATAGCCTCCTCCCCATGCTATCTTTAGCCAAGATAATCCCTTCAACTTCTAGTGAGGGATTAATCCATCCAAGCAGGCTCCCAAGATATATTGATACAAACTACATTAACGTCAAACTCACCAACCAACCATAGAGCCAATTCTAAGCCAGGAGATCTATGGTCACTTTAGGAGAATACTAATAGAAGCTCTGGAATTCTATACATGAAAAGATCACCCCTTAAGTGTACTTGCATAGAGACTAGTAACAGAGCCAATTCTTATCTATGGTCACTTTGGAGGTTAGTAATAAAAGATGTGGCATTCCATACATCCAAAACTCACCCGAGCTTAATCTATTCTATTTTTAGAAATTGGTGAGTTTAATTTAAAAAATTATAATTTCTAGCACCTTTGCAATGAGAGCTATCCTCATAGTCACTCATACCCACACACCCAATACTCACAATACCATTAGGGTGGTATCTCCCTCCAAATAATTGTCAATTAGCTAAGCACAGTGTCAGGTTAGAAAACATGCCTAGCACGACACCTTAGACAACATGTTCGTAATGCACCATCGAAACGTCATGTTCCTAGAAATTTTATGTTGAACTTTAGTGTCCTTTGGGAGCTCAATGGCTATGGTTGAATGCATAAAGACCTTGGAATTCATCAAGTGATTGGCGTAAGTCTAGGTGGATGAGATAAAGCCCCCTTAATTGTCAATGAAGACCTATCATATAGTAAGAGTAGCCTACAAGCACTCCATAGGACGTAACTCATCAAAGAGATGTGCCATCCATGGAATGAACACAGAAAATCTACTACTTTTACCGTGTCATCTCGAGAAAATCCTATGAACAAAGAAATATATAACTTTTATTGTGTCATCAAAGCCTCAATTTTAGCCTAAGGACATAACTCATCAAAGAGACGTGCCATCCATGGAATGAACAATACAACAAAAGTCCTAAGCACTCCATAAAAGTCCTAGTTCTTTCGCAAAAACTTCACTATCGATCATATGGTAAGAGTAGCCTCCAAGTATCCATATAACTTGAAGCATGCATTAAGAGAGGCAAGAGTTTTAGCCATTTGGGCTACAAGCCTAAGGACGTAACATCAAAGAGACGTGCCATCCATGGAATGAACAATACAACAAAAGTCCTAAGCACTCCATAAAAGGATGTGCAAGAGTGATGGAGTAGACACCTTCCTCTTCTGGTTCTTTCGCAAAAGCTTCACACAAACACACGTACCAGCATGGAGCTTTCCTCCTTGATGCACGGCTACCTGCTCATCCCTACCTCCCTTAGCCTTCCTTATCCAGCCCTTTCATCTCTTCTCCTCCCCACCTTCCTGTTTTGCATCACAGCTTCTTTCCTCTACATCAAAAAATTATGTCACCCTGCAACTGCTAATTTGCCTCCTGGGCCTCTTCCCCTACCCATCATCGGTCACCTCCACTTGCTGGGTGCTCTTACTCACCAATCTTTCCATCATCTCTCCCAAACTTATGGACCCTTAATGTCCCTTCGCTTAGGTTCCATCCCTGTTATCGTTGCTTCTATGCCTACTATGGCTAGAGAAATCCTTCAAACATAGGATCATGTCTTCGCTCTCAACCCCGAATAGCAGCAAGTATATATACTCTCTTCGAAGGTTCGGATATTGGTTTTGCTCCTTACGGCCCTTACTAGAGATGGATGCGGCAGCTATGTGCTATGGAGCTCTTCAGCAACAAAAGGCACAAGTCATATAGGGCTGTGAGGGAAGAGGAAACGATGCTTGTAATGCTATCCATTCTCGAAGATAGCAAGATGGGAAGGGAAGTACCACTCCTTTCACGGTTGAGCTACACCTTGACTAATATCATCTCCAGGTTGACTTTGGGATAAAAATTCTCAAAGCTTGTTATTGGCTCTAGAGATGCCTCCAAGGATACCATAAATCTCTTAAATGAATTTTTATCCCATACTTGCAATGGATGGATATTCAAGGCTATGTGAAACGCATGAAGGTTGTCAGGGAAATGACTAGAACCACCTTCCCAGAAATTATTGATGATTGGCGCGAGCTGAGGAGAGTGGAACCAAGCTCTCCCAAGGACTTGCTAGACATACTGTTATCAGTTGCGGCCGAAGAAACCCAGCTAGATGTGCCGATTACGGATGATAATATCAAGGCAGTCTTATTGGTAATAGGCTGAAAATTTCCACGGTTTGTAGAAAATTTGCTAAAGTTTGCAGCTCCTCGTATAATCCTGCTTCCTTTCATTTCAAGATATCATTTCAAGAGGCACAAACACAACTTCCATTACAATTGAGTAGGCAATGTCAGAGATCCTGAGTAATGCAACGTGTGTGAAAGAGCTCCACAAAGAACTAGATTCTGTGGTGGGCAATGATCGACTTCTTGACGAGTGTGACATCCTCAGTTGCCATACTTATGAGAGATGGTGAAGGAGATGATGAGGTTACACCCGGTTGGGCCGTTGCTCGTATGGCATGAATCCATACAGGCTTGCAAGATAGCCGGATATAGCATACTGACCAAAACACACGCGTATGTGAATGTATGGGCAATAGGGAGGGATCCGAGTTGTTGGGAGAGGCCATTGGAGTTATGGCCGGGGAGGTTCTTGGGAAGCAATGTAGATGTGAAGGGCCAACATTTCAAGCTACTGCCATTTGGGTCAGGAAGAAGGGGGTCTCCAAGGTGGAAACTGGGGCTACTAAACATGCAGGTGATTTTGGGAAGGGTGCTACAAGCATTCAAGTGGTTGCTCCCACTTCATGGAGGTAGAGTGGACATGAGTGAGAACTCTGAGTCAGGTCTTAATGTTCACCTAGCCTCACCCCTCCTTGCTATGGCTACAGTGAGACTTCCTCCTTATCTCTACAATTAAAAGGCATGAGAGAAGTTTGACGTTTCTAGATATGGTAATCTTCAGGTTTTCACTCACACCTTTTTCCTAGAAATTTTGAGGTTTTATAACTA